>NC_134584.1:114710731-115030731 GCF_037038515.1 Microtus pennsylvanicus | reverse complement strand
AGGCTGGCTTTCATTTTGTGTGCATAGCAACCATCAACCCCTTTTCTGCCAGCAGGCAGCTGAAGAACAGGTAGGATGTTTGCAGTTGCATCATTAAAATATAAGGAGAATCTGCCCAGAGATGAACTGAGTTAGTGGGGCTTTAGTGTTATACAAGAGTCCAGATAAGGCTTGATGCCCTCCTATAAATGAACTGAAATAAGACAAACAGACACCCCACTCTGATAGGCAATTGACACAGTACCCCGTGGCATTCACAGTCCGTCTTAAATCTTATTTGTGCTGCAATGGAGGAATGAATGCCTTGTCTCTGTATCCCAGAGTCTGCACTTCCCTGTCTGTGGCTGTCCATTTCCTGACTGTAGTTGCTTCGTTGGCCTCTGGCAACCTTGGACTAGTTGGTCCTCTGTGTCCCTAACTCTAGGGAAGAGAGAAAACATGAAGATGCTCTCCTGACCCCTCTCTCCTCGCCCTTTTCTATTCTAACAATGAAAGAAAACAGTGCAACTTCTAGGAATCCTAAGATATAGGGTACCAGCTCAAGATGGCTGCAGATCAGAGTTCTCACTGTTAGCCTGCAACACCAGCTCCTGAGGCCTGAGTTCCTACCTTGGGTGATCAACACTATCTACAGGGGTAGGTGGTGGATTTGGGGAGCTCCCAAACCCTATCAAGGCCTTGCATGCAGATGGAGGAGATTCACGGAGCAGAGGGTTCTTCTAACAGACTTGCACTTGAAGCATGAAAAGAGTTTTAAGGAAGTCAGGCTTGGTGGAAGTTTAAAGCAAGTATAGGCTGCAAAGTGAGGGACTTGACCTGTAAAAGTAACACAGCACAGCATAGCCCAAAACAACAACACAGCACAGCCCAATACAACATAGCAGAATACAGCAACACAACACAGCACAGCATAGCCCAACACAACAACATAACACAGCACAGCATAGCCCAACACAACAATATAACACAGCACAGCACAACATAGCAGAATACAGCAACACAACACAGCACAGCATAGCCCAACACAACAACATAACACAGCACAGCATAACCCAACACAACAATATAACACAGCACAGCATAGCCCAACACAACAACATAACACAGCACAGCATAGCACAACACAACAACATAACACAGCACAGCATAGCACAACACAACAACATAACACAGCACAGCACAACACAACATAGCAGAATACAGCAACACAACACAGCACAAATATAAAGCCTCTTGGAAGTCCTATTATAGAAGAAAAGATTTGCAGAAGCTTCTCATTTGCTTAATCACCTTCTATTTGCTCACTCATTCACTGATATTTAACCCAAGAATCATTCTTTAGCTGCCCCCCTAACCCATGAGTTAAATGATAAACACGCATACCTGAATAGGATCAGATTCTCCCCCTGGAGGAGAAATCTAAATCCCCTCCCCAAGCATGAGCAACTTTTCGACAGTGTAGCAAAATGTTGTCACGTAAAGAGGACACTCTCAGATACCAAGCAACTGAATATATATTCTGATAATGTTTTAAGTAAGTTTGTGGTTTTCTGGTAGACTACATTCACAGCTGTCTTGAACCACAGGCAGCTTGTGTGCTGTGGATTGGACACACTTGGAAGGGACAGTCAACTAGACACTGCAAAGCAATTATATCCGGGTGCTTATATCCGGGTGCTTCAGAGGCAGAACTACACGGCCTAGAGGCGGGCAGCAGGGCTAGCCAGGAGATGGCCAGGAAAGACTGTTGGGTAGATGGAAATGAAAAGCCAAGAGAGAGAGAGAGAGAGAGAGAGAGAGAGAGAGAGAGAGAGAGAGAGAGAGAGAGAAACAACCAAGAATCCTGGGAAAGGAGAAAGTGAAACTGAGATTTGAAAGGGTTTTCACGAAGGGCTCTGGGAACCTGGGAAGTTGTTCTTTCCATTGCACAGCTGGAAAAGAGGTAGCTTGGCTAGAGAGCTGGACCCTGCTGCCACTGCCCACTGGTTCTCCAAACACAGTCCTGAATCCTTGAGCTACCATCAGCTTCAAGCCAAGGAGCAAATGGGCTGTTCAGTTAATAAACAGCAGCAGGACCTGTTGAATGAGCAACAGACATCTGAGATGGCCTAGAAAACAGCAGACAGACAGACAGACATTCCGAGTATGCACTGTAGCTGCTACAGGAGAATGCTACAGCTGATCTCAACCAGGCTTCTGACTTGTGTGCCTCCCATGTTTGACCCTGACTCTTCTTCTGAAGTTTCAGTGATAATACAACTCTGAGGGTGTATTGTTTTCTACTCCATTGTGAGGTCAGGAGTAGGAACTTCAGCGTGGATCTTTTGCGCATATGTGTGGGGCCCACCGTTTTAGATCCATTCCATTTTGACTAAAGGTCAGAGAGTTCAAATCTATTCTTGCTCCTCAAGGACAAACAACAGGATGTTTGGCCAAAGGTGTGACTACTACACGTCTTGCTCCTCAAAAGCTGGAGAACGGGATGTTTGACTTAGGACATAGTTCTCAGGTGTTTTGAGATGTAGGGAGGTAATTACACCTGCTTGTTCTTTGTGTCAATGGGAGTCTTGTGTCCTCCCCTTTTGATTGGGATGTACAAGGACTATGAGTAATAAACTCAGAGCCTTTTGTTACCGTATTCTCTGGAAGCCTTCTCCACTTTATCTTCTATCTCTTATCTGTTTCTTTCCTCAATCTACACGCCCTTCCTCAGAAACATACAGACCAGTTGGGCTGGACTCATGACAGAAATGGAGTTCAATTCCACTTGAGCGGTACACAGTTCGGCAATCTGGTATGGTCTGAGCCAGGAATACGAGCAACGGCTACCCCTAACAGTGTCAGGTTAGTGTCGTGTAAGAACTTCATTCTAGTCCTGTATGTTAGGTTCAGTTGTTTCAGTCATACACCATTCTTCCTGCTGTAGCCTCTGGGAGGAAAAAGCACCCTTGTCTGAACTTCCCATCTAAGCCTATGGACCACTTTGCCTAGGTTCTCCTAGGAGATATGACCTTCTATAAACCGATCTCTGTGCTTATGAAGTTTAAAAGTTAATTGGTTAAGCTGATGCGATGATTAGGGCTATTTTTCAACTTGACAAAGTCTAGAGTCACCTAGAAGCCAGGCCTCTGAGCATGTCTGTTCAGGGTTATCTTGATGATATTAGCAGTGATGGGAAGACCCACTCACTGTGGGTGGTGCTATCTCCTAGTCAAGGGGATCCCAGACTCTGTAAGAGTGGAGAAAGCTGAATACCAGCTTGCCTGTATTTATTGCTCTCTGCTTCTGACTGTGGGTGTAATGGGGACCAACTGCTTCAGGCTCCAGATGCCTTGATTTCTTGATTGTGAGCTAAAATAAACCCAATATCCCATAACTTCTTATCAGAGTATTTTTATCATAGGAACAAAACAGAAACTAAGAGATCTGGCTTTGAGGGTTGTACTAAAGCGCTTTCCTGAGGAGGAGTGACTGTGTTCTAACCCCGCCTCCGACATTTATTAGCTTCACAACGTGAAGATGTGCAGTTAACCTTTCCCAGACTCTGCTTGCTTGCTTCTTAAATGTGTAAAGCAAGCTCCATTCTGAGGACCCCAAGAAAGGAGGTTTCTCTGTGGGAATTCACTCACTCATAATGGCTAGGCTTGTGGGCCTGGCAATTGCTAGGCCAGTGCCACGTGGTTGACTCAGGAGTATGTGCAGACTCGCTGATACACACAAGCTGGGTGTGGGCTTGGTGGGGCTGCATTCAATAACAAGACTCCAAAAGGATTAAGAAGTGGAAACAGGGTTATGTAAATAACTCATATGTGCCTTTAAGTCAGAGAAACTCTGCTCTGAATATAAGCAGAAAAACTAATGATATATATGCATGGCAATTATACCCCATAAAATTGACATAAGCAGTTATGAACATTTTAATAAATTAGTGACATATAGATGGAAAACCAAACATCTATATTTGTTAAGGTTCTAATTCTAATGAAATCATGTTCTAACCATGCCTCTGATATTTTTATTAGCTTTGCAACATGAAACTGTATAGTTAATCAGACTCTGCTTGCTTGCTTGTTAAATGTGCAAAACAAAATCCATTAAGCATGACAACAAATAGCAACAATAATCATAAAATAGTTTCTTGACCCAATCCATCCAAGGTACTCCTCTTTTAAAAAATTATTTATCTTTATTTATGTGTATGAATGTTTTGTCTACATGTATATGCCCCGTATGTATGTGTGTGTGTGGTGTGTGTGTAGTGTCCACAGAATTCAAATCAGCAACTCAAACAGAAGTTTTTAAAGCCAAATATTCTACCACAATACAATGCAAAGGAATATTAATGATGCATGTGGAGGAATAAAAATAGGAAAATAGGAAACCTTTTTGTTTTCCATAATTGAGCTGTTCTATTCCCCTAAGAGCAGAAAACTTTAGTATGGGCTGTAAAAACACAGCAACCCAAATGCACAGCATCAAATCAGAACCATGGGGTCTCAGGCCATGCACGTCAGTGCTGCGCTATCATGACAGCATGCACAGGACAGTGTGCATATGCGTGTGCATGTGTGTGTCCAGAGCCAAAGCTGCAGTGAGCTCACGTGGTGCACCATGGCCCTGCACTGCCAGAAACACCTGGGATTTCTTATGCGTTTGATTTTCAATTAACTGCTACTTATTGAACATTCAGAAATCTTTTGCGACTGCCAATTTTTGGTGACCCCCACATTCAGTTAAGTGACCCCAGATGTGCTCCTAATCCACAGTGTAAGAAGCTGGGCTCTAATTGTATTCAGGTGGCTGATGAAGCCTTTATGTGTGAGTTTTCCATGGAACAATATGGGGCAGGACTCCTACATTGGGCTTTTGGTCTGTGCCCAGCACTGTGCTATCCACCTTCCCTTCCCATAGCTCACCAGCACACCTCTGTAGGAGGGAGGTCACTTGTTTCATTCCCTGCCGCTCAGCCCCAAAATAATCACACAGAAACCATGTTATTTAAATCACTGCTTAGCCCATTATCTCTAGCTTTTTATTGGATAACTCTCACATATTAATTTAACCCATTTCTATTAATCTGTATATCGCCACATGGCAGTGGCTTACCGGCAAAGTTTCAGCATATCTGTCTCTGGCGGGGCTACATGGCTTCTCTCTGACTCTGCTCTTCTTTCTCCCAGCATTCAGTGTAGTTTTCCCCGTCATCTACCCTATCAGGCCAAACCAGTTTCTTTATTGGTATTTACAGCATACAGAGGGGCATACAGAGGGGAATCCCACATCACACCACCCCATCTTGTTGGCAGAAGGCATTCCTTCCTGGTTTTACAGATAAGGAATTCTGTCACATGGACTTTGTGTACCACCTGCTAGCTGATGTGTGGTGCAGCTGGGACTCAGCCTTACAGATTTCAGAACAAGAGTAAAGTCAGGAGAGAACTGCAGACGAGCACTGTGGTTAAGAGCTTTCTTTAACCTATGAAGGCCGAACTCCAGACAAGTGCTAATCCCGACAGAATTTCACTTTAAAAATAAAGATGACATCATCGAGTCATGGAGAAAGATGGAACCACAAGGGTGTCCATCACAACACTGCCTGTAACAGTAACTTTTAAGAATGAGATGGGAATGCCCGGTGAGAAGAGGTCACGGAAATAAGCCAGGCGACGTTTGCCCCACGGGATGCTCAGTCATCAGTACAGAGACAAACATGGGAGAATGGTGGACGTGATGGGGAATAACTATTATTATTACCCCCAAAAGTCAGAGAGGAAAAGAAGAGTAGTGTGCTTCTTTCTTTTTTTTTTCAAAACTCACCATTATAACAGGGATTTCACTTCTATTATTAAAAGCAATTGGTATCTGATAGGTCTTATCCTTTTCTTTGTGGCCCATCTATATTCTCGTCTTCCATAATTAAAGTGTATGGATATTGGAATTCCACGGGAATATACTGTATTTTATCTTTAAAGCCATTGTTCAGAAAATTGATTCTAACATGAATGCTCTGATTTTGAGAAGGTCCCGTTACTGATCCATAGTCAAAATCCACCATGTCACTGGAGAGTTTGGCCTGTATACATCACGTACTCTCAGTTCTCAGTGGGTTCCCAGAGGGTGCAGACTGACTACCTAACATGGCAAGAAAAGACAGTGTCTGGGGATCAGGACACTTTCGAGTCCTGTGGAAATATTTTCATTTCATTTACCACTCACCACAGGGCACACTGGGGTATGCTCATTTTTATATCAATGCAGTCATAAAGCACAGCTTATTAATTTGTTAAGGAAAGAGCCGACAAAGGCAGAAATTGCCAATGTCCACAGGCTGTAATGCAGCCTGGGGTAAGAATGTTCCCATTTTACAGAGAAAAGTACGGAGACGCTGATCCCAGCATTGATTCAGATGGGCACGTGTGAGCCTTTGAGTGCTGACTCTAACCAGGTTGAGTCACCATCTCTCACCCTGTCTCTGCTTCTAAGATCATCTTCCATCACCTCCGGGAAGCTATGTTAGTGTTTGATTTTCCCTGACAGGGACAGAGTATTTGCAAAGTCCTGACCCTGGTCCCCTGTCCGTTCACAGCCGCCCTCGCAGCCAGGTGATTTTGCATGGACCCTGTGTGAATGGCAACACGGTGTGCGTAAGCTGTAAACGGTTCACAGCGTGTGCTGAAGTCCTGCTCGCATCTCTAAGCAGAGAAAATAATGGCCATAGTGGGCAACGGTCTATGAAGCCTTCAATAATTCATCATTTTCAACTGTGTCCTAACACCCTGGTGACTCCTGGCCACCTTAGCAATCACACACGCACACACACACACATACACACACACATACACACACACACACACACACACACACACATCAACGTTCATTTCCTTTCCATTTTAGTACAGATTCGAGGACCCAAATACATGGCTCTTTTGAAATATCTGGCTGAAAATTTACTTCTATTGAACATGTAGGACAAAATACGAAACCAGAAGGGGAAAAGTGGATACAAAATGAGTTCTCGTAACAGCTGAGCTGTTGTTCCAATGAAGTGCTTGTATTTTGATTTCTGGGTCTTGCCGTAGGAGTTGGTGGGCTTCAGTTGTCAATAAAGAATTTTGACTTTGCGAGATGCATAATCTCTGTCTTGACCGCTCAGCTCTGCTGTGGCTGTGCAAAAACAGCCATGGTTATTATGTAAACAAATGAGTGTGACGGAAATTCAATAAAGCTTTATTTAGAGACATAAATGTAGGCAGCCAATCTGGCTAGGAAGCTACCATTTACCAGTCCCTACAGATAGCTCTCAAAACAATTTATGATTCAGAAAATTCCATGTGTTGACCTCAATTCCCCGTGTTTGAAGAATTTGGGCAAATTAGACACATATAATAATTATCCAAAAGTATTCGTTGAAGGAAATTAATGAATTATTTTCAAACCATAGTCACCCAAAGGCTAAGCACGCCCAAGCAAGGTGATATATGAGTAATACTAGCATCTATTAAGCCCCACCTGTGTACCAGACATGGTCCTACTAAGTGCTTTTAAATTCAGAGGCCCACACAGAAGATTGGGTCCTCATCTAAAAGAAGCCACACCAGAACTCGTGGTTGAGAAATCAAAATGGTAGAGATAGAAGTCAGTTCTCTCCTTCTAGCCCGTGACTCAAAATCTCCATCCCACCTCTGATAAAAGATTCAGGGAAAATCAAATGTATGGATAGTTTCTGCTGGTTGTCATGTCTCTGGCGTTCTGACAGGCATGGAACAATCCAGACCATGTCTCAAGGACAAGGACTACTCCGCTTTGACTTTGACTTTGTCACTAAGCAAATTTCTTCCTCCTTTAAGCTGAGTCTTTACAATGTCCTGATTCAGCCCCCAAACCAGCAGCTACAAATATAAAGCAAAGCAAAACCAGGTCCTGTCTGGGCTTCATTTTTTTAGGATTCCCCACCCTCCCCAGAGTGGTTCTACTCCACGGCGACTTCCTGTCCGTTTTCTCTGGCTTGGTCTGAAATAGCTATCTTTTCCCTTCCAAGGTCCATGTCCACCACTCTGCAAAATCCACAAAGTCAAAGAAACTAAAAATGCCATCTCCTAAAGAGAAAGAATCCACCTGGAGAAGGTAGATCACTCAGCAGAGGCAACAGCCTCACTCAGGGGAAAGGCAAGTGGGGCAGAACGGATCTGCATTTGGGAGATGCTTGCCTTGCAAGCTCAAAGACCACATCATCCACATAGAGCAGAACAAAAGATCTGGGTATCAGGGTGTTTGTTTGTGATCCAGCTCTAGGGAGGCAGAAGCATGTGGATCCCTGGATCTCACTGGCCAGTTGGCCTATCCTGTTTTATGAGTTCCTGGCCAGTGAGAGACACTGTTTCAAAAAAGATAAGAAGACAAGTATAGGGTGCCTGGGTCCCTGATAAGGACACTCAAGTTTGTCCTTTGATTTCCACATGCATATGAATAGCCAGGTGAATCCCCCCTTATAAACACACACACACACACACACACACACACACACACACACACGAGAGAGAGAGAGAGAGAGAGAGAGAGAGAGAGAGAGAGAGAGAGAGAGAAAGAGAGAGAGAGAGAGAACAAAAAGAGTGGGGGCATTGGTTCCCAATCTCCTGTTTTCTCTATGAGGAGGATAGGCCAGTGCCTCGCCATTCTATTAGGGCATAGGACAGTCTTCCAAGTTTTGACATAGCTGCTGATAGTGTCGTGTCCTTTGGCAATCTTGTACCCACAAAAGTCACATATAAAATGATACACCCTCCACTCACCATCCAAGAACACCTAGACCCAGCCATAAACTGCATATCGTGGGGATCAATTGTATTGATTTTTTTTCCCCAAGTGACTCTGTCAGAAGGAACACAAAGTATTAGCCAGACTCATCTCCCCAATCCAGAGGATGTTGTTGGACTATGTAAATTCTCTAGGGACTAGCCGCAGCCCCTGCAACATGATTTATTTTTGCCTTAAAGAAGATAAGGGGAAAAAATGCCAAATAGATTTAAGGAGAGTCATATACAAATTCTAAATACTTCTTTGAATTTGCTGGCTCTTCCGGGCTTCTCCTTGAAAAGTGAAGAGTGGGGAAAAAGGGGAAAAGGAAGGAAGGAAGGAAGGAAGGAAGGAAGGAAGGAAGGAAGGAGAAGGAAAGGGAGGGAGGGAGGGAGGGAGGGAGGGAGGGAGGGAGGAAGGAAGGAAGGAAGGAAGGAAGGAAGGGAAAAAGGAAGGAAGGAAGGGAAAAAGGAAGGAAGGAAGGGAAAAAAGGAAGGAAGGAAGGGAGGGAAAAAGAAAGGAAGGAAGGAAGGAAGGAAGGAAGGAAGGAAGGAAGGAAGGAAGGAAGGAAAGGGAGGGAGGGAGGAAGGGAGGAAGGGAGGAAGGGAGGAAGGGAGGAAGATGGAGTAGGATTAGTCAACTGATTAGTGAATAACCAAGTTGCATGAGGTAACCGGGTGTCCTATTAGCTGTCCCCAAAGGTCCTCAAAGCTGCCCCTAGAAAGCAGGACAGAATAGCAAGTGAAATTTCTTCCTTACTCCAAGGTGGACTTGGTCTAAGATTTCCTCGGAGTTATGGCTTCTGGGGTGGAAATTTCCCTGGGTCACTGGACTTCTGTTATCTCATCTGCTTGTTCCTTCGATGAGGGCCCCATAAAATACAGCACTTATAGGAGAAGCTCGTGCAGTAAGGAAATCCAGGCAAGCGGGAACCTTAGCTAGGCAGGGTCAGAGAAACTGAAATACCATTATCAGTAATCTTTGTGTGGTCTGAATGCATCCAGGGCTGCAGATAGCTCCCCCTCCAAAGTCCAGGGAGTCACTGGGGTTGCTTGGCATCATTGTCCTCTGGTATTCAGTTTTCTCCCACTCCATATGATTGTCTTGATTCCAAAGAGAGGGAGTAGCGGGATGCTGGGCCACCGGAAGCAGATGCCTTGTCCCACGGAAGTGTTTGATTCCTTTTAAACTCTTCCAGCTCTCTGCGCGGGAGCAACAGGATGGTATGTGACCATGACCAATGCTCAAACGAAACCTCTGAACACATGTGACAGCAGTGCCCAGCAAAGTTGGCACACCTCCCCCAGGCAGGAATGGACCTTTCTCCAGATGGGGAACATTAACTCTGAGTTCGGCCCCCATTCAGCCCAGTGCATTCTATACAAACAAGCCTGACATTTATAAAATCTAATTTAATAAATGCCTATGATATAGCACTCATTACCATACCAAAAATAGCTTCAGAGTAGACCATTTTAATCAAACAAATTGTTGTTGCTGTTTACCCAAAGGCCAACCCCTTATTAAAGGCAGGCAGCTGCATCAAGCAGGAGTATGACTTGGGGGAACCCTGCATGGGAACCCTACAACTCTGCTTCTGTGCAGTGAGGGGCCCCTGCTTCTTTCTGTTTGCGGAAGATGAAAAATCGCCACTCGTATATCATCCCCATAAATCTTACCGACAATAAGTCATAAAACCTTGTGTCCTTACATATGGCAAGCAGGGGGGGCGGATGATGTTACCATATGCAAGCAGCAGTTTCAGAAAGGGGGAAAAATCTATTGCCTAAGATAAACTTCTAGAAGTCTTTCCCATATCTTCGATCCCTCACCATAGGGCTGCCTCCTTTGGTTCTGATTTACCAACAGAAAAACCGTAAGCTCACTAGTTATTTTGCCGGTTTGCTTAGTGCCATCTCTGTGACCCACAGAACGAACTAAGAGACACTACCAGTTGAAGCAGAACACAAGGAAGGGTACAAGGGTTCTTGTTTCTTCTAGCCTGAACGCAGAGGACCTAAGAGCTCAGACTCAGCCACTGTCCCCTGCTAATGAATATTGCCTACTTATTTTTAAAACCCCGACTTCTAAGTGTATGTAGCTATGGGCTAAATGAAAGAAGACAGGAGAAGATGGTCTCTGAAGTCCAGCAGGGCTGGGACGTGTGCTGTTGACATGCAGTAAACTGAGATTACCCTGCTTTGGGCTGGGAAACAAACAAATAAAAACATTTCTACTCCTACTTAAACCAGTTGTACCCTTGAGACATGGGAGGGTATAGATCCATTTTTTTTTTAATTTTTTATTTAAGCACCTGCAGTATCTATTTCCTCTTACAGAGGGCCAGTCTTCTACACTTGAAAGCACCCACGCTTAGCCAAGGTGCAGGCATCGGTCTAGAGTGAAGCCCTGGCAGGGGACTCTCCCAGCTTACCACCATCTAAGAATCGCTACTTCCAAGCTCGGACATGAAACTTTATCACATAGTAAATGTGTGCCAAAACTCTTCATCCCTGTCTTATCTGGGCCCAAGAGGGACACTTCTTCCCTGAGATATTATTCTGAAAGTCGTAAACAAAATGAAGCTCTTGGTATTTGATCAACAAGAGAAAAACACTTAGAAAATCAGGCAGGTGGGACTTATTGTTAGCTAGTAGATGGGACAATCAGCTAGGCGTGGTGGGGCTCACAGTCCCCACCAACTTCTCTCATTGTTTCTTCACCCCCTGTCCATGACCATATATGAAAAAGCCATTTTGAGAGTCGTCTGCCTTTCCACTCATCCCCTCGAATCACATAATACCCAAAGAGCGTACTATGGGCCTTCACCTCACTCTTGGTGCCAGGTTAAGAGAGGCAGAAAATTCCCTATCTTCTCCTGAAATGAGGTGGGGTGGGGGCTGGCACAAGCCCTCTTGATATTTGGCACCGTGCATCAGACAGACTGACTGTGCTATTCTTATGCTAATTATTTTACCAAGTGATATTTGATTGTTTCTATAAAAGGTTTATGTCAGTGGAATTCACCGCAGGCTTTTTAAAGACCTCAAGACGAAAGGAAGAAATGCATCTGAGTCCATTAAAGAATTAGGTTCTGTTAATACACCGGTCTGCTGAAAGGGGCCATGGGCAACTTCTGAGCCTCCAAGGGAAAGGAGAAATGCTCTCCCCTCACTTAACAACTTTTGCAGAAAGGGGGGGGGGCTCCTCATCTGGATTCTGCTTTTCTTCCATTCTTGAAAATAGAAATGGTATAGAAATAAAGGTATTGTGATAGCCAGTCAACATGGGGATCAGGGTGCTATCTCACTAGCAGAGGCAGCGCAGAATACTCCAGAAACAACCATATAAGATTTTTTTTTTTGCCTCACTGGGGATGGAACCTAGAGCCTTGTGCATGCTACGCAATCTTTCAGCCTGGAGCGCTTAACATTATCCCACTTCTGATGCAAAGCCATGATCTCTCCTTTACCCATCCATGATTAGTCACAAAAGTGAGGGCCAAGAGACTTCCCCCAACTTATTCAGAAAGGAGCCAACCTGCCCAGGTTGATATTTTCTGACCGCAGGGCCTTTCCCTCCTTTTCTATGTTGTGCTTGAATAGAGCTTGCAATCGAATGGGAATTTGGGGCCCTGCATTAGTGAGGATGAAGTGGGGAGTCACTTTCCTCTAGAGTCGAACACTTCATCGATAGGATGAGCAGGGGAGGGAGGCATTTCTGCTGAGATGATATGTACGGGCTCAGCTTTAAACACCAAATTCCCCGAAAGCCACGGCAAATCGCTGATGTTTTCACAATTTAATCACCAACCACTTCCTCCTTTTATTCTTCCGAACGTGTTGTGTCACCATGGAAGGAAAACAGAAGCGACTGTACTTCCAAGACTTTATAAAAATAAAGGGTATTTATCATCGTCTTCTCGGCAGCCTTGACATGTGGACGCGGAGCTTGCTATGAGATGCTGTCCAGTGACGCATGGGCAGATGGATGAACGGGACTAGCTTAGCCCCGGTCCCTGAATCCCATGAACTCCCCCCCACATACCCCAGAACACAGAGGCAAGTCTGATGCTAGCAGCTCAGCCATCTCCCAGTAGTGTTCCTGTCTATAATTATTAGCCATGAGTAATCGCCCTGCCTCTAGCTGGTGTAGTGAGCGGCTGCTCCTGGGCACACAGAGCAGCTGCAGACAGCCCGAGTCGGTACATCACCTCTGTCAGTGCTCCTCGGAAGGGACAGGTGCTGTTCCCAGTCACACCCAGACACATGGCACTTTGCTGAAGGGAAGCAGGGGAGGCCTCATCCAAGAGAGATGTAGAGCGGCAAGTTCAGGTTTTTGCAGAGAGTAACATTCCGGGGGCTGTAATAGAGCACACCAAACTAATGGATAGTAGGATGTGGCCCTCGGAGGAAAAGGGAAGCCAGTCTTCATTGAAGTGGTTGTGGGGAGAGAGAGAGAAGAGAGAGAGAGAGAGAGAGAGAGAGAGAGAGAGAGAGAGAGAGAGAGAGCCTTGTTGAATAGATAAGAAAACTGAGGTACAGGCATCTTAAGTAAC
Organism: Microtus pennsylvanicus; assembly: GCF_037038515.1. Lineage (NCBI taxonomy): Eukaryota > Metazoa > Chordata > Mammalia > Rodentia > Cricetidae > Microtus > Microtus pennsylvanicus. The sequence goes on along the minus strand of NC_134584.1, from coordinate 115,017,380 downwards.
TAACTCCAAAGGCGTTGGCTGGAAAGGAAATATTACATAATCAAATCTAAGCAGTAAGGAACCCTAAATCCTAAGCTCTTCCCAATATGATGGCAGGCACAAAGGACAGGTGGACCCCTTGAGAGGGGACTAAATCACCTATGGGCCCAGGATAGCAGCTGTAGTGGGAGGTGGGGCAGGCTGTGTGTGCTGACCCTACAGAGCTGGGCCACCACCTGACCAATGTCCTGTACACACAGAAGCATTGCGGGCATAGGGAGACCTCTTAGAGTACACAGCCATATCTCCTGGAGAGCTGAGACACAGACACACCCAGAGATCTCCCTCCTCGGTCTCCCTTCCTTCCCCTCAGATTTGTGAGCCTTCCTTCTTCAAGCAGCCTCCGCGCTAAGGGTGATGACGCTAACAACAGCTCTGCCTATATGTAGTTCAGGCTTGCTGTGAGCTGTGTGCCATGGCTTCTGGAGCTGTGCCTAAGATTCATAGCTGTCCTCTCTGACACGCATCCGCCTGATATGAGACACGGACATATGCGCGGTTTTGTTTGGTAGGATTACTAGGACATCAGCACAAGTTTTAAGCATGGTGGCCTTGGAAACCTGGTATGGGATTCCCGGGTCTTCCTTTCTCTACCTCCTCACCAAAGGCATTCTCCTGATGTAAGGTTTTCTAAAACACTCTTGTCTGGCCATTCATGGACAAGTGACCCAAATCAGTTCCCTGGTTCCACAGTGGATGTTGTGTGGCATGTGTGTGCTTTGGCTTTATATTCCCAATATTTAGAGTTTATTTGTTACAGCATCATGGGGCATCATATCCTGCTTAATAAATTTGAATATTAGCTTTGACTTTCAACCGTGTTCTTAACCATTTCTCTTTAGACCAGACTTTTTTCTAGGAGTCTGGTTTCCCCACTGGATTTCCAGGTCCTTCATTATCAGGCAAATAACAGTAGTAGGTCAGGAAATGCTCACAAGGTGAGTAAGAGAATGGGTGAGCACCGGCAACCTCAGGGCGAGCCAGGGCAACGCAGGCCCTGGCACTGACCTGAGAGGTTCAGAAATGAGGGTGAACTCATGCGACTACAGGGATTTGTCCAGCTAGAAGTGGGTCTAGGATCTGTACTTAGTTGTCTTGACCACAAAGTACATCCTGTTTCCATTTTACCACCCCTGCTGGCTTCTCTCTGACTGGCCTTGGTTTGTCTAGAGTGATGTGCTTCCCCCTCCATATCCCACCCTTCCCTTGGGAGATCTGAAGCTGCCCATGGGAAAGACCACTGACCACGATGCTGGGAAGGAGAACCAAGGCTACTTTCACATTTGCTAGGTTCTAGGTGCCTGGCTCCTTGTCGTGGCTAATTGTGTGAAAAGCACATTTATGATAGACTTGGGTTATTCATTTGATTCTCATGACCCTAGGAGATGGATCTCATCCCATCTTTTAGTTAAAGAGAAAAATACATGAATCAAAGTCACCTAGCTCTTGAATAGCAGATCTGGGACTTGACAATGTAGAAGTTCTGCCTGACTCTTTAATGATATGTCTTTCCCGGGGAGAGAAACAGGCAGACAGAGAAAGACAAACCAGAGGCAGAAACATCTTTTTGGGGACTGGTTGTGATGTGGGAATAACTTCTGAACTCTCTGTTTATCCAAGCTTGTCACTTGTGTTTTTACAGGAAACTGTAAGGGCTTCCTGCTTTGACTCTTGCAGATGCGGGCCCAGATAAGCCCCTATTTACATACTTTCAGGGCAAGGCAAGGGGCTGAGCTGCTGACTCTTGTGGGATTTCTGGACAAGCGCTGATGGATCACCTCCACAGCTATTATCTCCCCACAGCTGACAGAACTGGCTGTGTGTGTGTGTGTGTGTGTGTGTGTGTGTGTGTGTGTGTGTGTGTGTAAGTGTAAGAGGGTAGCCTTTCTTCTGTATTCCAGGAGTCTATGAAACTCTGTGCTAGGCCCTGGATGCCTTCATGTCACCTCCTTTGATACTAACTGTGGCCTGTGCCCATCTATAGAAACCGCTGTCTCCATTTTCTAGCTGAGAAGCCAGGGCTTTGCTTTAGAATGGTACTTCCCAAGTCGGGGAGATCGTTATAACTTAGGGGTGGCCAAGAAATCAAGTTTTACATTCTGAGGAGCTCAGTCTCTACAACGAATAATTAATTACCCATTACGAATGTCGCTGGGAATCATTCACATAGAACATTCCAGCAACGCAGCTGGCATCTTAGCACTCATCATTCGAGGTTGTGTACACCTCATAACGGAGAAAAGATAAACACCGGACTCCTGATGTCAGCACCATGCTTGTCCCAAATCTGTCCTGGGTACCTGTCTTGTTCTCTCCCTGCCTCGTCTTGTCTACAACCTTGATCTTTTCTCTCACAAGAGTTGATTCCACCCACTAGGGCCTAAACTTTTCCTTGAGAGGAAGCTTGGGACTTTGGGTATTCTGTTGAATTTTTTTTTCCTCTGTGGGTATGCACACATACAGGCCAGAATGTGGAGTGTCCTGTTCTGTCATCTAGCCTTATTCCTTTGAGTCAGCCTGGAGTCGGGCTGGCAGCCCCCAAGCCCCAGTGATCCTTTTGTCTCTGCCCTCCACAGAGCACAGGGTAACAGGTGTATCTGTGGCCATGCCCAGCTTTATCAAATGGGTGCTGGAGATTGAAACACAGATGCTCACATCTGTGCAGCAAGCACACTTTCCCACGGAGCCATCTCTGGAGCCCATTGTATTTTAAAGCTTTGTGTGTACGTTGTTTCGGTACTAGGTCACAGAACTCTAAATGTGAGCACTTGAGTCGTTCACCTAGGCCACTCTTATATGTTTAATTCATTCAGTAAGCTGTGCCCCCCCCACACACAAACACACACAGGTGCTCTGTGCTTTCTCTGAGTGTAAAACAAGGAAAAGAGAATATAGCAATCAGTGAAAAACACTTATCATGGCGTTTGCTGAACACTTCATACTACCCAGGCATCAGCTCATGCAAGCCTCCAGTGACCCTGTAGGGCACAGATGTAAACGAACAGTATACCCAAGACCATCTGGTGGCCTCAGGAAGATGGTGCTGAGGCCTAAGTGAAGGCTAGAAGAAGGAAACTCTGGGTGGCTGAGAATATACCAAGCAGATAGATCCAATCCTTGGTGGGTCTGGAAATGTTATTAAAGGGCATTATTACTTCAGGAGGGGGGCAGGTACCGGGCACCCATCACACAGGTAGATAGGGCTTAGCTCACTTCATGGAAAGTTCCATCATTCAAGGCTCAGGTCTCTAGGTTGAATTAGAAGAGGAAACGGAATAGATTACCACCATGTCCTCACCTTCTCTTGCCCCAGCAACCATTTCCAGGGATTTCCCCAATGCTCTTCATCCAGAATAAAAAAAAGGGTGGATACCAGAAAGATGATCCAAGTGTTGAGAAGAATTTTCATTATTTTGATGAACCTCAGAATCTGTGTTAGAGAGAATGTAGCCAACTCATCAAACCCAGTCAGTTAGCCAGAGAAGGCTGTTTAAAGGGCACATGCTCATTCTTGAATGCAGGAGGACAAATACCAACGATAATAACGAGGTCTCAGGCATTAGGACCTTGGAGGGGGGGTCTCATAGGAAGCCTGCAAGTCCTACAAAACAAAGACAACAGTAGAAAATGACCACATCATGTCTCTGGAGAGTAAAGGGAGTCCGCACTTGAACAAGGAAAGAATTGGTAGGGAAAGGGAAAAAAAATGAGATCTGAGTGGGTATGTAGAAGACAAAACCCAAACTGAGCCATACAGGGTAAAGAAAGTAGAATATGCAAGACTGTGATCAGCAAGGCCTGTCCCAGTGACCAATAACTCAGAACAAATCAAGGGATGTTAAGCACAATTTATTCCTGAGTTCCCTAAGACAATATGGAAGGTCTCTCATTATCTGGCCCCAGCTTCCCTGCAGAAGGTCAGCCTCTCCCCTGCCTCCTTTCACAGCCAAGTCTGGCTGACAAAGACCTTCTCTAGTCTGTAGCCTCAGCATGGTGTCTAGCTTTTGTTGTTGGAGCTTTTGGCTCCTGGAGAGGAGGCCTCTCTCTCTCTCTCTCTCTCTCTCTCTCTCTCTCTCTCTCTCTCTCTCTCTCTCTCTCTTCTCTCTCTCTCTCCAGAAACAGCTTAATTCTGCCTCCTCTGGGAGACCTTCATTCTGTCGTGTTCTTTCCTGTCTGCCATCCTTCTACATCACAGTCCTGTGCATTGCCAGTGTGCCACAGCATACTCCTTCAAAGGAGTGCAAACCTCTTTGTGGAATCAGAGATGTGTCTGACATCACAAAGCCAGTCTTCAGTATCCACACACTCTTTGTCTGTGGGTTCCATCAACCACAGAGCCAAAATCTTTAGAGGAAGTTGCATTTGTATGGAGCCAAACTATAGAAAAACAATTGACACGCGGATAATTACATTCGGCACTGTAAATGGTCTATAATGATTTGACATCCGTGGAAGGATTACACGTTATATGGAAAGGAAAAATGTCAGGCCTTCTAATGTGAAATTGAGTCCCCCCACAAATGCGTTCTCCTCAGAGGTCCCGGAACCAGCACCCCATGAATACTGCAGAGAAACAGTCCTTCCACACCTATCCCTAGCATCAGCATGACTCAGAAGGTGTAGCAAGTACTGACGGTGTGGGTGGATTGAACCAGGAAGTAAGTGTCTCTAACAACGAAAGGACAAGGAGCTGGGTGTGTCTGGAGTGGCGCGGTCCATGTCCGTGGTTACTAACTGCATGCGGCTATTTAACTTATTAACGAAATGAAATCTTAAAACCGCAGCTCCTCAGACTCAGCAGCGATGTTTGGAGAGTGGCTACGATATTACAGCAAGTTCTACTGGGCAGTGCAGCACTGGCTCCTAAGCCCATTCTCCCATCTCTGTACCATCTTCCTTTCCCGGGATGCCAGTGGCTAAGGACTGGGGCTGGGGACCAGACTGGGGTTTGGAGAGGGTTCTTGCTAGTCCTTGTCAATCCAATCATCGTGGTGAGTGGGCCTGCAGAGACAGATCCATGGCTGTTGTCTTAAGACTTGGGCCCTTGATGTGGGGAAAACCAGAGTTAACATCCTAGATGAGCTAGCTCAGCTCCAGTGGGCCACACAGGGCTCAAAGGTACCTGGCGGCCTTGGAAACAGTTGTCTCCAGTCTTTAACTGAAGGGGTTCTGAGTGGGCAGGAGATTGCAGACTCTGTACAGAGACAATGTATGGTACACTGGAAAAGAAGCTGCTGCCAGGGTGACAGTGGGCAAGGGGTGAGAACTCAGTAGTTCACTCTCTTTGATGATGTCACTTCAAGTTCCAGGGAGGCACTCACAGTTTAGGTGGTGGCCCAGGGGCCCCATCTTCCTGGTGCGTGGAGTGCTGCACAATTTGAACTTTCTGGTCTATGGGCAAATTCTTGGGTTTTTTTTCTAGAATATAAAATATGCATGATTCCACAATTATAATAAAATATGCATATTTCTGCAAGTCTTTCTCGCTTGCAAAGTGCTTTCTATATAATATTTCATCTGATCTTCCTGACAGTGAACAGAATGAAACTTTTGGGTTTGGAGAATAAATGACTATTGCCATCTGTAATGCTAGGGCCTAGCTGAGTTTCAGGCACAGAGTGGTTGTTTAACAGGCTGTTTGAGGGAAGAGATATGGGAGGAAGAAAGAAGAGAGAGAGATAGGGAAGCAGGGGTGAGGGTGGGAAGAAGGGATGAGGGAGGGGAGAAGGAGGGTTGAGGAAGGAGGGGGAGAGAGGGAAGGAGGTGGGAGGGAGGAAAAGAGGGAGAAAGGAAGGAAAAGAGAGGAGAGGGAGGGAATGAGGAATGGGGAAGGGAGAAAAGAAAGGAGGGAAGGAGGAAAGTAGGAAATAGAAAGCACAGGACAAAAGGAAGGAAGGAGAGGAAAGATGAAAGAGGATAGGAAAAAGAATGGAGGAGGGGGAGGAAGCTTCTAGTTTATCCCTCACTGTTAGTTCCAGTTCACAGATGAAGAAGGGTGAGCTGCAGGGTTGGACAACTTATTAATAGTTGACGTCATCATAAGTAAGGGGACACAGAGTGAATCTAGGTCTCCGGATCAAATTCTATAGCTCCACCCACTCTCCAGGAAATCCTCTTCAAGCACAAGGGACACAGCCTGTCCACCTACTCCTGCCCCCTATGGCACCAGCTTCCTCGCACAGGAAACCGAGAAAAGGCCCTCCCTGCCTCAGAAGGACCTTGTCTCCATGACCCTTGACCCCCTCACCCTGACCCCTGGAAATGTCCTTACCCTCTTTGTTTTCCCCAACATCAATTCGGGAGGCAACACAAAGAGCAGAGAGGAAAGGTGCAGCCACAAGCCGGAGGAGGATGGCTGAGGCATTTGTGGACCAAGCTGGGAGCCCGCTTCCTCCCAAGGATGCACCACCTCCATCCATGCTTCAGTTCCAGTGAGTTAGGACTTAGGGGGCATCATTATGCCTGTAACATTTTTATAATGAAGCTGTGTCTGGAAGTAGGTAAGAAAAAAATAATCTTTGACATGGGAGAAAAAAATTGAGTGATAGGCTATGCTCCCAAGATGACCGAAGGGACTTCCTGGAGCAGGCTGAGCAGTTGTTAATGGGTCTTGCTGTGGCCGTGATGTTCGGAATAATTAAACCACAAGCTTAGAGAAATCCCAGTCGCAGGAGCATGGTGACAAGACCGTGTCCCCACCACTCCCTCTCTCTCTCTCTCTCTCTCTCTCTCTCTCTCTCTCTCTCTCTCTCTCTCTCACACACACACACACACACACACACATACGCACACACACATACGCACACACACACATACGCACACACAAACTTTCCAAGGCTCCTAACAGAACAAAGCGGTTTTTACTATCACAAAAATCTCTATGAATCGCCATCCTCGAGGTGACGTTATAAACTTTATGATCACAGTTAGGTAGCTTCTTTAAATTATTGAAGGCATTTCAGAGGGCCGGGTCTCTTGGAACAGGGCTGGGAGAGAGGTCCCTGTCCCCCATCTGGAGGTGGGTTAATGATGGTGTTTCTAGTGCACAACGCATCCAGGACACCGAGGTTAATAAAACCCGTAGCTCTTCTTCATGGGTACCAGGGGATGGTTAATGTTCAAGACTGTGCAGGACCTCAGCTTAATGTTCCATATGAAGGATCGACCTGCCAGACGGCACCCTCCCTCGTGCCAGCCTTGCATATTAGCACATGCCAGAAAAGGGGCTAAGCAATCTAGAAACTTAGGTGCTTTGCAACCAGTTGGGTGGCATGAGCCAGTCTTTCTGTGCTCCCGACTCACAATTTAGAGTCAGCCACTGCACAACCGTAGAACACCTAAAAGAGGTGCTAAGACTGTTGATGCCCTATTTCCTCCTGGCTCCTGATGAGAGTGAGTCTCTCCAGACTGGGTTCCCCTCCTTTGTTACGGTACCTAAAAGAACAGGGTTCTCTCCTCCTTTGGTACATATACGCAGAAAGATCTGGAATGATGTAAGGTGATACATCAGTTTTAGACTGAAAAATACAAGCTTTACTTCATGGGAAGTGAATCCAAACCCATTATCATTCCGCTATAGCAGAAACATCTGTGTGTACCTTTCAAACTTGGATGCTAAAATCTAACCCCCAGGGTGATGGTATCAGAACAGGCAAGTCTGGGGCGGGGGGGGGGGGGGCAACCGGTCGAGTTGTGAGAATAGAGGGTTATTTTTTAAGAATATTTTAAAATTTTTATATACCAATCTCAGTTCCTTCTCCCTCCCCTCTTCCCTCCTTTCCCACCTTTCCCCCATCCCACTCCCCATCCATTCCTCAGAGAGGCTGAGGCCTCCCATGGGGAATGACAAAGTTCGTCACATCACTTGAGGCAGGACCAAGGCACTTCTCCCTGTATCTGGGCTGGGTAAGGTATCGCTCCATAGTGAATGGAGGGATGGCTCAGCCATTAAAGGTTAGGCTCACAACCAAAAATATAAGAGAACAGAGTTCTTAAGGAGGAGACTTGGGACTTTATAAAAAAAGAGGCCCTGAAAAGTTGAGAGTGTCCCATGAGCACTGGAAAGGTATAACAAGGAAATACCACCTGGGAACACAGAAAGAAGTCTTCACCAGACAGTAAGTCAGCCAGTACCTTGATCCTGGGTTTTCATCTTCCAGAACTGTGAGGAATGTGTTCCTATTGTCGGTGAGCCTCTCAATCTGTGGAGTTCTCTCAGGCCACATAGACTAAAACACAGCTGAACTGCAGCCAAGTGGCCAGGCCGCTCAGACATGGTTTGACAACGGCCAGAAATAGATGGTGAGAGGGGACTATGAAGGCAAGGAATTAACCCAGGAGTTGAGTCTGGTGGGGCACAGCAGAAGAGAGAGAAAAGCATGATGTGAGCAAGGGGTGGTGCCTGTCACTCGCAACTCTCCGTGGGCAAAAGGAGGCAATTCCACCTGCGGCTTCTCTGAGACAGTGTACAAACGGAGCCTCAGAATGGGGCCACCCAGGGCAGAAGCATTTAAATGCAACTCCCATTCCTCCTTGGCTGCCAGATACTCTAGGGTTTCTGGCTCACCATGCCCGTGGATGGAATGGGTTCTTCTATTCCGAGAAAAGGATTCTACCTAAAGGGTAGAACATGTGAAAATATGCGTGACATACACTGACCCAGATCAGCTTGGTAGGAATTGAGATGTGTTTGCTAGCACGGAGTCCAAATGCTTCCTCTCCCAAATGAGGTCAGGACTTCCTTCGTCGTAGCAGGGAAGTTGAATGTGATAAGACAGGAGCCCAATGAATACTAGTTATGGTTATTGCTAACCAAAAGGATGGGTTTGTTTACTGCAAGTGGGAGTATAAACAAGACCTGGCTGAGAAGCCTGGTGACTCGCCTGCGTTCAGAAGCATTCTTCTGCACCTAGACATTTTGCTATTAGGGAAAATCAGCTGTACTGTCTGGTTGGAAGTGCAGGGCAAAGAAGGGCGAAATGCTGCGAGTATAGGAATGAGTTCTTTCCTCTATGGGGCAAGAAACATGGGAAGGATGAAGCAGCTCTCAGGCCCTTGCTAAAATGGAAAAACAAGGGGGCTGGAATCACACCCCCCTAGGTGGAGATCCACAGTGTTCCAAGCATTAGTGTCTAGGGGTAAAAAGGGAAAGATCCCAGCACCTGTCAGGCTGGTGTGAGGCGGTCATCCACAGCATCGCTCTATGCCCCTTCAACTCCTACCTGGCGAAAATAGTTTGCACATCCGGATGTGAACAATGGAAGCAGGCCTTGGTGGAGAGCATCTGTAACAATGACAAATGCTTCTCGAAGCATGCACGGAAGCAGGACAGGGGTTGGGGGGGGACAGAGGTTGAGTTTCTTTTCCTTATTCTCCTACTGACATTTCACTCCACTTCAATGCCTACCTAGTCAGGTGTGAAACACTACAGAGCAAAGGTATGTCTCCTCTTCCCCAAGTGTCCAGCCATTATCAAAAGCATTCTGTGAAGTTCTTCTGACCATCAGGAAGCTGAACCTCTAGTTTCTATATCGGCACATTGTCTTGGAGCCTTCTCTCATTTGCTGTTTTGTTCAGATATACTTCGTGTGTATTCTGTTTTAGGGCCTATTCTCAACCATTTCCCTGCTCTGGGATATCATCCTCCATACAGAAGACGACAGAACAAAGTCAGTGTGGAAGGGTATTCTGGGAACTTCAAAGTCAGTGGAAATCATCTCCCTGGAGGATGAGGCTCAATCAGAACCCAAAACACCTTAAGCCAACACGTGCCATTCAGGGAAAGAAAGCTGGGGACACAGACCAGTCACAAATGATGCTCCTCACAGTGGGCAAATACAGAAGCAAGGAGGTCAGAGCCTCTTGTTCCCGCACCCTTTACCCTCTGTAGACAGTGGTATTATCCTGATGCTCAGACCTTTATGTTTGATGCCATCCTGGAAGGATACTGGGCAGTCATTTTCATCCTCCTCCTCCTCCTCATCATCATCCTTTTTGTTTTTTAATGAAAATTCAAGTTGAATGATCATGCTTCCTATATACACATTAACACAGCACGTGCCAAGTCCCAGTCCTATTCCAGGCTTTCTCTTCCCTACAAACAGTTGAGAGGTGAGTGAGAAAGTGGCCTCCACTTATGAAATGGACACCTGAGTCAGGAACACGAAAGTATGGGAGAGCCAAGCATTGAAGCTCCATCCACAGAGGGACAGCTGTTATGCCCATCCCTGGACCACAGTATCTTAAGGGTTTGGCTGCCTTGCTTCACCTCCACAGAAGGAACAAAAGTACAAGTGAGGTGACTGCCACATCAAAGAGCCAGAGTCCACCTTGAGGGCAGGGCCACCTTCATCTAGAACTTCCTGGCGCCAGCCCTACCTGTCATCCATCCTGGAACAGGACCCTCAGGAGAAGGAAGGGAGTACTGGCTTCAGGCCCCAAACCATGCCTGGTTGGTTCCTTGGTGGTCTCTGGACTCTGCCTGATGACAGCATAGAGATTTTATCTCCCTTTGCATCTCAGCTCCTCTATTTGCATCCAGAGTTTCTGCAGTTCTGCCTCTGGGAATGGAAGCGAGGGACAAACAAGCCGGTTCCATCTGATCCTGTCATCAAGGAGTCTCCTGTCCCTTGGTCTGGTGCCAGACACATGGCTTCTAGGACCCCACCCTTCTAGGCAGCTGGTTTCTTTGGCCTTTTACCAGCCCCACCCCCCCCCCAGCACCTCCAACCTTTTGCCTAGGGCCCCACTGGCTGTCCTTGGCCTGTCTCTGGCCTCAGACAGGGCGCCAAAGCTTCTCCTGGACCTGGGCCAGGCCCGCTCCCAGATGCCTCTCCCGAGCCATGCTGGGGCCACCAAGACTCAGGCTAGCCTGGTATCAAGGTTGCACAGAGTGTTCCCAGAGGCCAGGTGGGGCAGCAGAGGAGACAGTCCCCATTCCAAGAACTTTTGCAACTTATCAAGACTCAGAAGGGACTGATCGTTGTCTTCACACCATTCCTGGGCTAAAACCTTTCAGCACGGCCTCTTACCACTTGCTTCTGCCTCCCAGTATTGTGTCAAGGGGACATCAGATTATTTAATATTTGCTTTTTTTTTGTCCCAAAGACACCCTTGAGAGAAAAATCTAACACTTCCCCATTTTGTATATGAATAAGTCGAGATCCAGAAAAGAAATATCAGTGTTGCCCAAAGCTCCTTGGCAGCCAGCAAACTGCAGAACCTGAATTCAAGCCCACATGCTGTCTGCTCACAGCCCCCAGCCACAGGCACTAGGGAGCTGTGTGACTATGCATGAGTTGCTTTTCTTCTCTTGGCCTCGGTCCTCATCTGTGAAATGGGGACAACAGCAGTGCCCATGGCTCAAGGTGTCTGTGAAAAGTCAGTGAACTGACCCACTGTGGGAACGTGCGGCCGGCCTAGAACAGGGTGGTTTCTCGCAAGTGTAGGCAGCACTGGTCAGGTGTCCTTAGTAGTGACCTTCTTCCTGGGCACCTCCATGGCCTGCTGGCTTGTGGCCTGCCTTCATATTCTGAACTCTTTTTCCCTGCTGCTGCTTTGCACCAGGTCCCTGTTCCCCTTTTCACTGCATCCAGTTTCCTGACCTCAAAGCCCAGCAATGTCTGTAAACTTCACTATGAACATCTCTGTGTCATTTGCCAGTTACTTATTTATCTATTATTAACATCTCCCATGGAGGTAGCCAAGTGGTGAGCTGGCAGAGGTGTTTGGGTTTTTTCTCCTTCCTTCTCCTTCCTTCCTTTTTTTCTCTCCCTTCTTCCCTCCCTCCCCCTCTTCCTTTCCTTTTCCCTGAAGCTCTTGTGTGCATTTTTTCCTCTAAATAATTTAATACTTGTGACCAGATTGACTTACCTTACAAAGGAATAATAACCCAAAGTGACAGACACACTCCCCCACTTCCTTAAAGTTCATTTATATTGAAGTTCGTAGTCAGCAGACCCTTGGATTAAAATGACAAGTCTCCCAATCAGAGGCTGTGTGACTCTAGACTACTTACTTAACATTTCTGGACTGTGCTTCCTTTTCCAGCTAGCAAAGGAAAGGCAGGAAGTACAGAATCCTCTTTAGGGGACTTTGCAGAGTTTGGAGAGAGAATGGGGAATGGGGAGTCTGTGGCTGGCACACAGCAGATATTAGATCAAAGAAAAATCAGAAAGTTAGTTGGACTAGAGTTAAGGGGTATGGGTAATGTGAGGAGGGGAAAGGAAATAGAGAAACATGTTTTCTTGAGCCAAATCCATGATGTTAATCGAGATTGTGGACAGGGATGGACCAGCGGTAGGGACTCAGCGCCACACTGTGTCCCCAGCTGGGCAGGACTTCAGAGGTTGCAGAGGGCAAGGTTCATCCTTCTCTGAAGCCAGCCTTTCACTTCCTGGTGAAAACAGGCACTTTCCCTTGAGAGCAGTGCCCAGCCTCCTTTTAGAGTGGAGGGAGAAAGGCTCAGAGTCCACACTCATAGGCTAGGTGGTGGCATGTGCCTGTTGTGCGTTCTCTCTCTCTCTCTCTCTCTCTCTCTCTCTCTCTCTCTCTCTCTCTCTCTCTGTGTGTGTGTGTGTGTGTGTGTGTGTGTGTGTGTGTATCATCTTGCATTTATCCAGCCTCTCCCTGCAAAGTTCAGCAGTCTCAACTTTGGACAGGGATGGGATATAGAAGTGGTGGCTTCTCCTTCCCTGGGGCAAATCAGCTCCATTTCTCAACATTCATTCCCAATTTAAAAACAAGTGAACAAACAAAACGGTTGAAAGTCATTGTCTGTTAGACGGCCAAGGCCAAGAAGTGGGTCAGGAGGCAGAACGCCTGGCTTCACTTCCAGCTGGTTGCAGGGTCTGTGGGAGCACGCAGCAGGACGAGAGGGGTGCCAGAGGGTCTGAGATACTTTGCCAAGTGGTCTGGGCTAGATGCCTCCCCATAGGGCCCCTCTCTACCTGCGTCAGAGGTGAGGAAGCAGAGAGTGGATGCCCTGATGAATGAGAAGGGGACCCTGAAACTCAGACTGGAGCTCATGCCTTGGACTTTGGGCTCCGAGCACAAATGGAGTATTTTGTTTGACCCTCCAAATGACCTTTTAGAGTGACAGAGATATCAGGATGGCTGGACAAATCAAGGCCATTAACCAGCTAACCACAAGACAGGGATATTCAGGTGGATTTCAGGATGTCACAAGGATACCCTTTGAGGTATGGTTGCAAGAGCTGTCGCAGTGGACACAAAGGTTGGAGCTGTATGATTTGAAGATGAAGGGTCCAAGAACCAGTAGATGTTCTCAGCTCCTAGATACAACAACACAAAAAACCAAGGAAGAGATTTTTCTCCAGTGGCCCCAAAAAGAGATAAGCTCTGCTGGTAAGCTACAGTCCAATAATAATAAAAAGCAATATTATCTATTCCATACTGTTTTCCAGGTGTGTTAGGTGAGATACCCACAGCCTGGTAGGCAAACCAGGGGCAGCTAAAGTTTTGGGGTCATAAGGAAGTCCTAGAAGGATCTTTCATCTTGGAAGTGGAATTCCCTCTGGCCCCCAAGTATGGATAGGCAAGAAGTATTTGCCATTGGTTCCCATAGCCACCCCAGGAAGACTCCAGATGATACCGAGGCAGGCCTAAGGGCCAGCAAGTCCCTGAGGGTCAGGATTGTTACACCCAGGCCACCCCATGTGGAAAGGGCTCATCACACCAGCCTTCCCTTCCCAGCCCTTTGCAATTATTTTTTTTTCCAACAAAAACTACAATGTTAATAGTCAGGCAGCTGGGTTTTTATTATTCATACTGATTTCTAAAAGGGAACATTCTGGCTTTAATTAGAATGAAAAATATGAGTCGTAGAAATATTCAAATATCACATGGCACCATTATTTACACCATTGATTCCAGCAGGCAGATAAACATAGAGTCAGATGTGCGCCCCGCGCTATTTAAAGAACGGAGCTTCATTAATATGCCTCTACATCTCCACACATGGCTGAGGGCCTGTAAGAAAGCCATGGTAAGGATGCCACGCATGCAACCTTAGAGGTGTGGGAGACGCGGGTCCCAGAGGGATCCCAACCCAATATTTACTCTCGTGTAGTGTCCTGTGTCAAATCCATGCTACTATGTGCCGGCACATTTGATGAATGTCTGTCTTCCTGGAGAATTACCTCACGAGGTCAGCATTTTGGTTCATTTTACAGATAGGTAAGCTGGTCTGCCTCCGCCCCTGCCCCCAGGCTTGTGCATTTGAACACCTGATCCACAGAATAGAGCCTTTCAGATACAGGACATAGCTCGCATATACAGGTTTCAGAGTGTGAGCCTGGAAGGTTATATCCCCACCTTGAGTCCTGTTCCTGTCTGTTGATGTGATGTCATCGGCCACACCCCCTTCCACTGTAAACTGGAGCCTCTCCCACCTGCATGGCCTCCCTGTGATGGACTGTGTCTCCTAAACTGTGAGCCAAGTGGAAAAACAAAGCCCTTTCTCCATTTAGTTTCTCCTGCCAGGTGTTTTGTCATAACAACAAGAAAAGCAACTAATAGGGACATTAGGTGGCTGGTGCAACCACCCTACAAAGAAGGGGAAGAAATCTGTACCAGGCCAAACCCACCACTGTGAAGTAGATCACACCTTCCCCAGGGGCTGAGCATGACAGATGTTTGCCACGTGTACCAAGGGGGTCACAGCACTAGTTCCCCAAATGATACTCTGGTGTAGCCTGATACACAGGTTCTACCCCAGTCCTATTCAACCGGATTATGGAGGCAGAAGCCAAGCACCCATGTTCCACAAAGCTCCCTGAGTGGTTCCAACACACAGCTACAGGGGGAGACAACCTGTGCCTTAATACACTGTCTTAAAAGAGCCCAAAGTCGCCGGAAGAAGGGCTATTATTTGCCCATTTTTACTCTATTATTTCTGTTGCTGATGCATGTAGCCCGGCAGTTGGCTTTATGCATCTTCCTCTATTGTTCTCCGTGTGATTTGGAGACTGGGTCTTTCACTGAATACAAAGCTTGCTGTTTTGGTTATACTGGCTGGCCAGCGAGCGAACCACGGGTATCTGTCTGTCTTGCCACCTACACTGCATTGGGGTTACAGGAAAGTGATGATGTCACTCCCAGCTTTGGGTTAAGCCCAGAGACCCTGCACTCACATCCTCATGTTTGTACAGCAAGAATTTTGCTCACTGAACCATCCTACACCCTCTATTCACCTAATTTAAAGATATGAGCCTATGCAAATCCCACTGAGTTGGGATTGAACTAGAACATTCTAGAATCTCCTTTATCCACCCAGAGGCTCCCTAGTGGAATTGCTTGTGTGTCAAAAGATGCCTTTTAAGGGCAAGTATGTGATTCCTTCTAGATATAGAAAAGTCAAGTTTATCTTTTTATTTCCCCATTTTGTAGCCTCTAGCTCTTTGAACAATCATGGAAGCAAAGACCCCTTGGCTGGGAGAACCCCCTCTTCTCTAGGGTGCTGGCCCACTAATTAAATCCATTTAAACCCATATATTTCTTTAAGCATAGCAGCCAGTCATGTAGAGCTGGGATAGCCAAGGGAGTCTTCTCTACCTAAGCCTTTCACCAGGGAACTTTGTAGTACCTTCAGTTCTGTTCTGTGCCCAACAGCAGTCTGTGCTCAAAGAGTGAGGTCTGGTCTTCTGGATAAGAAAATGGGGTCATTTTCTCTTCCAGTGACTGCAATTAAGCCAGAAAGCAGCGTTCAGTTGGCCGGCAGGACCAGACGGGCGTGTGGCTGTTCTGACGTCCTGCCAGACGTTTTGACCCTGACCTCTTCCGTCCTTCTTTGCTTGTCTATTTCTTTTTCTCTCACCTTCACCACCTCACCCCCAGAGCACATCACTGCGACTTTCTTTTGGCACCTTTAAGAAGCAATCATAAAATTTGATAAGGGTTGAAAGCACACATTTGCGCTTTGACAGTCCAGGACCCCATTTTGGAGACTCTGAAGGGGAATCCATCCCAGACTACCCTCAGGTCCTGGCAGTAGCTAGCAGTATGACACATTCTATGGTTTGGAGATGTATAATCCAGTCTCTGCCTTCATGGTCACATGGCTTTCCACCTTCATGTCTCACTGTATTACAATATGGCCTTTTAAAAATGGATATTTTATTTTAATTTGAATTAGAACCAGCCCACTCTGGTGTGATGCTACTGCACTAATTATGACTTCAAAAAGCCCATTTTCAAATATTTTCACATTCTTAGTGTCGTGACTTGACGTGAAATACTCCCCACACGCTCACGTGTTTGAACACTTGGTCTCCAGCTAATGGCTCAGTTTAGGAAGAGGGTAAGCCTTTCAGGATGTAGGGCCCCATGAGAGGATATGGGCCATTGTCAAGTAAGACTCAAGGGTCATCACCCAGACTTTGGTCTCCAGATTCCCCAGAATGTAAGAAGCTGTACTGGAAGTTCTCACCATCCCAGAAAAAGAAACATTTCCACCACTACCCTGCTGAGTTCCCTGAAACCCGGAGCCGAAGTGGCACTTCCCTTCCTGAAGCCACTTCGGGTGGCATTGTGTGACAGGGATGAGAAGAGCAATGGATGCGCTTAGATTTCAGGGGCTGAGACTTTAGGGGAGACACTAGATTACCCTAAAGCAACGCCACTCAGCTGGCAATTGTCAATGTCCTCTTGGACTGAGTCACCATGTTGTTGATACTTTCTTTAGTACCATGGTACTTGGAATAAAATCCAACTCCTGGGTCTAGGGAGATGGCTCAGCTCCTAAGAACACATACTGCTCTTGTAGAAGACCTAAGCTTGCTTCCCATTGTCCATGCTGTGTGGCTCACAACCACTTTTAACTCCAGTTCCAAGGGGACCCTACGCCGCTGGCCTCTGTGCTCATCTGCACACACAAATATGTAATTAAAAAATGATAAATCTTTAAAAACTCCAACGGCTTGGCTTTCAGACCCTGTTAGTCTCAGTGATGGACAGCATCCACAATGCCAGCCCAAAGCCTGCCAGGACCTCTACCCTTGTGCTGGGTTCATATCATCAGGACCACTTAAATGCCAGCGCCTGAGTGTAGTATACAATTCTTAGTTCAATGTCAGATGAAGCTATGACTGGATTCAGTAAGCATTTAGTAAATAGCTACTGCGTACATGCTTCTGTGCACCAGGCTGGAACTTTAAGAGCAGGGCTAGGGGTAGCTCAGTGGTGGGCAGCTTACCTGGCCTATCCAAGCCCCCAAATCTGAGCTCCAACATCACAAAAATAAAATAAGAAAAGCATGTGTTCTGTTTGGTTGGGGAGACGTCTCTCTAACCAGATGATCAGTGAGACAGAGCCAGTGAAAGATGCATGAGCTGAGGGCCCGGGAGGCCCAGGGGAGGAGGAATCACTTTGCCTGTGGGACCAGGCGGAAGTGAGGGAGAGGCTCCCAGCAGAGCAGACTTCTGAACAGTCTGGAAGGAAGTTTTTCTGTCTGACTCCAGGCTGCCAGGAAAAAGAGACCAATCATTACCGCAAGGAGCAAGGGGAGGCTGTGTGTCAGCTCTGAGCGGGCCATCCTCAGTGCCATCACCAACTGATGTGGCATCTCCTCGCCCTCTGCATTCTTGCTTGCTTTAGCCTTCTGTGTGTAAGCACCTCGTGAGCATCCACAGAACACAGGCTTGGAAGGTGTGGACAGTAGAAACACTTCTTTCCTGCTTCAGGGGAGGTGCCCAAAGTCGTCTTCCCGGTGTTCATGTGAGGGAGAGAGGAGGGGAAGCAGATTCATGCTCCTCAGTCTCTATGGGTTTAGCTCTAGAGCTGCCATTGATACCAACTCCTGCAGATGCTGACGATTATACGAGAATCTGCATGGAACCTGTGCCTACCTTCCCCTGTGCCTTAAACTACAGCACCCATTCTGATGCAAGTATCAGGTAAAGAGCTGCTTTGCTGCATTGTCTGGAGAATAAGTGTATACGTTTAGTGTATATGCTATCCTGGTTTTGTTATGCTTCCTTTTTGGAGACAGGTCAGGCAGACCTCAAATTCTCTATTTAGCTGAGGATGGCTTTGAACTCCTGACTTTCCTCCCTCTACCTCCCTGATGCTGGGGTTGTAAGCATGTACAGCTATACCCAGCTTACCCATCGCTAGAGCTCAAACCCAGGGCTTTACTTATGGTGGGCAAGTCCTCTACCAACTCAGCTACATCACAACCCTGGCGTGTTATTAAGAAATATTTTTGACAGACTAGCAAGATGACAGCCTGACTTATGGTGGATGAAGAGAATTGGCTTCTGCTAGTTACCTATGACCTCCACAAGAACCAGGGCACAAATGGGCCCTGACACATACACACACACACACACACACACACACACACACCAATTAACTAACTAGTTAAGTGTAAAACATTTAAAACTGATTTCGATTCATGGTTAGTTGAATCTGTAAATGTAGATGTGAATGTGCCACCAATTGTCACATGCATGGGACTGTGCCTAGTTCATTTAGATACTCAAAACATACTACTCGGTACTGGGAGTGAGAGACAGTCATGGAGAGCTTGCCTATTGACCAAGGTCCTGTATTTGATCCATAGGAAGGAAGGAAAGGAAGGAAGGAAGGAGGGAGGGAGGGAGGGAGGGAGGGAGGGAGGGAGGGAGGGAAGGAAGGAAGAGGAAGAGAAGGGAAGGGAAGGGAAGGGAAGGGAAGGGAAGGGAAGGGAAGGGAAGGGAAGGGAAGGGAAGGGAAGGGAAGGGAAGGGAAGGGAAGGGAAGGGAAGGGAAGGGAAAAAAAGGAAGATAGGAACCAAGTATGGAATCTTGAATTTGCAGCCAGCCACCTCAGGTCCCAAAGTTGACTCTGGGTAGATGGTCCTGGGTTCTAAGAGGACTCCTTGATATACATTGCCAGGTTGTTGAGGAGGAAGCTGGTATGAGGCAGGCCACCTGGATCATGGGCTCAAGCTGAATCAGTCCCCCTAAAGAGAGATTAGGAGGGGCAGGCAAAGAAAAAATGGCCTAGCACAGACAAAGTCCTCAGGGGGCAGGAGTTCCTTTGGGGCAGAAACCTCAGAGGCAAAGACCCATGACTTTATGCAAATAATTTACCCCAAAGATGTGTGGGCAAGGGTCTATCAAGAGGATGATGCAGAAGGTACCCAGCACCTCTGCAGCTTGTGGTGTTTCTGCCAGCCATCCATGTTCACTCTGGTCTCTGGGGCAGGGGCCACTGGGCAGGGAAAAGCCAGTGAGGTCACTGGGAGTCAAGTTGGCAGATCTGAGGTAAAGTCAATGGAAACCTTGGTCTCCCCCCCGACACCCCAACAAACCTGAGCAGCCAAAAAAGATTGGAAGCAAAATGAGAAATAACAGAAGCAAAATAATGTAAAGGAAGCAGGCACTGAGAGGATCCTGTTCATCCTTTCTACATAGATTTCCTGCCACAGAGACTGAGCAAAGGGAATGTTTTACCCCTGAGGCCCGGGCAGACAGTGGTCCCTGAGAGGAGAAGAAAAACAATCACTTCCTGGAAAAGAATCTTCTAATTGTTCTTTTAAGAGGAGGCAGGAGCTGCCAGGGGAGAGCCAGTGCACACTTACTGGGGTGTCTCCAATGGTTCAGCCCAGAGAAAAGCAAAGGAGACCCCCAGATTGAGGCAAAGGTTACAACAGGACTAGCTCTGAGCATCCCTGCAGCGGAGAGGGAGTTTTGTCTTCATCCAGCCTGTGCCCACTACTTAGCATGGTGGCTTGGGGTAAGTTCCAGGCAGGTGTCATCCCTGTCACACACACACACATGCACCCCACAATGCTTATGTCCTATGTCATTTGTAAAACCTTCCACGGTGTATACCTTAAGGTCTGTTTGGGCTAACCACACAACTTAAGTGAAATAATACATAAAAGCCTATAGCCAGGGTAGGTGAAGAACCTGTTTATCCTCATCCTTTTCTTCTTTTTCCTCCTCTCCTTTTCTTCCTTTCTCTCTTCTTCTTCTTCTCTTCTTCCTCCTCCTTTGCCACCTCCTCTTCTTCCTTCTCTTCCTTCATCTCCTCTGCTACATCCTTCTCTTTCTCCTAGTCCTTGCCCTGTCTTCTTTCTCCTCCTCTTCTGCCTCCTCCTCCTCTCCCTCCATTCTACTCTTCTTCATCTTCCCCCTTCTCTCCCTCTTCTTCCCCTCCTCTCTTTCTCTTTTTCTTCTCCATACTCTCCCTCTTCCTCTCCTCCCTCCTCCTCCCTTTCTCTCTTTTTCCTCTCTTCCTCCTTTTCTCCTCTGTCTCTCTCCTCTCTCCTTCCCTGCCTTTTCTCCCCTCTCCCTCTGCCGCATTCTGTCTCTCTCCCCTTTATCATTTATCAATCCCTGACAGTGGAGATCACATTTGCTTTGCCACAAACCCTGGGGAAGTAAGTGATACAAGGTGCTTTGGCCCACGAGCCCCTCCTGGAACAGAAGGTGCCTGGGCACAAGGGGCATCCTGAGGGGTTAGAGGGGGGGCTGCACCTGGAGAGTGGGTGAGCTCACATTCAGGGCACCCCCATTTTACTCTCTGCCCTACTTTCTTCGTGGTCTAACCACAGATGTTTCCTTCAATCTCATATTTGAAAAATCTGCCCATGGTTTTTACACCGTTTCCTGCCGGCTCTTCATCATAATCTCAACTGCCACAAAATAAGACCTTTTGCCTTAATGAAAAAGGCAAAAAGGCTGTCCTGGGTGAACTAATTGCCACAGTCATTTCATGATCGTGGGGCAAATGGTGAATCCCTCAGTGTTCGCTGCCATGTAATGACAATGACACAAATAGCAACGTCACAGCAGGTCCCCTGACTCACTGCGCATCCTTCAGAGTGTTCTCCATCACTTATTCCATCCTTCCGCTACCTGAGAAGAAGCTGAGGCAGGGAGGCAAGGTGGGTTTTTAAAACATGGTTTCAGGGCCAGGGTTTGAATTCAATTGGCTCAAGAACTGGGACACAGAGTCATGAGCAGCCGGGTGGAACTTGACACTTTCCCTCGGCCGCACCACAGAGAACAGGAGGGGGCGAGGCAAAAGTCGTCTCTGAGGTTGGAACCCGGCACAGCACCTGCAACTCAGAGTAAATCCAGTCTTTGAGATCTGAGACTTAGTAGCTCAGAGATGCCCTCCTGATAATCATCTCTATGCTTTTGAGAGCAAGCAAGCCCTTCACTGTTCCAATCTGGAACAGCCCGCATCCTGCTTATCAGATGTCCATCTAGAACAAGGACAGCTAATTTCTCTGGCCCTGTCCTATCTTCCAGATCTGCAGGCCATTTCTAAGCCTGGCATCTGGCTCCTCGTTTCTAAGTGAGAGACAGCTCCATGGCCAGGGTTCAGAAATCGCCAACTCAGAACAGCAAGCACACACTCCAGAGCCTCTGCTCCTGCTCCCGGCCAGGGTTTTCATAATTGGTTTTCAGAACAGCCTGTTCGCGATGTGTAATTGTTAGCAGTTGTAAAAAGATAACTCACATTTTTAAAAGCTTAAAGCTTGCTCTGTGCAGATAAAAACTGTGACAAATTATATTCCGAAAAATCATAAAAGTAGAGAGAGACATGTTAATAACCAAAGGTGGTGTTTCATTTAGAGGTCAGCCGGAGCTATTAAAGTACTCCGGAATCTCCAGCTTTGGCAGTAGCGATTTGACCAAATCACTTATCTCCTCCAGACCATACCTAAGCATCTCCCTTAGTAAAAAAAAAAAATAATAATAATCCACAGACAGAAATGCAGGAGGTCAGGGGAAGCGGCCGAGAAAAGCAATATGGCCCAAATAAACCCAGTTCCCAAGGAGAGCTACTGGAATCTGCCAAAGCCACTCAGCACTTCAGTTCAAACTGTGTCACCCAGGCACTAAGTGACCTGCTCACACCCACTAACGACCACGTTCAGGCTCGCATACACACGCGCGCGCACACACACACACACACACACACTGCAGTGTAAGAATTTTCTAGAAACACGGGACAGATGTGCACATTGTGCAGATGAATCCAAGACAAGCAAACCTGGACTGGCAGGGGAGAAATGTCTCATTTTCCCAAACGTTAAAACTTTTAATTCTTTTTCATTGTTAGACAGAGTGGAGTGCATTGAAAAGAGGAGAAAACCACAGCTGAGGTTTTTCTAAGGAGGGGTCAGGGGGTTTGAAGCTGAACAGTAGTTGAGGAATGCATGAACGAAAAGAATGAAGCGGGGATGTTGGCAGTTTGGAAAGAAGATGTTGATGAACCGTTGACTGGACTCTCTTATGGCCAGAATATAATGTTCCCCCCCAAAAGTTCATTTATTTGGAAACTTGGTCCCCAGATCGTGGTTCTGTTTTGAGAAATTTTGGGACATTTGGGGCAGGAGAATGCCTGGAAAAAGGGGTCACTGGAAGAGGATTATAGGCTAGTTCTGCTTCCTACCTTGTCTCTCTCTCTCTCTCTCTCTCTCTCTCTCTCTCTCTCTCTCTCTCTCTCTCTGTCTGTCTCTCTCTCCTTTTTCTTTCTCTCTCTCTCCCTCCGTCCCTCCTTCCCTCTCGATCCCCTTACCAGCCACACTTCCATCTCCTGAACCACAAGCTAAACTAAACCTTTTTTCCCCTTAAATTTCTTCTATCTTTTGAGTATATACCCATCAGAGGTATTGAAGTATTGGGTCTTGAGACAGATTGTTTTCTAATTTTCTGAGAAATAGCCATACTGATTTCCAAAGCAGCTGTACAAGTTTGCACTCCCACCAGCAATGGAGAAGCATTTCCCTTACCCCACATCCTCTCTAGCGTGAAGTGTCATCAATGTTTTTGATCTTTGCCATTCTGACAGGTGTAAGATGGAATCTCAGAGTTATTTTGATTTGTATTTTTCTGATGGCTAAGGATGTTGAGCATTTCCTTAAGTGTCTTTCAGTCATTTGAGATTCTTCTGTTGAGAGTTTTCTATTTATGTCTGTACCTCATTTTTTATTGAATTGTTTGTTCTTTTGATGTCAAGTTTCTTGGTTCTTTGTATATTTTGGAGACCAGTCCTCTATCTGACATGGGGTTGGTGAAGATATTTTCCCATTCTGTAGGCTACCATTTTGTTAACCAGGTCCTTTGCGTTACAGAAGCTTCTCAGTTTCAGGAGGTCCCACTTATTAATTGTTGCTTTCAGTGTAGATGCTCAATCATATCACAAAGGCCTGTGTTCAGCTCTGTTCATAGCAGCATTATTGTAATAACCAGAACCTGGAAGCAACTTTGATACCCCTCAGCCAAAGAATGTATAAAGAAAATGTGGTACATTTGCACAAGGAAGTACTACACAGCAGTAAAAAAAATAATGACATCTTACAATATACAGGCAAAGGGATAGATCTAGAAAAAACCATATTGAGTGAGGTCACCTTGACTCAGAAAGACAAATATAATATGTACTCACTCATAGGTGGATTCTAGACATAAAGGAAAGAAAAGCTACCTACAGTCCACAATCCCAGAGAACTTAGACAACAAATAGGGCACTAAGAGAGACATACCATGGATCTTCATAGGGAGGAGAAAAAGGCAGGTTCTCCTGAGTAAATTGGGAAAATGGGGGTCACAGGAGAGAATAGAAAGGGAGAGGGAGGAAGAGAAAAAAGCAGAGAAAAATGTATAGCTCTATAAAAACAATACAAAATATTAAAAAAATTGTTTCTGTCTGGCATTGGTCACAGCAACATCCATTACCTTAACAGTGAACATTCAAATATTTGCTGGTCCAACCTGCTATTGCCACGTGACCCCCAGTCTCTCCAATGGGGCTGGGCTTCCATGGGGATTACTCTGAAACTGGTTCATACTGTGTGCCATAGAGACCAAGAGGATGTATTAGGGACTCATCTGATTCTGTGAGAAAACACCCTGATAAAACCAACTTAAGGAAGGAAGAGTTTCTTTTGGCTTTTGGTTCCAGAAGCTGAGTCCATTTTCCTGGGGAAAGACACGGCCACAAGGGGTGGAGACAGGAAGTTGAGAAATCACATCCTTCACGGCAAACATGACACACAGAGAGCAAAGGGAGAAGTGGAACGAAGCCATTTCCTCTCCAAGCCCATCCCCAGCGACAAGCTTCCTCCAGCAAGACTCTGCCTCCCACTAGTTCTGCTTCTGCCACACAAAACTTGGTCGGATGTTGCAGGAAATTTTGGGACAGTCACAAACACACTCCAGTTTGGCCCGTTCATGAGGAACCACTGTCATTTATGTTTTTTAATTTACAATCTACCATGTCTCCATTAATATTTTGAGAGTCAGTTTTTTTAAAAAAAAATCCCTTTTGAGAAATTTAAGTAGCAAGATGACTTAGGTATTTACAGTGAGCCCTTTTCTCTTGTTACTTTACCATTCTTAAGTGTAACCTTTTGTTTACCTTACCAGAATTGCTTAAAACCAACAAAGATTTGGAAAGCCTCTCAAATTTTTTGATATAGTCATTCTTTTTTTTTTTGCTCTGTTAAGCATATTATCCTCTACCATGGTCTGGACATATACAGGTGATCAATAAATACCCATTACCATGTCCTTGTAAAAAATGCATATGCATAGAACACATGTACACACGTACACACACACACACACACACACACACACACACACACACACACACACCATCATTCAGCCCAGAGCAGACTGCATTGGTCACCTTACCCAGCATGCATTGACTATTCATGTTTAATGATGGAGTAGACTGAGCAATACCAAGATGACACTAATAACTTCCCACTGGGACTCGTGCCCTGACCTCCTGGTTTTTGTCTTTCTCCTTTAATAGTGGATGTTGGGATCTTAAGGATGGATTTCCATCTAGCAAGAAAGGCTATAAATAGATATCAAAAACAGCCTCCCCCGGTCCTTGGTGCATTAACATGATTTTCTAGTCTTTAGACATGCTTATGCGAGGGGTGAAGAGGGCAGAAATGTGGGATGGGGATGAGCAAATGCTTAGCAACAGCCAGGCTCCATTTGCAATAGGCACTACCACTGGGGGCAGGGAGCAAGCCCGCAGAGAAGAGGAGTTTCTACTACTGCAGTGTGCTGCAGGCTCTTGTCCTGGGCTTAGGAAACTTTGCTTCCTAGAAGAGCCTACCAATTACACAACCAAAACAAGCTGTATAATGTTTTACAGTAGATAATTGCTTCTGGAACATTCTACAACTGAAGCCTTGGAAGAGAATGGCACACTTGAGCAGCTTGACAACCAGAAACCCAAGCTAGTTTATCACAGTTTACACACAATTTTGAGAAAGTTCCTCAGCCAGCCTAGCTTCAGTTTCCTTTTCTGTCAAATGAAGTAAGAGAGAGAAGCTGGGTTTTAAATTATGCAACCTTACAATAAATTCTTAGTGGCAATGAAACACTCTTTTCTTACACTGACCATGTGTTGATGATTATCCTGAGGGCCTCACATGGTGGGTCCTCTTCTCAGACAGGCATCTTTGGCCCCCTTACTGAATCTATGCCTTCCTCCTTCCTCCATTTTCCCTTTCTGGTCCTCTCTGTCATCACACTTCACTGTTTGTGATTATGGGTTGAGTACAGAATACATACAAGTGAACCTTGCTATGCTTCCTTATCTGCTCATGTTCTTCGTCCTAAAGATAGGCTCACAGATCCACACCCCACAGACTGACAATATGCCAAGTGCCTGCCTACTAGGTACTCAGCAAATAGTTACTAAAGCAATCAATGAGCATTTTAAAAATTGCATTCAGAAGGGTCAGTGAGATGGCTCAGAAGATGGAAATAAAAACTCAGGAACAGAGCAAAGTCTAACTTCGTGGTTTAAATAGACACTTGGAAATATCTAACTGTGTGAATGGCTTCATTTTACTTTCAAACTTTTATTTTTTTCTACAGAAAAAAAACCATACAGAATTTAAATTTGTGGGAGAAGTAGTGGGATTTTGCCCATCAAGGCAAAATGAATTTTCAACTTCTCTTGGGCAGAGGCAAATTTAAAGAATTGGTAGTCTGTTAATCAGCACGGTTGCTATGACCCAACAAGCAATTCCACTCCCTTCATAAGTTAAATTGATTCATACATATTGGCAAGTTAGCTATTTCCCTCAAAGGGAGTTGCATTTATTTGGGCTGTATATTAATATCTTATTATCCCTTCTATGCACCTGTGACATGATCATTATTTCATCTCCCTGTGTTTATTAGAGTAAATGCTTTCAGATGGGGCATTGAAGAAGAATGGACCTAGGCTTAGCAATTTTTCTAGGCAGGCAAGTGTAAAATCCTCCTTTGGCCCATGGCTGTAGCTGTTCTCTGCAGACCTTTGCCGAAAATTGTCACCAGCAATCCTCAGGAAAGCTGCACTGTTTAAATACAATGTCAGGACATTGTTTAGTCTGTGCATAAAATAGGGTTTGCCTTAGGAGCTTGCTTGAAAAATCTGCTATTACTGATGAACACCTGGTCAACCCATTCCTGGAAATATGCTCGTGAGTTGTCTTATAAGTTGGTCACCTTTATTGTTGAAAACTGAGAAAGTAAAGAATGAAATGGGTTGACCTTGGACACCTGGAATCTAGGTATGTCTCCAGAAGGTGGGAATATAGAACTAAGAAATCACTGAATCTAGTTAGGCCTGAGACTAGTGTACAACACAAAAGAACACAAATCTACTTCAAGCTCCTACTAATGTTTTCCTAAAAGTTATTTGTAAAGAAAAAGAGAATTATTTTTCACTCCTTCCTTATGTCTTTATAGCCACATCACTTTACATAAGCTTTCTTCATGCCCATTGCTCCCCCTGCCACCTTCTGCCTGGTCTTGCCTGCTTCATCCTCTTCTTCAGCCTTCTGATCCAGGATGCTCTTCCGTAAGAGTCCTGTTTCCTTTCTGGGTAGTTTCCCATCACTGTCCTTACTTCTACGTCTAAATGAAGGTTCTGAGACCTAAACTCTTCCAGGGAAGATTAAGGAATGGAAGAGGCTGCGGCATTCACACTTTGATGTTCTTGTCGTGTTTATCCTTATTTAGGCCTCTCTGTTTCATAGATGTCATAGTTACTATTTTATTTCTGTGAAAAGAGATCTTGACCAACGCATTATACAAAAAAAGCATTTACCTGAAGAGTTGCCTACGGTTTCAGAGGATTAATCCATTTCCATCACAGTGGGAAGCATGGCATCAGGTAGACAGGCATAATGCTGCAACCATATCTGAGAATTTTCATCCGATCCTCAAGCAGAAAAGAGAAAGAAAGACAGGGAGAGGGAAACAGAGAGGGAGAGAGAGACTGGCCCTGGCTTGAGTTTTTGAAACCTCAAAGCCCACCCTGGAGGTACGTCTCCTCCAATGAGGCCACATCTCCTAGTCCATCCAAAACAGTTCCACGAACTGTAAACCAAGCATTCAAATATGTGAGCCTACGGGGACCATTCTCATTCACACTACCAAAGTAGATAAAGAAGCCGAAGCAGTGAGAACTGACTGCCCAAATTACACAATCAGGGTTGGCTTTGAATTATAGCCCTGAATCATAGTTGCTTTCTCCATAAGCATAGCCAGGAAGAGGGGAGTCTAACATGATCATTCAGGGGTCAGTACAAGGCTCCGGGTGCTTTACATACTCAGTTGCTGAGTAAGAAGCAAACTGAGAAGCTAGAAAATGCATCCTGGCACCAGGAAGCAAACGTCCTCTCACTAGAAGCAACTCCTAAATTGGAATTTGGTGAACCATTAAGAAAGAACTCCAGAACTCCCAAATTCTCATCTTCAATGGGTATGAAGGGCCCGGTGTCTAGGACTCACTTCTGTTTCCTTGGAGAAGGTGGTATGGACGGACACGATGTGTCAGTCATGTAGTTACAGGTTAGAGACTCAAAAGCCAGTTCAGCTAGCACTTGATGACAGAAGGGAACACTGGAGAAGAATCTTGACTTCATTTAACCCACACTGCCTACACAGATCTGCCATTTCTTCCTCTGCTACTGTGAGGTTTGAACAGCCTGGGGGATGGCCACCACTTACATCACAGTTTCTGCCTTTTGCTGTTAATAACGTACCTCTTTTCTCAGTAGAAGCAATCTACCATCCAGTTCACCAGGCTGGTCCCACCTCTGTTCCCTAGGATACGTTACATAAAAATCAAACCATTAAAAAAGCTAAGGATGAACCAGGCATGGTGGCACAGAAGCAGGCAGATCTCTGTGAGATAGAGGTCAGTCTGGTCTACAGAGCAAATTCCAGGACAGTCAGAGCTATACAGGGAAACACTGTCTCAAACTCCCACAACTAACACACGTGTGCACATATGCACACACATACACACACACAGAGGCTTAGAATGGATGCACCCTTTTAAAAATATGCATTGCCTTGAAAAAGCCTCACCTCCCCCTACACACACACATACACACACACACACACACACACACACACACAACTACACAATTGGTCTCTACCTCACTCTGCAGCAAATTTTACCAAAGCTTTAACTTGGAGAGGATGCCTTTTGCAAAAAAAAATAATAATAATAATAAATTAAATAAATAAATAAATCCAAGCACTAGTAGAAAACCCTGGGACCCAACTCATATGGCTCTCTCTCCAAAGGTTCTGACCCAATGGGTCTGGAGTGAAGCAGAGGAATTCATGTCCTCAGAACAAGTTCCCAGGATGTTGGGGGTGATGCCGAGTCTTCTTCAGAACCACACCCAGAGTACCAGTTTAAAATCAAATTCTGGCACTGGAGAGATGACTCAGTGCCTCAGAGCTCTTGCTACACTGTCAGAGGACTGTGGTTCAGTTTCCAAGCATCCATGTTAAGCAACTCCATCTCCAAGAGATCTTGCACTTTCTTCTGGGCTCTATGGCATCTGCCTGTATGTGTCCATAATACACACATGTACACACACACACACACACACACATAAAGTTAATAATAATAACAGCGATAAAATCTTTAAAATAAAATTCCATATTTGCATATAACTCCTCTTTGTAGCCAAGTGCCTTCTACATCAGACATCTTCCTTACGAGAAGCCTAGCGCTTCGGTAACTCCTGCATCTTTACTCACCATGGCAAACATCCTTTTGCATCCAATTGATGTTCACATAGACTTCCCTACTCCCTTCTTTCTCTAGGCCTCCATATGTGGAATACACTGCCTTATGGATTCCCCGTTTCCTCCACCTGAGCCTAAGCTGTCCAAAGCCTCAGAAGCCTTGGGTCCCTTATTGTTATGTACTCATGGGCAATCCATGTCCTGTGTCTCCCTCACATGAGCAACTTATCAGGCAAGTAATGCCTCTGCATCTTGGACTTCCAAAGGAGTTTTCAATCTACATGAGAAGTTTGTCAGCTATGTTTGACAAGTTCATCCTTGTAAATGCTGAACCTCTTCGTAGCTCTTGATGTCACCTGCTTTCCCACCCTCCTGCCTCCAGCTGGATCTAATCGGTGCATCTCATGGCCTTATTAAAAACAATGTGCCTCTCGGAGGACCAGCTCAAAAGAGTTCTACTCAATGCCTACAACGACTGGACTTGAAAGAATGTGTGAAGACTCTTGGGCAAGTTTGGGTAGTTCCAGCTCTGGGGAGACTCTCATCTGGCCCTCATTTCTACAGCCTTCTCTTGTTCTCAGTCTTTATGAGTAGGCATTAGCTCGTGTCTTCCCGAGATCAAACACACTTGTTTTGCAGCTTTCTTGCGATATCTAGTTTTCCACGCTCCTTCTTCAAAATCAAGTTTTATTTTGTTTTTTAAAGAAAATAGTAACAGGACTGGAAAGATGTCTCATAGGTTAAGAGCAGCTCAGACTTAGGTTGAGTTCCCAGTATCCACATGATGGTTTACAATCATTCATAACTCAAGTTCCAGGGTATCTGAAGCTCCCTTCCGACCTCCATGAGTTCTAGTCAGGCATGTGGTGCACAGACACACATGCCGACAAAGCACCCATACACATAAAATAAAACAAAGGTTTCATAAAAACATTTATAAACAAGATACATACAAACAGATTTTTTTCCTGGTAGTTCTCAATTCTTTTAAATATATTATATTGCTCATTCATTTGGGTATTGCCTCATATTTCCCCCTTTTCATAGAGGAAGTGTTAAGTGTTATACATAAGTTGCAGGAATCTGACCAATGTAATTGAAAGAATGAATGAATGCCAGGGGTGAGACCCTGGGCTCTGAATCAGAACCAACTCTGTTCTCATTTTCAAGCAATGTGGATCTTGTTTTCTAACTTACACCAAGCCAGTTCATGTCTCATTCATTGCTTCAGACACCAGCAGGAGCCCATCACTTTGAGAAGTTAGATGGCTAGAGAAATGGCTCGGCTCTTGCGGCTCTGGCAGAGGACTTCCATTCAGTTCCCAGTCAGCACCCACACCAGGTAGCTCACAATTGCCTGTAACTCCAGCTTCAGGGCTTCTGACTCCTCTGTCTCCCATAGTCATCCACATGTACATGAGCCTATGAACATGTACACACACACAAAAAAAATATTTTTTTAAAGAATTTAGCATTTCCCTCCATCTAGGCTATCATCTGACCTACCACATTAAAGCCAAGAAAAATGAGGTCACGTGCATTGGAAAATGTGTTGGGGATGGAGAAAGCGACTGAGTGAAAATGGCCGAATTTTCATAAACCTCACTACCCTTGCATCAACAGCGGAATTTATTCAGGATCGACTTCATGTTGAGTCTCTCCTATATATGGCTGATATAAAGCATGACTAAACTTCAATTTATTAAAATTAACATAGTCTAAAGTTGCTTCTCTCCGTTTTGGTAGCCACACATATGCATTTGCTTGACAGGCTTGTGTGTCCAGACTGAAGAGTCCACATATAGAACATGCCCAGCTTTGCGAAGGGTTCTGCTCTGCAGCACTAATAGAAAGATCTATGCCTGTGCGTTCTGCATTAGGATCAGATAGGGGAGGCAAGGGGAGAGAAGCTTCCTGTCGTGTTGTGGTTGTTTTGAAGTCTCCTAGTGGGATTAGATACTCATTTATCAAACGAACTCCCTGCCCACCCTGGAAGGAAAATGATTGAGCTGTGTCTGAGAGAGAAAAGGAGCAAGGCCTCTGACAGGTTCCTATTCCAGGCTGGTGTCTTTGCTTGTGGCATTTTGGAACACGAGTCGGCATCAGGAAAAGTGTCACCCAAGTTGAAAGCTCCCCTGTAGGAAACGTCTCAGTCTGACCTAAAGTAAGTGAAAGAGACAGGGTGAGGGAAAGGGGAGCAGGGGAGGGTGTCTGTGTGATAAATGGCGCCCTGTCATATCACACTTGACATCGCAACAGGAAAGGGGGCTCTGGAGCCAGGCGTGGGTTAAGCGAGGAAGTTCAAACCTTCATTTTGCGTTTCCAGTCTCAGGCTGAGTTCAAAAACTCTGAGTTGGATCAAAATGTATCCAATCTGGGGAGTAGCACACCAGCCAAGGCAATGGCTTCTAATTTGGTGAAAGGCAGCCATTTCAGGACTTTCAAGTACCTGGAAAAGAGCAGAGGCAAGAAGGGACCCCTCCAGGAGAAGATGGCCTTCAATGGTCACGTGATTCTCCCTGCCACTGTCTTCAGACAGAATGACTGACACCTGTCTGACTGCCCTAGGGCCAGGCATGGTGGGGATCTCCCCTGTCAGGCTCCAGGGTCTCTCATCCAGGCAGGTTGCTTGGCCCTAATGCTCAGCCAAGAGCCCCACAGCTCTCCGTATTGCAGGCTGTCACTCCTTCTGGAGCGCATTTTTCCGCATTTCTGTTTTCCCAGAGTAACTTCACATGGCAAACACACTTATCTGCTCTTCGCATCAGCCTTAAAGATTGGGAGTATGGATCTGTTTTCCAGACCGACCGTCTGACTGTCTGACCTAAGCTTGTTCACTCTCACAGAGAGGCATAATGTGACCCTTGTTAAAACCACAATTAGTCTAAGCCGTTTACAGGAAATATCGGTTTGGTAAGACGAGAGATATCGTTAATAGGAAGTCACGTGCTGGGTAGGGAGCGCAGGCACAAGCAGTCGGATGTACACGATTTCTACTTATCATTGATCTCCAGCTGCAGCTGCTAGCTAATAAAAGCTCAGGTTCAGGTTCATGTGCACATGGGTTCCCTACGCTGTGCAGAGAGGCCAGGGTGGAGGTGCTCCCACCAGATCTGTAGGTCTGAAGTCTTTGGGGTTGTGGCTCTGATTCCAGGCATGCGAGCCTTTGGAGACACCACCTTCAAACTAGAAGAAGAGACCAGAATGGTCTCCAATCTTACAGACAAATCACACTAGGAAACCAACTTCCATTATATCTCCCAAGGTGGTCACCCCATAGATGAATAAAGAGTCATAGAAAAGAGGCAGGGCCAATGGCTTTGTGGTTTCAGAATAGAGTAAGTAGTCAATGGCTCTGACATGTGTTAGCATTGAAGCTTTGGCCCCAGTCTTCTTCTCTGTACAATGGGTGACACACCTGGTAAGGAGACTTAAAGTCACTGGTCTGTCGTTGTGGACAAGTTAAAGGCCATACATTGCTTACTGTTTGCCAAGCACACCAGTCAAGATGTATGTCACAAATCATAAAGAGGGGAAGATGATATCACGGCCCTGAATGATAGGGATGGAAATCCCCTGTGCTGTCTCTTCTGCGGACTAGACATGGACGCCTCTATCCCAGTGTATCGGGAAGAGGGAAAGACATCGTGTTAGCATGACTTCCAGCACCTAAGAAGCGGCCATATCACCCCCATTCTAAGCCCACCCTCCTTGAAGTGCAGGAGTACCCTGAACAAGATGGTATGACAGTGTCTCAGGGAAAGGGACTCTGAGGACATTCACCCACAGTGCACACGTGGAGGCCAGAGGAAAATCTGAAAGAGCTGATTCTCTCTTTCCATCACGTGAGTCCTGGAAACCGAACTCATCACCAAGCTTAGCTGTAGTCGCCTTTATCCCCTGAGCCATTTCTCATGTTCAAGGCTGCAGTTTTATCAGCTGGAGTAGTAGATTGTTAGCCATAGCAGTACCAGACATTCAAACCCCAAGAGTAGGGCTTCTCTGAACATGGAAATGAGAAAGGAAGACATGCATAAGACTTGATCTTGGGATTAATTTGTTTGACTTAACTAAAGTGTGGTGTGTGTTTTCCCCTTCTCCTTCCCTTTATTTTTACATATTTAGAGTCTTGAAAAAGAGCTCTTCTGTGTCACTCTAGCTGTCCTGGAACTCTTTTGTAGACCAGGTTGACCTCGAAGTCAGAGATCTGCCTGCTTCTGCCTCCCAGGTGCTGGAATTAAAGCCATGAATTACCACACCTTTATTCGTTAATAAAAAAAAAGATGTTAAAATGATGCTTTAGCTGGAAGGTGAGAAAATTATGTTTTACAGGGCTTTCTGGCTTGAGCTGGTATGTTCGTATTCAAAAGCAGCTCTTATTTGTGTATGTGTGTGGTACATGTGATTGTGTATGTGTATGAGTGCACTTGTGTGCTAATGTATGCCTTGTGTGTACATGTATGAGCACAGGCAAGTACCCTGTGTGTATTTGTACATGTGTGTACACATATGTCCATGTATATGTGCATTGCACAGGTGTGCTTGTGCATATGTATGTGTGTGTGTGCATGTTTCCTTTTTATCAGACCAGCAAACTCTCAAGGGTGGACTATAGGCAAATCTAGAGCTACAGGTGAGTTATAGGTCAACCTAGGCTACAGAGTGAGGCTATCTCATAGGAAATAAAAGAAGGCAAGGGAAGACAAGAGAGGAAGGGAACAAGCAAGGGATGGGGGGGCAGAGGAAGGAAGGGAGGCAGGGAGAAGAGAAAGAAATAAAACCAACTAAAGCAAAGCAATCTAAAACAGAAATCTTAACACAGGTAAGGCAGACACTCGTCTCCTGCTTTTTGCTTTCTCTCTCCGCAACAACACTTAGAGTAACTCCTGACTCACTGTGCTCCCAGGCAATATCAATATTTTGAAAGCAGTTTACTGACAGGTGTCAGGGGCACAGGGCTGCCTTGCAATCTGTTCTAAAGGATTTTTTGTTAGCCCTCGTTTCTTCTCCCACATCTCTGCATGGCATTTGATAGCTTCGGGATCTATTTATGTTTACATGATTTTTTCATTAAATCCTTTATTTCTCCCCACTCCCAAATTTGTGCTCCTGGCATATTCTCCTGCAACAGAGTACACTGGGATATGAACAAGGCGCCAGGATAGAGACACGAGTGATTCTTTCCTTGGGTGTAAGCTGTAGTATGGATTTTCTGTCTGTAGACTTCAGTAGAGTCATTTGTGATGGGGTGCTCTCATAATTCCTTTTGGGTAGGTTACTCATATTTCATAAACAGAAAATAGCACTGTCACCACCATCAAAATTACCACCTTTTCATCATCATCATCACTACCACCACCATCATTATCACCATCTTCACTACCACATTCCTATTCACCATCATCATCACTGTGACTATCATCTTGAGAACCATTACTATCATTACCATAACTGCCATCATCATCTTCCTCACTGTTTTCTCCTCTTCCATCTCCTCCTCCTTATCTTTCTTCTGTATGGTTGTCATCACCACCGTCACCATCATCATTATGCCCACTGAGAAATAGCATCAACTTGATTTCAGTGAACCCAGTTTCTCTCTCCTGGATAACAAAACGAATGAGGATCCACACAGACTACCTTGGCATCTTTGATATCAAAAATGGTACCCAATGGCAATATAAACGTGGACTTGAGTAGGAGAGGAGGGACAAAATCTCTTTAGAGTTCACAGCCTTGAACTCTGTTGAGCAAACAGAACCCCAGAGATGCTTGTCTCCAAATCACAGGACTTTCCCATTCACCTTCAGGTATCAAAACTCACCTGCTCTCTGAATGTGGTGGTATACACCTGTAATTCCAGCACTGGGGAAGCTGATGCAGGAGGACTTTCGGTTTGATGCCAGCCTGGACTACAAAGAGTGAGACAGTCTCAAAAAAAAAAAATCAAACAAACAATAAAACCTCTCCTGATTGAGTTTGGCTTTTCACAGTAGGTCAGATTACTTTATATATTACTTCCTTCCTTCCTCCCTCCCTCCCTTACTTCCCTGCTCCCAGGAGCCTTGTCTCAGCCCCAGAGTGTAAGCTGAGGGTTAGAAAAAAATACAGGTTCCAGGTCCTTTAGCAGCTGATACCCAGTACACAGGTGAGGACTTGGGCAGGCTTGCACCTGCAGAAATCACTATTTGGGGATAATGTTTTATTGTGATTACTTCCGTACCCCACGCCAGCTGTTCATCACATCATGTCTGTTTGGTTTGCTCCCATTCAGTGTTGTCTAAAGGAGTGAGGGAGATGTAATGAAGGGCAGTAAAGGGTGAATGAAAGGAGGAGGGGAGGGGAAGACAAATGACCTCCTGCAGCTTCCCATGTCATTCTGCTTGCTCACTCCTCTATGAAATCTGTCGCTCCCTTCCCCCTAGAAGCCTGCCATTGGTTACACATCTGTCTCCCCTGGGAGGTCACCGGAGGCTTTATATCCCCTGTGCCTTCACAGTATCGTTCTGTGATAGCATCATCAATAAATTCTTGCTGAATAGAAGCTTTGTAACTTAGAAATATCACCAGGTGTCACCAGAGAAGGATACCCCGGAAGGGGCTCTTGAACGATGTAAAGTGAAGGGAAAAGGCTCTGGCTGCTATTGCCTTGATGCTGGAGAGAAATCTGGGAAGAAGAGTGGAGTTGAAGGCTGAGTAAAAACTAAAGAGCCCAAGGGAGGTTGGGGAGGAAATTCCATAGAACAGACCCAACTTCTTACACTCCCTCATATTTCTTTCCCTTGTGCATTCATTCATTCTTCTTTCCATAAATACTCCCCCAAAACTGATTCTGTTTCAACCCTATATTATAAACTGGCTGTCAGAAGATAACAGAAGTTCCAGGTTCTAGAGATGAAAATGAGAGAGGAGAAAAAGCCAAAGATGTCATGAGGGTCTTGGCTTAGGCAGCTGCATGGCAGGGTGGGACCCTTACTTCTTTTCTGGTGAGAAGACACAGGACAGTGGATGAGTGAAGAACCAGCAGAAAAGCAGAGGAAGGGATGTGACTAAGTGAATACCAGCAAGTCCTTCACCCATAGGCTTTGCTGGACCTTCTGCATGCCTTGTCACTTAATACCTTGATTAATACATTTCCATAAAGAAAGCAAGGAAGGAGATTGGGGGCTGTTGGGTGTACCAAACAATAAAGTAAATAAAACACAGGAAGGGATTGCCCCAGCTCTCAGGATCATGAGAGTTACCTGGTTCCTGCTGTTTAGGGAAATAGTTATTAATTTGTTCACAGTCTTTTATTAACTCCTTACTCTGAAAAGTACTGTTGATGCAATGGTTAAAGGGAAGGACCTTCAATCTCTGTACTTCAGAGAGTGTATAAGAGGGGCCAGAGACATCCAGAACCCCCTTGTCTATGGGGGACAGTAAGGTGAAAATGGCACAGGATACAATGGAACTTCCACAGCTTCTTTAGAGGAAATAGACCTTAATAGACTTTATTTGAGCAGGATTAGGTTTACAATAAAATTGAGTGGGAAGTAGACACTTCCCATGCGTGGTGCTTTGAATGAGAATGGCCCCCATAGGCTCATGTTGCAACGTTTGATCTCTAGTTGATGGAATTGTTTGGGAAGGACTAGGAGGTGTGGCCTTGTTGGAAGAAATGTGTCACTGCGGGGTGGGCTTTGAGGTTTCACAAACTCATATCATTCCAGTTAGCATTCTCTCCCTTAACACACACACTCTCTCTCACCCTCTCCCCCACCCTTGCTCAGTTGCTCACTCACTCTCTAGCTCTCCTGTTCTGCCTCATGCCTGTTATCTTAACAAGCAAGCTCTCGGATGCTGTGCCAGTTCCATGCCTGCTTGTTTCCATGCCCCCTGCCATGATGGTCATGGACTCTACATTTAATTTGGAACTCATGAGTTTTAAATTAAATGCTTTTTGCAAGTTTTCTTGGTCATGGTGTCTTTTCATAGACACAGGAAAGTGACAAAAATACCATCTTCCCCAACCACAGCCTGCATCTACTATGGTGGCACATTGTTTGGACTGAAGGATCTATAGTGACAGGCCACTCTTACCCCAAACCCATTGCTTATAGAGTCCACCATTGGTGGTGTGCATTGAACAAGTCTCAACAGTAATGCACGTATCTACCAGCGCTGTGCATAGCTCATAAGAACATACAGGGATATTGTAGTGGGGGGGGCGATTCTCCAACAAAGACTGACACAGTCAGAGATGAATAAGCAAGTGTATTTGTTAATTGTTTTTTACTATGAAAAAAATACGTGGAAAAAATCAAGCTGAAGAGGGAAAGATTTATTTTGGTTCAAGGACGTGGTCAACATGGCAGGGAAGACAAGGCAGCAGGCTCATGAGGTCACCAGGTGCTTTGCACCTGCAGTTGGGAAGCAAAGCAGAGAACCATGAACGTAGGATCACAAAGCATGTTCTCCTTTGTATCTGTCCCAGGACTCTAGTACACAGGATGGAGTCATCCGCATTCAGGAAGGGTCTTCTCCGTTCAATTAGCCTAATAGTTTGGGTTAATTGAGATAATCGCTCACAGACATGTCCAGAGATTTGTTTCTTCAGTCATTCTAGATATTGTCGGACTGACAATCAATATCAACCATCACAGAAAGGAAAGAGCATTTTAGGAAGCAGGAAGAGTGAGGCCTGTGGCTGTAGGGAAGCAGTGGATTTGAGTATCTGCTAAGAAGATCAGTGGACATGAAGTGGAGAGGGGCCAGACGGGAGAAGAGGCCAGTGGGAAGATTGGAATCAAACCAAATAGGCCCTGGTAGGGCTCTTAAGGGGTTTTAGGACAGAACCCGCTGGAGGGAGTGAATCACGGTGAGTGAGGTCAAATATAAACTTTCTTAGTAACTCTGATTCACACAGATGGAGCCAGCAGGGGCCTCCCCCTCCAGACCGCAGCCTGCCCCTCTGCAGCCAATGCTTAGGTACCCCAGTAGGTCACCACGGCCAAGACATTACCACGTCTCCTCGTTCTTTCCAGTCTGATGTCATCTTTCCAAAGACTGGCAGCCATTGCAAGAAAACTGCTTCAGAAAGCTATTAATATTTTAACATGCTTTTAAGAAAATTTGGCCTTTTGTCGAGTCGGTCTCCAAGCAGACATATATCACAGCCCATGATAGACATTACACTTAGCCCTGTTTGGTGGGGGAAGCTGCCTTGTTTGGATTCATTTTTTAACATCTATTATTAAAAAATCTTGCCGGTGTGTGTTTGTTCCTGCGGTTCCTGAGCTACTTTGCTCTGTGCACCTCCCCGTGAGAAGCAGTGTGGAGCTGATTCTGTGACCAGGGCTTTCTGAGAGGACCACTTTCTAAACAACAACAACAAAACCATTCCGATTCCAGAGGATGAACGAGGCATCTCAGTAACAAGGAAATGGTAGATAGAAATTGGTTTTGCCCTTACGGTAGGGGATAAATGGTCTCTTTCCAGCCATATGGAGGGCCAGATACAGAAGTCTGCTGGGAGAATATGCCAGCAAGGGTACTTCCTAGAAGAGGCAAGATGGGGACAGTTTTAGGAAAAGGGAGTTCTGACAGATGGACAGAAAGTAAGACGCTTCTAAGATTGAGAAGAGAGGGCTTTTGTGTGTTTGTGGAACAGGAAGGAGTCTGGTGTGGCTAGAGGGTGATGTGGGAGGAAGAAGTGGTAAAGGCAGCCAGGGCTGGCTCACAAGACACAGGTTGGGTGGCTAGGAAGTGGTATTTTTCTGAGAACCTTCACATGTGCACGTAGAAGCCAAAGGACAACCCTGGGTATGATTCCGCTGGAGCCAACGAGCCATTTTGTTCTTTGAGGCTGGCCTGAAATTCACCAAGTAGACTAGTTTGGCTGACCGAAGAGTCACAGGGACCTGCCTGTCTCTGTCTTTCCAGTTCTTGGGTCAGAAGTGCATGTCATCATAGTTGGCTTTGCATGCATCTGTTCGGAAGGGTGAAGTCAGGTCCTCATGCTCGCAAGGGAGGAACTTGAGCCCCTGGACCATCCCCTCAGCCTTTACGTCCTACTTTGAGGCACTTCCAAGGAAGCTTCATCCCTATGCAAAGGGATGAAACAGTGACACTCTGGTCAATTATTCCATCTGATGACAAACCGCCAGGTAGCCCTTCTAAGACACCAAAATCTGAGAACAGAGTGAACTTAGTTAGATTTCCCAAACTGAGCTTCAAACAGAAGCAGCAACTCCAGTTCAGATTCTTCAGCTGGCATCCCCAAGAGAGCTCAGTCCACTCTCTCCAGAATAGACCACCACCCAGCTGAGCCCTGTCTGAATTCTTAACCACAGGACAAGATTCACAATGAAAGCAGGGTTATTTTAGGCCCCAGTGATGGTCAGTGTGATGGGAAGTCACCGAAAGGAGGACGAGAATGTGCGGTGTGGTGGCTATGCTGAAGACGGGAAAGCCATGGCTGCTCCAGAGTGAAGTGTGGGGAAGGAGGGAGGGCAGAGGGAAGGTACAAGACGGGAGACTCGCTTTAGAGCTTATTGTGCCGCCCAAAGCAAATGAGTGAGGGAGAATAAGCGAGGCGAAGAGAGGAAAAGAGTTGGGGATCTGCTTCAAAAGAACTCTTTGCTGGGTTGAATATGAGATGTTTGAGCAGCAGAGATGGAGACTAAACCCTTGAGTTAGCAGATTCTGGGGAAGGGAGACTGCCTTTCAGTGCATTTACAGCGCTCTGGCCCTGCCTTCAGCTCTGTTCCTTCCGGATGCTGAAGTGCCCAGGGAGGACAGATGCACTGCTGCCTTTGAGTGAACAGAAGTATGAGCAAGACAAGACAGAGGCAGGGCTTCTGTGTGTCTAGAAGTCAACAGCCAGAGGACCTCCCCCCACACAGAGCCCCTCACACCTTGGAGTGCCAAAGGGCTCCTGTTTTTTTTTTTAATTGAGAAAAGAAAAAAAAAAAAACAAGTTTCCACCTCCTCCCAGCCTCCTATTTCCCTCCCCCTCCTCCCACCCTTCTCCCTCTCCTCCCACCCTTCTCCCCCTCCCCCCACTCCTTTCCCCCTCCCTCTCCAGTCCAAAGAGCAGTCAGGGTTCCCCGCCCTGTGGTAAGTCCCAGGTCCTCCCCCCTCCTTCCATATCCAGGAAGGTGAACATTCAAACTGGCTAGGCTCCCACAAAGCCAGCACATTACGTAGGATCAAAACCCCGTGCTATTGTCCTTGGCTTCTCATCAGCCCTTATTGTTCGCCATGTTCAGAGAGTCCGGTTTTATCCCATGCTTTTTCAGTCACAGTCCAGCTGGCCTTGGTGAGCTCCCAGTAGATCAGCTCCACTGTCTCAGTGGGTGGGTGCACCCCTCGTGGTCCCGACTTCTTTGCTCTTGTTTCCCTCCTTCTGCTCCTCATTGGGACCTTGGGAGCTCAGTCCAGTGCTCCAGTGTGGATCTCTGTCTCTATCTCCATCCATCACCAGATGAAGGTTCTATGGTGATATGCAAGATATTCATCAGTATTGCTATATTCTCCTGTTGGTTTTTCACACCAGCTTTGCTTATCCACAGGAGCTGAGAGTTGCTACCAACAATAATCTCCTCTCACATCCCAAAGAAGAAGAGCTAAAAACCACAGGAGTTCTCAGGGTTAGTGCCATTCCCTCCATTTGGAAAGTTGAAACGCTAATCTTCTTTCCTTTGTGGAAACTTCCCAAAAATGCTCTTGCCAGGTGAACCCCTGGGGAAAGAAACTTCTAGAAGAGTCATCCTATACCTCCTGAGCAAGTCAAGTGAGCGAGTCTGGTTCCTCTCATATCAGCATTTTATTTGGGTCTTTGGTTGAGTCACTCCTGTGCTGTTTCCCAGTGGCTAGCAGCAAGTTACCAGATCCAAGAGGTCAGGAGAGGTCGAGGGCGGTGGAAGCCACTGCTGAGGAACTGGCAGCCTGGCATTTGCAGAATTTCACTTCCCTTTCTGGTTATTGCTTCATTGTGGCTGAGGCTCGGGGGTCTCAAACCTCTGTGCTTGGGGAAAGGATTCGTGATCTGCCATGAGTCAGGTGAGCATC
Source organism: Microtus pennsylvanicus (assembly GCF_037038515.1). Classification (NCBI taxonomy): domain Eukaryota; kingdom Metazoa; phylum Chordata; class Mammalia; order Rodentia; family Cricetidae; genus Microtus; species Microtus pennsylvanicus. Next base: position 114,976,254 of record NC_134584.1, on the reverse strand, counting down.
GCTGCAGCCAGGCTCTGGCACCGTCGCTGAGAGAAGAGATGCGTGAGAGAAGGGTGATCCTTTCTTCTTAGGCTCTCAGCCTCTTCCTGGCCAGCTGTATCCATTACTTTTCTTTTTTCTGTGGCAAAATGTCTAACCAAAGCAACTTAAGGAGTGAAGGCTGGCTCACAACCAACGATATCCATCATGGCACCAGGGGTTTGAGGCAGTTGGTCACGTGGCACCCATTGTCATGAAACAGAGAATGATGAATGCCCGTGCTTAGCTCTCTTTCTCTTTTTTATACACTGGAGGATTCCCCAGCCCATGGGTTGGTGATGTCTACACTGGAAGGCAGTCTTGCTGCTCAGTGAACCTAGAAAAATCAAATCCCTCACAGACACAGTCAGCGGCTGCCTCTCTGTGCTTCTAGATCCTAACAAGTTGACAGTATTAGCCACCGCGTCATCGATCTGCCCAAATGTGAGGGAGGAGCTCTGCTATGGTAGCTCTGAAATTCCACCTACTCAAACTCTAAAGTTTTAGATGTTTGGGATTCCTTGATGATGGTTCCAGGGCCTTGAGTACTCACTCAGATGTGGCCTATGAAGGAGCTTCAGAGAGTTGTAAGAGCTTGCTCCAGACAAGAGGGAATCTAGCTAGTTCCCAGCTTGGAGGAATCTCAGGCTCCAGAGCCAAAGAAAGAGCCTATCTTCCCTCCTGGTGGGACCCCAGAAGGCACTGGCAAGCTGGGAAGCGTCCAGGTTCTGTGAAGGCCTGCAGAGAAGCACTCAGCTTGGCACTCTCTGCGGTCGTCACTGGTGGAGAGAGTGTGTGGTGGCGCAAACACCTCGGATGTGCTTGTCTCTGCTACTGGCCTCTGCCAAGGCCTGGAGCACAGAGCACAGTGGGGAAAAACTGGTTTTATAAAGGCCATGTAGAGGCAAAGCAAAGGAAGTACCAGGCATGGCTTATGAGGGGTCTCCATGCATGTGTGCCTCTAGCGTTACCAGGGCTGTGCTGGCTAGGATGGAAGCCAGCGGAAGAGTGTGGTGATCACTGCGCATGTCTGAACAAACTAGCATTAGATGGTTATACTGTGTAAGGGCCAAGGACTCAGCAGTCACCTGTGGCTTCATCCTGATGTTCTCTGTGTAATGCCATTTCACTAAATGGCTCTCTCTCTCTCTCTCTCTCTCTGTGTGTGTGTGTGTGTGTGTGTGTGGTGTCCCTAAGTCCTCCCTCCCGATCTTCCTGAAGAAACGTCATTTGACAGATGAGAAAGATGGAAGGAGGAGGTTGAGGCTTGGGTATCAAGGTCAGGAAGTTCTTTTGTAAGCACCTACCTCCAGCCCTTGGGTTGGGAGGAGTCGCCGACTTCCAAACATGACAGAGAAAATAGAAAGTCATCGTTGGAGTGAGAGACAGGTGACAGCATTTCCGTGTAAGGATCCTGACTTGCAGGGTCCTGGGCTCACAGCAAGCTCCGCTTTTTATCGCATCAATAAGGCTGATAGATAGAGAAGGGCCAGTTTTCTGGTGAGTCCTGTGCATACAACCCGAAGACCCACTGGCTGGATGCGCTGTGACACCACAAGGCTCCACCTCACTCAGGGACCCTTGGTGATGCAGGCAAGCTGAAACATGTAACACTGAGAGCAAAAGCAACACTCACGCACAGGGAAAAGGCCCGCAGACATCACACAAATACATCTGTCCTATCTAAGGGGCAAGGCATGCTGTCACTTTTTCCCGGGAAGGCGTCAGAGCAACCCCACTTCATGCAAGAGGAAACAAAGCAAGCAGCTCTAGGTTCCTGGGCTAGAAGGTAGCCAGCCAAGCTGGGAGTTAGGTGGGTGTCATGGATTTCTTTCTGTGCTGTTGAATGAGAACTTCCCCCAGTCTCTGCCTCACCTGTGTGAGACAGTCTGGGAGGCTGTCCCGGGCACACATTCGAGCAAGAAGAAAATGGAAATAATTGAAATAACTCAGGTTTCTCCTATTTTTAAACGTTGGTGATGAGGTCTGTACTCAGATTCTTGGCACATTTTGAGCAGGTAGTCTCTCTTTTTGAGCAGATTTTCCATCATTTTTCTTTTTTTTCTTTTTTAATTTATTTATTTATTAATGATTTCTGCCTTCTCCCCGCCACCGCTTCCCATTTCCCTCCCCCTCCCCCAATCAAGTCCCCCTCCCTCATCAGCTTGAAGAGCAATCAGGGTTCCCTGACCTGTGGGAAGTCCAAGGACCACCCACCTCCATCCAGGTCTAGTAAGGTGAGCAACCAAACTGCCTAGGCTCCCACAAAGCCAGTACCTGCAGTAGGATCAAAAACCACTGCCATTGTTCTTGAGTTCTTAGTAGTCCTCATTGTCCACTATATTCAGCAAGTCCAGTTTTATCCCATGCTTTTTCAGACCCAGACCAGCTGGCCTTGGTGGGTTCCCGATAGAACATCCCCATTGTCTCAGTGTGTGGGTGCACCCCTTGCGGTCCTGAGTTCCTTGCTCGTGCTCTCTCTCCTTCTGCTCCTGATTTGGACCTTGAGATTTCAGTTCGGTGCTCCAATGTGGGTCTCTGTCTCCTTTCATCGCCTGATGAAGGTTAATATTCAGGAGGATGCCTATATGTTTGTCTTTGGGTTCACCTTCTTATCTAGCTTCTCTAGGATCGCGAATTATAGGCTCAATGTCCTTTATTTATGGCTAGAAACCAAATATGAGTGAGTACATCCCATGTACCTCACTCAGGATAGTGTTTTCTATTTCCATCCATTTGTATGCAAATTTCAAGAAGTCCTTGTTTTTTACTGCTGAGTAGTACTCTAATATGTATATATTCCATACTTTCTTCATCCATTCTTCCATTGAAGGGCATCTAGGTTGTTTCCACGTTCTGGCTATTACAAACAATAATAATAAAGACAATGCTGCTATGAACATAGTTGAGCATATACTTTTGTTGTATGATAGGGCCTCTCTTGGGTATATTCCCAAGAGTGGTATTGCTGGGTCCAGGGGTAGGTTGATCCCGAATTTCCTAAGAAACCGCCACACTGCTTTCCAGAGTGGTTGCACAAGTTTACATTCCTACCAGCAATGGATGAGTGTACCCCTTTCTCCACAACCTCTCCAGCAAAGGATATCATTGGTGTTTTTGATTTTAGCCATTCTGACAGGCATAAATAAGATGGTATCTTAAAGTTGTCTTGATTTGCATTTCCTTGATCGCTAAGGAAGTTGAGCATGACCTTAAGTGTCTTTTGGCCATTTGAACTTCTTCTGTTGAGAATTCTCTGTTCAGCTCAGTGCCCCATTTTATAATTGGGTTGATTAGCCTTTTACGGTCTAGTTTCTTGAGTTATTTATATATTTTGGAGATCAGACCTTTGTCAGTTGCGGGGTTGGTGAAAATCTTCTCCCAGTAAGTGGGTTGCCTTTTTGTCTTAGTGACAGTGTCCTTTGCTTTAAAACAGAAACTTCTCAGTCTCAGGAGGTCCCATTTATTCAATGAGGCCCTTAATGTCTGTGCTGCTGGGGTTATACGTAGGAAGTGGTCTCCTGTGCCCATGTGTTGTAGAGTACTTCCCACTTTCTCTTCTATCAGGTTCAGTGTGTTCAGACTGATATTGAGGTCTTTAATCTATTTGGACTTGAGTTTTCTGCATGGTGATAGATATGGATCTATTTTCATTCTTCTACATATTGACATCCAGTTTTGCCAGCACAATTTGTTGAAGATGCTCTCTTTTTTCCATTGTATACTTTTAGCTCCTTTATCAAAAATCAGGTGTTCATAGGTTTGTGGGTTAAAGTCAGGGTCTTCTATTCGATTCCATTGGTCAACTTCTCTGTTTTTATGCCAATACCAAGCTGTTTTCAATACTGTAGCTCTGTAATAGAGTTTGAAGTCAGGGATGGTAATGCCTCCAGACAATCCTTTATTGTATAAGATTGTTTTGGCTATCCTGGGTTTTTTGTTTTTCCATATAAAGTTGATTATTGTCTTCTCCAGATCTGTGAAGAATTTTGATGGGGATTGCATTGAATCTATAGATTGCTTTTGGTAGAATTGCCATTTTTACTATGTTGATCCTCCCACTCCAAGAGCAAGGGAGATCCTTCCATTTTCTGGTGTCCTCTTCTATTTCTTTCTTCAAAGACTTAAAGTTCTTGTCAAATAGATCTTTCACTTCCTTGGTCAGAGTTACCCCAAGATATTTTATGCTATTTGTGGCTATCATGAAAGGTGATGCTTCTCTGATTTCCCTCTCTGCTTCCTTATCCTTAGTGTATAGGAAGGCAACTGATTTTTTGGAGTTGATCTTGTATCCTGCCACATTACTAAAGGTGTTTATCAGCTGTAGGAGTCCTTTGGTAGAGTTTTTGGGGTTGCTTATGTATACTATCATATCATCTGCAAATAACGAAAGCTTAACTTCTTCCTTTCCAATACGAATCCCCTTGATCCCCTTATGTTGTCTTATTGCTATTGCTAGAACTTCAAGCACTATATTGAAGAGGTATGGAGAGAGTGGACAGCCTTGTCGTGTTCCTGATTTTAGTGGGATGGCTTTGAGTTTTTCTCCGTTTAATTTAATGTTAGCTGTCAGCTTGCTGTAAATAGCTTTTATTATATTTAGGTATGACCCTTGTATCTCTAATCTCTCCAAGACCTTTATCATAAAGGGGTGTTGAATTTTGTCGAATGCTTTTTCAGCATCTAATGAAATGATCATATGGCTTTTTTCTTTCAGTTTATTTATATGGTGGATTACATTGATAGATTTTCGTATGTTGAACCAGTCCTGCATCTCTGGGATGAAGACTACTTGATCATAATGGATAATTTTTCTAATGTGTTCTTGCATTCGGTTTGCCAATATTTTATTGAGAATTTTTGCGTCGATATTCATGAGTGAGATAGGTCTGTAATTCTCTTTCTTGGTTGGGTCTTTGTGTGGTTTTGGTATCAGGGTAACTGTAGCCTCATAAAAGGAATTTGGCAATGACTCTTCTGTTTCTATATTGTGAAATACATTAAGGAGTATAGGTATTAGCTCTTCTTGGAAGTTCTGGTAGAATTCTGCATTTTCTCTTCTTCCTTTTCTTTTCCTCTTTTTCTCCTTCTGTAGTAATAAGAGCGGAGGGGCTGCGTCCCCAACATCCCAGCCGCCTGCTAGCTTATGCCCAAAATAACAACACACAAACTGTATTCATTTAAACACTGCTTGTCTCATTTCTATCTAGCCTCTTCTAGGCTAACTCTCGCACCTGGACTAGCCCATTTCTAATATTCTATGTAGCACAGCGAGGTGCGCTTACCGGGAATATTCTAGCCTACATCCATTCTGGGTCGGAGCTTCATCGCATCTGCTCAGGAGAGCAGAGCATGGCGTCTCTGTCTGAGGGGTCTTACCTCACTTCCTCTTCCTCCCAGCATTCTGTTCTGTTTACTCCACCCACCTATGTTCTAAGCTATGAGCCCAAGCAGTTTGTTTATTACTTAACCGATGAAATCAACAGATTGATATATGGCACTCCCACATCATCCTTCCTCCTTCCCCTTTTCTTCTATTTCTGTTTCTCTCTCCCCTTCTTCTAACGTTTTTTTTCTGTTTTGCGCCATGTCAGATTTACACAAACGAAAGTAGCCCCTCCACTCCACCTCTCCTACGGGGTTATAGATGTTAATATTAGGATGCCTGCACTGGTGGAGGAGAGGCGATGGTGCAAGGCCTGTGTGCCAAGCAGGGGGTGAAGTTATATCTCATATCCTATCCAATCCCAGAGGGAATTCCGTGAGATAGGTATCACCATGCCTTCCACCCAGCTGAGACAGTGAGGTGCAGAGAGGGACAGCCTCCTCCCGAGTGACAGAGCCTGGTGGTAGTAGTCCGTCTAGGATTCCTGCAGTAGAGTAGCTGTTCCTGGGACCAAAACTCTTTCTATCAGACCAAGAATGCTTTTGACATAATTTCATTGTAAATTGTCTACCACATATTCCTATTTCTCACAGTCATGGCTTTCTTCCCACCTTGAACTTGGAGATTAGGCATCTACAGACAGCTGGGTATAAGGTGCCCAAGACACCTTTATGGGGTAAAAATTTTATTTTAATTTTCTCCCACGTTTGAATATATGTGCAATTGGAGGCTGTTGTCTGGGGGAATGGACAGCTGAACTAGCTTGAGGGTAACTTATACTGCACTAATCTGAGCCAAAGAAGTCATGGCTACAATTCCAGAAAGTTCGTCAGCCAAATACATTGTGGTTGGGGCATGTTTCCTCTTTAGAAGAGAAGAAGCAGAGGAATGGCATGGTGGCTCAGTGGGCAGAGGAGATTCCTATGCATGCCTGGCAATCTGAATTTGATCTCCAAAATCCACATAAAGGTGTAAGCAAAAAAAACCCCACAAAGTTGTCCTCTGACCTCCACATGTGCAAGCCGTGGCATGTATGTTCCCATGCACACACATCATGTTTACACATACAATAATAATATTTTTTAAAAGAGCTTAAGTATAACATCTGGCTCTTTTGACTAGTACAAAGACCTACATCATTCTTGAGAGTTGGTGCAAAATGCAGACATGGGCTTAGAGGGGAAAGGCACCCACCTCCAAGTCTGTGACCTGTATATGATCCCTGTGGTCCACATGGTAGAAAGAGAGAGACAACTCTCCCAAGTCTCCCTGTGACCTTCAAATGGCACGTGTGTACATGCACGTATGCACATAAACAAATTAACAGACAAGTGGGGAAAATGGGAGACCTTGTAAAAAACAGGAAACTCTGCTATTAGCTTCTCAGATTAACAAAAGCCAGAACTTCTCCTATTGACTAAAGTTTCTTTCTATAACCTTTGTAACATTTAAAAAAATCTATTTCCTGACCTTCTAAAGAAGGAATATGTAATATTTTGTTAGTGTGGGTTTGAGTGTTCAATTTCATATTATTAAGTATTTTAAATGTGGATAGGATGAATTTGCATCACACGGAAAATCATCAAATTACACACTCACACTCAGAGGTCAGCATGAGTACATACGGCACCCAGCAAGGAAGCCATCCAGATTAACAGTACCGTTCTGTTCCTCCTCTGCTGGCCTTTACCTTGCTGGACTGGGGAGGAATGAAGAGGGAGCATGGGTTCATCTCCTCTTTCCACGTCCTCGCTATCATAAGTGGCTGCCCACTGCAGGAAAGCAACATCAGGAAGACAGGACCTAAGAGGACTCCATGGTCACTTATGGCTCTCAGGACACAGCCCATCTTCCTGCTGTTCTCAGAACATGTTCTGTTCTGAGTAGAATTCTGGAAGCACAGGACTATCTGTGCTTTTGCGTCCTCACCCACAATGGATACAAAGCTTACCTCACGCTTGCTGGATGCCTGAATGTTGAAGGCTCACTAGAAGCCTACTCCTTATACAGGATCCAGTGTGATGGAGAACCTCCGTCCGGAAGGTGCCAGCTATTATAGGAGAGAGGAAGCAATGGAAAATTATCCTGGCTCTTAAATCTTCCAGCAGGAAGTAACACCCTTCCCTGTTCCAGTTTCACTGGTCACAGCACATGAGTAACATCTCACTCCAGAGGAAGGGAAGGGGTGCTAAGGGACCAGAAAACACACAAATACATAAAAATCTGTATTTGCTTGTTCTTATTAATAGAAAATCACTACTAAAGAAATGCAAAAAAGAGCATAGCTGTAGGATATATTCAAGTGAGACTGTTGACTTGGGATGTGAGTGCAGACAATGAGGTGTCTCTTTATAGATGTCATCCTTGTCTATAATCCTAGCCTCTGCCTACCCTTCCCACACCTCTTTGGTATGTCAAGATTCTGCCCTGTGTGTATTGGGTCTTGTTGTTTGTTTGTTTTTGGATGGTTCTTTAACAACAAGATATGTTTTACCTATATCCTGATACAACTCCTTCTCGGGCTCAGGAGAAGCTTGACATCTCCTGGAAACAAATCTGCTAATCCAGGAGTGTTCTGAGCAGCAGTCCGACAAAAGAGCAGTTTTCTGAAGGAAATGCATGTGGTATAATCAACCTTAAGTGGCTTAGTGCAGAGGCATGAAGATGCAGAAGCGATCCGAGGATGAAGTATCTGTGTGTGCGATGGTACAGCGGTTATAACGCTGATGGAATAGGTCAGGCCGCTGGTGGATCGGCCATTAGATCAAAAGCAGGTCAGAGCAGCTCATTCTATTGAGTGCTTAACCCCGGGCCAAGTGCCATTTGAGAAAGCTGTCATTGGCTAGAACCCTGTAGAAGATTCCATAGTTATGTAAGAAATGTTCCTCTTGTACGATAATGATAATTTACTCTGAGAATCACGGAATTATCTTTGAATTTTCTTTCTGGATTCAAAGTTGATATGTAGAAAGGATGGCCTTTAATGTCCGATCCTCTTGCTTCTCCTTCCTGAGGACTGGGATTATACGCATGTGCCATCAACAGATGGTTTACACAGTACAGAAGGTCAAACCCAGACCTGGTGTGTTCTAGGCAAGTGCTCTACCGACTGGGCTACACCTCGTTCCTACAGCATCAGTTTGAAGATAAGGAGTTAAAACCACGTGGGTCCCATCCAGTGCAGTCTATCAACCAGCTCCAAATCAGCACCAAGCTGCAGTTAAGTGGACGGCTTAACTTCTGTCTACGCAACACGAACTGCAGAAACTTGGGAAGCAAGAACCTCAGCTGAGGAATTGCCTCGGTCAGATTGGCCTGTGGGTGTGTCTGTAGTGGCAGTTTCTTGAGTGATGGCTCCAGGTGATGCCACCTTGGGCAGGTGGCCTTAGGGTATATAAGAAAGCAGTCTGAGAAAGTGGCGGGGAGCTAGGAAGTAAGCAGCGCTCCTCCATGGCCTCTGCTTCAGTTCCTGCCTTAGTGTTCAGGGCTCCCCTTGGGATAGATTAGAAAGTGAGGACTGAAATAAACCTCCGCTAGTTTGTTTGGATCTGTGTTTTATCACAGAAGCAGACAACAAAGCAGAATAGCAGGCCACGCACACACACCCAAACCAAACAAACTCTCCAGAGACTTCGGAGGGTGCAGGATGACTAAGAGAGAAATGAGGCTTCCTGGTCTCAGCCCATAATGAAGACATCACCCGGCTGTCAATCATTCCGGGAGCAGCATTTCCTCAGTTCTAGCTATGTTCCAGGCTCTGTGTCGGCTCCAGGCATGGAAAACATTAATCCTGATATCCCTGTATTCAAGGACTCCCCTTTCTAGTAATTAATCAAGTAATTCCAGCAATTAATCAAACCATTCATCATGTAAACACACAGAGCAATGTGAAATTGCAGCTGCTAAATACGCTGCAAAGAAGAATCCTGGGGAGTCATTAGGGGGCCTCCCCTGACAACAGGATGGGGCATAATGGGGGGAAGAACAAGGCAGACTCACCGGGGAAAAGGACCACTTAGATTGGGATCTTCATTAGGTTAAAATAACTCGCTGGGTGGCCATGAGTGCGGGGCAGTCTCAGCACCTCTGGGTCCCAAATAAACAATCCAAAGCCCATTCAGTGCAGGCAGGTGAACAAAACTGAAGCTTAACCAGTCAGAGACCATTAACCTCCTGCTCCTCGCCTCTAACTAGACATGTGTTTTTAACAACGAGAAACCATCAACGCATCTCTAACAAGGAAGTGCCCGGTTTAGGCAATCAATTATTTTCTTTGTCTTGTCCCCCAGGAGGCCCTTACAAAGGAGTCCCCATCACACCCCATCAGTGGCAGTGGCATATAGACATCTGTGTGTGTCTGGTGTGTGTGTGTGTGTGTGTGTGTGTGTGTGTGTGTGTGTGTGTGGTCTGCTGATGAAGTAGCTGATGCTCGAGTAAACTCATTAAAATTGTAATGTGCTCAACTTTACCTTTTAGCAACTATGTATACAGAAGAGTTTAAACAGGTTCCTCTTTCATTTTACAAATGCAATGGCTCAGCCTTCTCAAGAGGCACCAGGGGAGATCCCACAGGTCCCCACCTCCAGCTTACGGATTCTCTTTGTGGGTAATTATGTCAGGACTTGGATCCAAAACCATATGAACACTCCCAGGGCAGAATATCCACATAGATGCTGGGAAATGATAGGAGTAGGCTGTTCATGCAACCTGCCAACTTGTCTAAATGGTACAGTGTTGGGAAACAAATGCCCCCCTTCGGGACCCTTCCTGACATGTTTGATCCGTATCTCTGACTTGATGTCCTCAATAGAGTTAACAGCAAACTCTCTATCCTCCCCAACAGAGCTCATTTTTCCTTCCCTTGGTCCCAGTTCCAGCAGATGGCATTGCCAGCCACCCATCCAGCGCTTCTGGGACACCTTCTGAATGTCTCTCTGACCAATTACCAAGCACAGGAGGGAGAGACCAGAAGTACATTACAGTCAGCGCTGCCATTCAAGAGCCGAGACTTTAATGTTCATCATGCCTCTTGTATGCTTGCTAATCTATCCTTTTTAAGTCCCAGTCTTCCTAAACAGTCCTCTACACAGCTGAAATCATTTGGAGAAATTGACATCAGTGACTCTGGTCCTCAAAACCCACCAATGGCCAACTCCCCAAGTAGTGATTCTCTATGACACATATGTCCTTTTGCCTACCTTCTCATCATCATCTCTGAGACTTCTCCAACATCTTTCTGGGCCAGCTCTACCTTTGTACTGGCTTCCACTGAACCCATGCCATTCCTGCATAGGTCACAAGCTTTTATGTTCTGAGTATTTGTTCATTTTCATGTCCATCCATCTAGTGATCTCTTACAACCGGTTTCAAATTCCCTCTTGCGAAGTCTGTCTCTACTCTCTAGGCAGAATTTATCATTCCTTCCTTTTTGTTTCTATGTGTTTCATCAGATCTTCATTTTAGCTCCAACCTATCTATTGTATATTATAACTATTTTTTTTTGGTTTTTCAAGACAGGGTTTCTCTGTGGCTTTGGAGCCTGTCCTGGAACTAGTTCTGTAGACCAGGCTGGTCTTGAACTCACAGAGATCCGCCTGCCTCTGCCTCCCGAGTGCTGGGATTAAAGGCGTGCGCCACCATCACCCGGCTCTTATAACTATTTTTAATGTATCTCCTCCACTGGGCTAACAGATCTTCAAGAGGGAGAATGTCCTCCTATGCAGACATGTATACACACACACACACACACACACACACAGAGAGAGAGAGAGAGAGAGAGAGAGAGAGAGAGAGAGAGAGAGAGAGAAACACACACGTTTATACAGGCACCAATATACATATATACACATAGACATACATGCATGCACACATATACACACATAGATACATACATATAAATATACATATACATGTAGATATATTGCAAGTTAAAAGCTTTATACATGACCTTCAGGTTTGTACTGTTCAGCTAGTCTTTCATTTGTACCTCTTCTTAGCAATTTTTCTTCTTCTTAGGATGGTAGGGAAGTGTGGAGGCAGTTTCTGAAGATGCAGTGAGTTTGAAGATGGAACTATTGAGTTCCCGTGCAAGGCTAACCAGAGTTACAGCTGGACAGTTAATCACAAAATAAAAACAGGAACCACAAACACTGATTTTGCATTTTGCTTTAACCTAAAACAAGCATGCGTACTCTCCCGGCTCTCTTGGGTCAGGCGAGGAATTCTAACTGCCTGCTTCCATTAATCACACCCACAATGTCTGTCAAATGTGCATTTTACAGTTCCACTTCCTCTTTGGAGATCTCTAAAGCATGCAATCCAGCACACTTATGCCCATAGGTTGCTCAAACTTTCTGAATAGCTATCCCCTTGAGAAGACTAATTTTTAAAAAATTATTTATTACATGTGTGCCTGTGTGTGGGCATGGGCACACACGCATGCCATGGTGCATATGTAGAAGTCAGAGGAAAATTTACAGTAGTCAGTTCTATCATGTGGAGCCCCAAGCTCAGTGTATTTGTTAGTTATCATCAAAAATAGTCTGTTTGTGGTGGCCAGCTGTCACAGGGAGTTAAGATGCTTGCTACCCAGCCTGAAGACCTGAGTTTGAGTCTGGTACTATTAGGAGGTGTGGCCTTATTGGAGGAAATGTGTCACTGTGGCATCAAGCTTTGAAGTCTCTTCTGCTCAAGCTTCCCTCAGTGTGACACTGAGACCACTTCCTGTTGCCTGTGAGATGTGGGACTCTCAGCTGCTTCTTCAGCACCATGTCTGCCTTCACACTACCATGTCCCATCGTGATGATAATGGACTGAACCTCTGAACTGCAAGCCATCCCAATTAAAACATTTCCTTGTAAGAGTTGCTGTGGTCACAGTGCCTCTTCACAGAAATAGAAACTCTAAGAATCAGAAAACAGGGACACTGCTAACAAATCTAAGTTGAACTGGGCAGATACAGCCAGGGAGTTTGGTTCCAGGGCCCACCCTCCTAATCAGAAGCAATGGCACACAAAGTTAGCAATTTCTAGCTTGAAGAATTTTGGAAATAATTAAACCAAATGGCAATCAGTTTGGTCAGAGGCTTGCCCCCCAACACTTTTAGTCACCTCCTTTTCTTTCCACACGCATGTCTGTCTGCAAGAGTTTGTACATTTAGTTTCAATTTGTTGTTGTTGTTGTTTTCTTGATCCCTTCACAGTCTCCCTAAAGTTGATATCGAAATGATGCCAGTTTCTGGGGCACCAAACCTCCACTTCACCTTTGAAGTCCCAAGACCACCAAATCTGTACATAAAACAACCCAGAAAAATCAATTTTCTGTGCAGACACAATTTCTCTTGAAAGGTGACACAGTCCTTTAAAAATAGCCATGGGCTCCATTGTGCAAAGATACGGACAGCAACTGACAGCTTTTAGGGAGGTGGAACATTCCCAGGCAGCAGCCTGCGTGGTTCTCCAAGATACTGATCAGTAATTCGATCCAGGGTAGAGTGCTAAATGTTGGAGGTTAAGCTGCCGTGTTCTTATTACTAATCAAACTGCAACATCATGCCTCAATCTCCTCAGTCCCTACAAGGAAGGGGCAAATTATTGAGAGACACCGGCCCTGACTCCGGGCCTCATGAGTCTTGCTTGTTGCTAGCATCCTTCTTAACTCTGTCCTAGATGAGGGGCTCTGAGGGCTCCCAGAGGATGCTTGGAGATTAGGCTTAAGTGACAGCCCAGCCAGCCTCCTTCAGCTCTTTTAATGCAGAGATTACAGAAAAGGGATGTGGGACATTGGAACAAACTCCTGGAAAAATACTTCTAGGTGTGTGTGTGTGTGTGTGTGTGTGTGTTTACATGAATGCTTGTGTGTGGCACATGCTTATAAAAGTGTGGGTATGCTGTGCGTGCATGTGTATTTGAAGGCCTAAGGAAAACTATTAGTTTTATATTGTTGTTTGTTTGTTTTGAGACAGGGTCTCTCACTGGCTTGGGATTCGCCAAGAAAGCTAGGCTGGCTGGCCAATGGGCCTTGGGCATCCTCCTGTCTCCACTTCCCCAGCACTCAAATTACAAATATATACCCTTATGCCCAACTTGACTTTCATTTTTTTATTCATTTTTGAAAGTTCCATGTAGCATATTTTGCATTTACTCCCTCCCCAACTCTTCCCTGATCCATCAACTCCTTTTTCCTTATTCACCCAACTTGGTCTCGGTGTCCTTTTTTTTTTCTTTAAATTCAATAAAACAAATTTGTGGTCCCCAAATATTCTTGGATGCGTGGTCTTCCACCAGAGTGTGCTCAACTTCCCAGGGAATGCATTCTAGAGAAACTGTCTCTTCCTCTCCCTGTAGCTAACAATTGCCAACAGCTTTGTGTCTAGGGGTGACAATGTGTGCCCAATTCCCTTCTCCACAAAGAGACCCTGCAGACTTGAGTCTGCACAGGGACTGTGCATGCTGTTCCAGCCACCGCAAGTTCCTATGTCCAGCCGCCCTGCTGTGTGCAGAATGGAGTTTACTGAGTTATCTCCACAGCCTTCCCTCTGGACACTCACTCAAGACTACAGGGCCTTCTCTGCCCACTGCCCCTCTGCACATCTGAGTCCTTTACAGAACTGGTTATTAAATGGGCAATGGGTCACCAGCACGAAGAGACCTTTGTTCTGTGATCCAGTTCCAGACCGTTGTTTTTCTAAGAAAAAGGACTAAAAAAAAAGAAAAAAAGAAAAAGAAAAAAAACAGGCCTGGCTGGCATGACAGCGTTCAGGTAGAATTGTGTCATAATGTCATCAAAATTTAAAATAATCACAGATGGAGAGCCCAGAGCTGGGTGAGGTCTGAGGTCAGGCTCCCTTTCCTTTGCTCATCCTTTAAAGGTCAAGTTGATGATGCTGCTGATATGAATGGAACACCAGTCTGCAAATGCACGGTTTAAGGCTGGTCATTGTCATCCTGCCTCCTACCCAAGTGTTCTGGGATCTCTGCCTCTTCCAGAAGAACCACTCACTTCTGGGTTCGATTAAAGGTCCCTAGCACCCCTGGCCTTTCCTCTGCTGGCAGGGGCTGCTGTGTGAGGCAGCTGTGCTAGAATAGACTTCTGGAATTCCTACCACAGAACATAAGGCTGTAATCACAGGGCAGTGGGATGATGTCCATAAGTGGCTATCTGAGCACCGGGGTGTACTGGACAGAGGTGCTGGTTGTCCAGTTGTTCTGTACTTTGACCAAGGATGTCAGGCAGCAACTTAAGCTGCAGGTGAGTCGTTGGGGTGCAGAACCTGAGCAAGAGATAGCATTCATTTCTCCAGACACCGATGTCAGATCCTGGGGAGCAAAGAGAAGTTTCTTCTTCACCCATGCCGTGCTTGGTGATAGGCGGAGGGTACCGGAGCCAGAACTTCATACTGCAGCTTTGTACCCAGATGATGTTGGAACACTTAGGAGGGTGGCCATGGTAGAGAAACATTCCCTACAATCACAGTAAACTGAGCTCTGAGAAGAGAGAAGGTGGAGGCAGGGGTAAATTCCAGGCAGCAGAATACAGCATGCAAATGCCTTGTGGAGTAAGGACAAGGGGTAGGCTGAGGGAGCTATAAATTGCTCACTGAGAAAGGGCAGAGGGTGCAGAGAGAGCTGCGCAAGTAGACACTCCTCTTGCTATTTGACGTCAGAGCTATCGAAATCCAGAAGCATCTGACGCCAGACGGTCAAGGTGTTGGTAGCTAGTAAGGACTTAGTCTAAAAATTGCCCTGGTTATGAGGAGATTGGGTTACAAAGCATCAAGAGTGGAATCGGAGTGAGCAATAAGAAGTCTGCCGCAATGGTCCAGGCAGGGGGAGGTGGTAATTTAGACTAGGGTGGTAACAACGGAATTGGAAGAAGAGCAAATCTGAGAAATACCTAGGAGGTCAAACACTCGGGACTGGCAGTGGTTGCATGTGTTGACCTGGAGAATTGTTAATAAAGTTGCAAAGGCTGCTGGGATCAGGTAATGCAGTTTGGCACTGGAGCTGTACCCAGAAAAAACTCCAGAAATGAAACTAAGATCAGAGAATTTTTGCAGACCTGAAAATTGTGTTTTGTTGTGTGTATGAATGATTTGCCTATGTGTGTGTGTTTATGCATGTGCATCACATGAATGCCTGGTGCTCACAGAAGCCAGAAGAGAGAGTTGGAGTCACTGAAAATGGAGTAATAGGCCACTATGTGGCACCATGTAGTTACTGAGAACTGCATCCCAATCCTCTGCAGAGTATCCAATACCCTTAAGTGCTGAGCCATCTCTCATGCCCCAGAGGTTGTATTAAGCCACCTCCAATGTCTAGCACTGCATCTGCATGGAGGCAGGGAAAAATGTCTCACTGTGTAATAATTGAGTGAACAGCCCAAGAAGGAGACGCAGGAGACAGGTTCAGAGAAGCGCATTCAGAGTCTGATGGAGCAGGGAAATGGTGTCCAGGATGCAGAAACAGAAGGTGCAGCATTGAGAATGTGGGGGCAGGAGGAGGGAAGGACAGCAAGAATATCCTTGATGCTAGGCAGAAAGGACTCCATGCTCTAAGTGTAAGACTTAGTGGGAAATCTAGAGTTCAGAAGGCAGTGGCTGCTACTTCGTTGGCTGCAGTGAAGCCAGACTTGCACCTAGGCTGGGGCAGATGCCCACAAAGACAGTTCTAGGACCTGACTATTTCTTGCTCTGTAGTTAAAATCAACTTTCAAGAACAGAGCTTTGGAAAGACATATTATAAGGATGATAAGGTTGTGTGTTTGTGTATGTGTGTGAGTGTCCACATGTACACATACATATAATGTTTGTAAATGAGTGTATCTGTGCATATGTGTGTGTGCATGTCTATATAGGATGAATGTGTGGGTGCATGTTTGTGAATGCATACGTGAGCACATGCATGACCGTGTGTGTAAAGATGGGACTCTAAAGAGAAGGGGGAAGAGAGGAACATAGAATTCTAGAAACACTAGCTACAGAGAAGATTAAGAAAATCTTCTGGTTCTGTATTTCTATTTGGAAACTGTGTAAGTTTCATTCAAAGGAAACTTCATCTCCCTTAGGGAATGGTAACAGTGTGACCAGAAGCTCAGGACTTGTGGTGGTTTGAAGAGGAATGGCCTTTATAGACCCATGTGTTTGAATGCTTGATCCATAGGGAGTGGCACCATTTGAAGGTGTGGTCTCTTTGGAGTAGGTTGGCTTTGTTATAAGGAGTTTGTCACTAGGAAGTGGGCTTTAGGATCTCAGAAACTCAGATCTGGGCTCAGTGGCTCACAGTCCCCTGCTGCCTATAGAACTCTCAGCTCCTTCTCTAGCACCATGTCTGCCTGTATACCACCCCGCTTTCCACCATGATGTGACAATAATGGATTAAACCTCTGAACTATAAGACAGCCCCAGTTAAAGGTTTTCCTTTAGAAGAGTTGTCATGGTTATGGTGTCTCTTCACAGAAATAGAAACCCTAAGACAGGGCTTAAGAGTCACCCCCAGTGCTACATGCCACCATGTTGCTGGTGAGACCAGGATGCCAGGCCAAATTCTAGCTGTCCCTCCAGCAGGGACTTCACAGGGGAAGTTCCAGTTGGTGTTATATCTCTCTAGCCACTTCTTCTTGGGTACTAGAAGTGGTTTCAATTTAGATTAAGACAATAGTACATGAATGTTGTGTGCCTTCCCTATTAAGTCCTAAAGAAACAGGGGCCAGGACAGAGTACAAGAGACAGGAGATGAAGCTGCAGGGTTTTAGACAGTTTAAAGCCAGGAAGCAATGCGTGTCCTCCCAATGCCTGATCCCAGGCTCTGGCTGCAAATGCTTCCTCCATTTTCAGAATTCTAGGCCATGGGGAGGACTCTGAGTCTACATCTCTCCAATCATGTAGGACCCCCCCTGGGGGCTTTAGGAGGCTCTACTATTAGCTTAAGATTTGGTTAGAAGTTGGAATCTTCTAGTGAACAAAGGAAAACAACTGGAGAACACACATCCTCTTGGTGTCCTTTTCCTTCCTGTTCCTTCTCTGGGAGAACCAGACCCCACCATGAGCTGTGCCCTCGCTGGAGACCATGCCTGTTTTGTACTGTAAACTCCATTCCCGCCCTGGCTTCTACCACTCACAATTAGAGATCCAATTCTATTTTAGGAACATGGAATGCATTTTCCAAGAGGGAACATTGTGAAATATCGGGGAGTCGAGTCCAAGCTCAAGCAAGGCATGTGGGAGTTTGAGGAAGGACCCCTCCAGAAAATGGGCTTTGGATTAACTGTCCTAGAGTGAGCGATGACTTACATGATGGAGGCAAAAGTGTAATCTTATCAAGGAAAAAAAAATCTTTTATTTTCCTGCCAACTTTGGTTTTAAAATGTTAGGAAATAACTTCCGACTGTTTCCCAAACAGCTCTGTTCTTCCCCAGTGCCTCGTCAGCTCTCTGGTCTTGTCTCCCACGTTCCCCACTCCCAATCTGACACTGTCTCTCTGCGTTTTAGGTGCCAAGTTTGTGTTATACATCCCTCTTTGTGTGCACGCATGTGCACATTTATTAAACGCATACAACTCCTCTTGCTTTTGAGACAGAGACAGATTCTTTCTTACCCCCTTTGTCCCTGAGCACAGGCATAGGTAGCTCCCCTGTCAGGGTGGAGAAGAGCTAGCTAACTCAAATGCAGCTGAGAACCAGGCATGATGGAGCCTGCCTGTAATGCCTACATCAGAGATGCTGAAACAAGAGAGTCCCTGCAAGTCTGAGGTCAGTCTAAGGTACCTAGTGGGCTTCAGGCGAACCTGGGCTATAGAGGGAGCATCCATTCTCAAAACACAAAACTAAAAGTTCACCCGGGGAGTTTTTGCTCCCGGGGGATGCTCTTCCCTGGGCACATGGACATCAGAAGTCTCATGCTCATTTTCATTCACCAGTACTGATCCATTGACTCCTAAAGAGATGTAGAATGTCACCAATTGTCCCTCCAGCCCACCTTTTAGACCCGTCTCCTGATCCTAGCTGTCCATGCGTGGCTGCCCTTTCCTTGCCTTGCTCATGAACTTCAGTGGCTTCTCTCCTGCAAACATCCAGTCTTATCCCCTCTGGCGGAAGGTGTTTGGAATTACCCCTAGCTACTCCCTGACCCTAGCCAAGGGGACAGGGCCTGTTATCCACTACCGACAAAGGGGACACCTACTATTCTCTGGACCCTGTATTCTTTCTGCCTGGTCCCAACATTGCCTTTGCATTCCTCTTCAAGATGTTCAGGGACATGGTCCTCTCATAATTGCCCACTAAACTCCTCTGGCTGACGAGAGTCAAGACATCCTGGCAGGTATATAGAAACTCCTCCAAAATATTTGAGAGTCTAGGAAGCCCAGAAAGACGGTGGTAATGTTATGAAATCACTTGTCACACATGCTAGGGCAGCGAACAGAAGACACTGTATTTCCCTTGGGGGCCTCAGGAATTCAGATAACCATGTTAAACATTTCTATTTAAACCTCAGCTCTATTGCAGGCTGTCTATATAATCTGAGCAAGGTCCTTTAGCCTCACAGGACCTCAGTTGCACTTCTGGAAAAGCCAAATATTAAGAGCCGACCTTCCAGTGTCTTAGGAGATTTAGGCAACTTGACACAAGGCTCTTAGAAGCACATGGCCTATGACAGGTGCCCTGAAGGTGCCCCTCTCTTGATGGCATCTTTCACTTCTAATTCCATGAGATGGGATAGTTCATTATGTATAAACCATGCCCATTGCGAGGAGATGGTGAACATATTCCACACAGCCAGACTTTCAAGCTGAAATACTTTTCTTTTCTCTCCCCTTCCCTCCCTGTTCTTCTCTCCCACGCTGCCTTAGCTGTGGGGTGAGTCCTGCAATCATTGAACTTGTATAATGATGTATAGCATCCGGCTCCACGTTTCAAAGTCTCTAGGCTCCCATGACTATTTATTCTACCGGACACGTGGTCTACTGCAATTGCTCCCACCCAGCAGTGAGTTAAGCCCCTCTCCCCATCACCCCCAATATCTAGATATATTTCAGATTGTCAGAGATAAGTGGAGGTGTGTGCTCTTGACATCTTCATGAACATTCCTTAACACACAGAGCAAGCTCTACTACGAGGAGTTATCTGTTCAGAAAGGCTGGTTGTGTAGTCATGGTTACCCTGAGCAGTCAGATGATGAGGCCTGAAAGCCACATTCCTGGCTTCAAAATGGCCTCCACCTCTTCTTAGCCCAGTGGCCTTGAGCATTTGGTGGTGGTGCATGTTTTGGTGTGTGTGTGCGTGTGTGTGTGTGTGTGTGTGTGTGTGTGTGTGTGTGTGTGTATGGGTTCTGTAAATCAGCTCCATGTTCTTATTGTTGCCTGGCCAGCACTTTCCCAAATGCGCCATTTTTTACTAACCCCTGTCTACTAATTTTTAAAATCTGATCAGAAAGACTATAGAATCCTTCACTACTTTGAAGCTACTCAGATGGACTGGTGCACAGCTCCAGCACACAGTGCCCCGCGGATGTCAGTTACTCTTATTTCATGCAATTCCATCAACAGCACCCAGGCTTAGAAACTGTCAAGTCCTCAGTTGGTGGAGAGTCAGGAACCAACCCTGGTCCCTCTGGTGCCCAATTCGTGGCCTTAAACCCTGTGTTCTAACGTCTCCTTAGCCTCAGCCTGGGAACCCAAATGTCCTGGAGCACCCAGAGTAACTCTAGAAGACGGGGCCTATGTTAGTCCTGCTGAGAAAGCCAATAGTGACAGAAGCAGGTGACGAGAGTCCCCTGTGTGACGTTACTGCATTTGGCCCTGAACACCGTTGGAGCTGAGAGGATGACTTAACTGGAGTCAAGGGTGTGGCTGCCTCAGCTTTTGGCAGGACATTCTGTGATCCGGTCACTCTCCCAGGTCACTTGAGCAGGTGCTGCAGCTCCCAAGAATAAGTCTGAGTGAGTCTGGCTGCCCCGAGCTCTGGGCACTCACTTCCTGGGCAGCTCAAATCTGGAGACAGGAACCGGGGCCAAGAGAGTACCAGTGTCATCTCAACGAATGGTAGACATTTCCACTCTGAATGGTGTCCCAGCACGTTCATCTCAGGCTGCAAAAATGAGGCTGTTTGACATCGTTACTGTCAGTGCGTTCCCCCCCCCCCAGGGGTAACAAAGTAGATAAGGCAGCAGCCCCAGAAGCCCCTCTGTGGTAGGGCTGCTCACCTGCCTTGCTGTACAGGTGACAAGTCAGGACCCTGCACATGCTGGCCTTCGAGCTTCTACTGATCCTTTTCACTCGAGAGCCTGCATGTCACTTCCTGTTACAGCTCAGGGTGGTGGGATCCAGCTCATTGGTTCCACTCCAGACACTCAGGAGCAGCCCTGTGGGTGCACGTGTTTCTTTTTGCTCTTAATTGCAGCTGTGCTTCGGCTAGTTCCTGCCTTGACTTCTCCCATCGCGGTAGACTGTGACCTGGAATTATTAGCTAAATAAACCCTTTGTCCTCTCGGCTGCCTTTTGTTCAGGGTGTTTTATCAAGCAACAGAAAAGAAAACAGAGTTCATGGCGATGCGGATTTGGGGACCACAATTATGCCACGTCTGAGTTCAGAGGTGTGCCATCTGTCATCAGAAACAAAACACCAATGAAAACCTCTAAGAAGTCTGAAACAAAACCCGGGAAGGCAGGCTAGGGAGCTGGCTCAGGCAGATAAAGCAGGTTAGGAGAGCCAGCTCAGTCGGGTGAAATGCTTCATTCCCAAGCCCCGAAACCTGTGCTCTGTCCTAGCATCTGCAAACCCAGCCCCAAGGAAGCAGATGCAAGAGCGGTCCTGGAACTTGTGGACCGTCTGGCCTAGCTGTATTCATAAGATCCAGGTTCAGTGAGAGAATCTGTGTCAAAAACATAGTGGCGAGCAATAGGGGAATTAAAGATTAACCGCTGCCCACATACACACATTAGGGAACACTCAGTATTACACACACACACACACCCTAGGGCTAGGTGTGATAGTACACACTTTTGATTTCAGCCCTCGGGAGGTGAAGGCGGGTGGATCTCTGTGAGTCTGAAACCTACAAAGCAAGTTCAGGCCTGTCAGAGCTACACAGGAAGGTCTTGTCTCAAATAAATAGATAATCCAATTTTTAAATTTTTAAATTTAAATGAAAAAAATGGAATCATGTATATTTTTGAGAAATGTCATCTGGGCAAGACAGAGGACCTGCTTTGGCCTGCTTTCCTTACTCCTAAACCAGTATAATGCCCCAGACCCAGGAGTTATAAGCTTTTCATGTATGTATCTAGCAGACTCACAGTGAGTACTAGAAAAAGTGAGGTGTTCTTGTTTGCTATACCAATCACAGCTCTAGGACAAGTACAGATTCAGGTGCTGGGGTGGGGGCAGAGCAAAAGATAGAAGAGCCCAGGAGATGAGTCTCCATGAACCTGGAGTATTGAACCCGTGGGGTCACCGAAGTGGTTCGCACAATACATCTCAAGAGGTAAGACAAAGGCCAAGATAATGGCACAGCATAGAGGCCTGACTCATTTGGGGTCAATTTAAGAATTGCCTCCAATCATCAGAATTCTTAACAACAGCATTCATTTCCTGGTGAGAGAACCCACCATCCTGAAAACGCACACTTATCATTGAACCCTGTCAATGGACATCACTAGGTCCAAATGGCACTTTGGTTTCTCTGTCATTGAAGTTTGGCCTGATAGTACAGGGACTCTTTGAATTCTTCAAAGAGTGACTCTCACTCACCTTCTCTCCTCTTTCCCCTTCAGGTTCAACCCCTTTTATCACACTAAAGTGCCAATCAATATTGCGAGATAGATGTTACATCTTCGCTTTTTATAACGGCGCCTGTCCCAGAAGGGACACTGTATCTTTAAGGAAATGGACCCCGTATCCTGTTTCGGAAGGATTAAAACCCGTTAAAGAGACAGAAGAGGCTGTAAACCCCAATCATATTCTTACTCTCTCTTCATTATCCTGTCCACTATCTATCCCTGCTGAGTAAATCTGGTTGTGTGTTTCTCCAAAGTGGTCATAAGAAGAAATTTATTTACTCCGCTTTGCACTGGAGGGGCATTACCGGGCTTCAAGGCTCTCCGAAGTCATAAAGATTTTGCAGTGTGTGCAAAAGGAGCAGAGATTCAGAACTTCTTTCCCCCTCTGAGGTCGTTTGGCCATCCAAAGGGGGAGTCACTTCTCATTTTCTGACAGGGTTTATTTCCGTAAGATTTTCCAATTAGCAGGAAAAGGTCACACTAATGTTGGTGCTGGGTAGGGGAAGAGATCAAACTATGCAAATAGAAACATCCTTGAAAGGACAATATTAAGAAAAAAGAGTGCATTTCCTAATTTTTAATTGCATGTGTAATATGCATATATATATGCATGTATGTGTATCTGTGTAATGTGTATTTATGTGTATATACATGTGTGCATGCATATGTATGTGTGTATATATGTGTGTGTGTGTGCATGTGTACATTGTGTGAACATATATATGGGTGTATACTTGTGTGTGCATATATGTATATGTGTACCTGAGTATATTTGCACATATATGCACATAGCTAGACAGATAGATAAATATCCTTTTCCTTCTAGGGAGGAAAAGGGTGATTGTAACTGTGTTTGGCCTGCTCTTCTCATCTGCGATGGAACAATCTCAGTCCAACCATTGGTCCTGCACAGGAGGGAAGTTGCGTACCTAAGATGGGTGCTCACTCTTTTGATCTCTGGCCTTGTGTAGGGACAGGCCTTGTGTAGCTGCAGAGTAGCAGTCAGGCAGCCACTGCAGACTCTGTGGACCCTGTTAAGGGCCAGACTGTCCCTAGTGTCCCTACCCTGGCATAGCTCTCTCCTGCATATCTTCTCTGATCTTGATCTGACACGTGCCCTGATGCTTTTGTCACCCGCTCTTTGAGTGGAGAGCACAAGGAATTTCCCTGATTATAGGCAGGGCTAGAAGCTATGTCAGAAAAGACGTACTCCTGCCATGCAGAGGACAGGAGTCACGGGTCCCTCTGTCCCAGGCACGGAGTTCCTCAAATACTCTCACACATGCTGGGTCTGGTCTGGTTGTCAGTCACTGGTCACATCCATCTAGAACCCTCCAGACACCATGTACTGAGGGAGGGTGCTTCCTCGGTGTCACACATGGCTGCCTATCTAAGTGTAGATAGGGTCCAGTGTAACTGTCTAGGACAACCCTGCTGCATAGGTCTTCTTCTTGGAAGCTGTTTTAAAACCAGGCAAGTGGATCAGTCCTGTTATGTCTTGGGAATATGGGGGGGGGGGGGTACCATCCCCTTGGAATCATCCATCACTCTGTGCTCTTCCCATCTTTCTGCCCTCTCTTTGACATAAGGCAGTTTGGTGAAGAGATCCGATTTAGGACTGAGTGTAAGCTCAGCATTGGTGGCAGCTCACGCTGGGCCTGCACATGTGCAATCCAGATGGGGTCCAGCATTGAGAGGGACAAGCAGGCACGGGTTCCACCCCTAACCTAGAAAGATTAGTCTTCTCCATTGGAGTCTCTCTGGCTATATTAACCACACTTCAGGGCAGGCCCCATGCCCACGAGTAGACGACCAACACAAAACAAGCTCAGTGGTATTTTTGTCGACTTTTTTGGTCTCATATTGCTCTGTTTGGGATTTTTTTTCTGTCTTTGGCTTTTATATTTTAATTTCCAATTTTGTGTTTTTGTGTTGTGGTGTGTGTGTGTGTGTGTGTGTGTGTGTGTGTGTGTGTGTGTGTGTGTTAGAGAAGGGGAAGAGAGAGAAAGAGCTTGGAGTTGAGTAGGATCTAGAAAGAATTGAGGGAGGGGGGAAAGCATGATCAGAATACATTGCAAGAAAAGTATTTTCTGAAGAAAAAAAACCAGGCCTGTGGGATGACTGAGGCAGTGGATCAAACCTTAGCGGATTCTAAGGAGCCTCTGTGGTCAGTTCTCACAAGGATGGAAGCAGAACGCTGCAGCAGTAGATTAGGCAGACACTAGAAAATCTGAAATTCAAAAATAGTTGTCAAAGTGACGTCCCAGCGTGGCCATTGTTCGGCTGAGTTATCAATATGCCGCACAACCATGCACATGGAGACAACACACACGCTTTGACAGCACACAGGCTCTCTCGTGTCATTTAACTCCCTATAATGTTTGTCTTCACCCAAGAGCCTAAGACAGAAACAGCCCACCCTCAGCTTAAAGACCCTGCCCTCCTGGAAGGCTAACAGTTAGAGAGGTTATTTAGATGTTCACGTGAAAGACAAAGGCATCTAAATTTGCTTTGCTGCGAAACAGAGAGAGACTTCCTTCCTAGGATCAGAATAGCACTGCTTTTTGGTGCCTAGCAAGTAGTAGTCGTTGTAGCCAAAGCCCAGCCCTGCTTTTCCTTAGAACAAAATGAGGTGGAGAGAGAGTTATAAAGCATTAGCCCCGAGCCACAGAAGCCTGGCATGCTGTGAGGGGCTTGTTAACAGCTCCAAGTCCAGTCATAACAAGACTGAATGGACCACAGGTAAATCGTGCTTTGGGCTTTATTGGGGGGGGGGGGGATTTATTAAAATAAATCAAGCACACAAACAAACAACTGAATAACAATCACGGTGCCCAAACCTCAACATGACCTAATCCCCAACAACATGCAACTGGTGTGCACGCATCCTTGGAGAGTTGATTCGGTGAGTCTGTGGTAGGTCATGGGCACTGGATCTTTAGGGCTCCAGGAAGCCTGTGTCCCCCTGTGGGCTCTCGTCTCAGCAGAGTCATGGATAGCACCGCCTCCCTATCCGCAGCCACCCCCATTCTGACAATAGGCTGTGTAATTAACCACGATCCAGTGAGGATCATACAGCCAGGGCAGTTGGGGAGGCAGAACGCTGCAGAAGTTCACAGATGTGGGTCTAATCACCAGCCACTAATTAGCCACATGGCCTGCAACCTCATTAGTCCTTCTCTCTTCTCACCTCCACCACAGAGGTGAGGATTCCTAACTCTTGACTGCTGATAGATGTACATTCACACTGCTTCTCTGCAAAGAGGCAGCCTGTTTAGGAGGTGTTCGGCAAGCACCACCTCCCCTCTAATACAGAGGGTTCGCCCCTTCTGGGTCATGCTCACAGTGTCTAACGGACTGTAGACCTGTCTGAGGGAGCAAATATGAGAAGACCTTGAGGGCTTCTAAGTCCCTGCACCCTGTGGGGAAAGGTGAGGAGTGCCGAAAACACCAAGTCAATAAACTATCTGCCAAGGTTCAGACCCAGTGCCAAAGATAGCTAAAATGCCAGCCCGTTTGTCATGAGCAGAATTCCAATAGCTGAAAGAGAGACACGATCCAGATCATATTCAAAAGATTATTGATTCAAAATCAAATGTGCAGGAACATAAACAGCCTTTACCACCACGTTTGTAGTCGCAACACCCATACTACCTGCACTGCCAAACCAAGGGGGTTATTGACACTTGTAACACAAACCATGACTCCAGCTGTGCAATCTGATGTCAAGCAGGATGAAAGTGTTTGCACTGGTCACTGTGGCTGGTGTGGACTGTGGACTCTCTTGACCCCTGCACAGTGTTAACTACATGTGTGGATTTCACCAACGGGACACAACCAGCCAGTTCCAAACAGACTTGTTCCTTCCTTTATCAAGGGACACCCATAGCCTTGACAGCTGTGCCAAGTGCTCAGGGGCCTGCCTATCGCATCCGCCCCTCATGGGGAAGAAACAGGAATGGGGAGACATGGGGTGCATAGCAAGTGGGAGGTCTGGCTACTATTTGTTTTGTTTATTTGGGTCTGGGTTAATTATTTGAGGCAATTTTCTGAGGGTGTCTGTTTGGGGTCTTACAGGCATAATTTGCTGTAATCTTAGATGTGCAGCCCTGGGACATATGATTTTGATGGCAATGGAAGATGATGTCACTCAGAGGGATCCATCCAAATGTCTCTGTACTCTTTACGACATCTGTCAGTCCTGTCGATACTTTAGTACCTCTTGCCGCATCCATCGGCCCTGTCAATACCTCGGTACCTCTTCCAGCATCTGTCAACCCCATCCAATCTGAAGAGATTTTACTCTGACATAGACAGTTTCACCTGGCTTTGGTAACAGGGATAATGCCAGTATGACTTCTTCCTTGAAGTGACTCTTGCTATCAACATTAATGAGAAATATTCCATATTATAGAAAGTTTAGCACAATCATGAGTACTTTGGTCCAATAAAGCCATGAGCTCTGAGCATGTTTTAATTCTAACTCAGCCACAGATTGGCCATGTGATAGAAGAAACTTCTTTTATCTTTCTGAAACCATAGTTTTCACATCTGTGTTTCGAGTTAATAGTTAATGAGTCCTCTCAGAATTCTAGTAGACTTCAATAAACTGTGATAGCTTGCACTCTGCACTCTTGTACCATTAGTTAGCCTTGGTAAAGCTGAGATTGGCTCTGATGAAGCCAATAGTAATGGTGATGGCAGTGATGGAGATATTGCTAGCAGTAACAATGATGAGGGTGGTGTTGAGAGTGGTGATGGTGGTGACGAGCAGGGTGAAGATGTTGACCGTGATGAAAATGGCAGGAGTGGAGATGATGTTGGTGGCGATGGTGACAACGATGGTGGTGATGGTAGTGATGGTGGTAGTAATGATAATGATAGTTGTTGATAATGATGCGATGGGGATAATAATGCCCATGATCATAGTGGTGATGGCGGTGATAGTGGTGCTGATGATGGTGATCTGATGATGAAAGCAATGGTGATAATGTTCATGACAAAATGATGATGGTCGTGATGGTGGTGATGAAAGTGATAATCATAGTGGCAATATAAGGCTCATGATGATGGCAATGACGATGGTGGTGATAATAACCATGCGGTAAAGATAGGAATAACCTCTTTGAATCCTTAAAACATCTAGCAAGGAAAAGAAAAACTTGAAAATGTACTTGGAAGTAGAAGGGGTCAAATTTAAGCCAGACTCTTCATAAGGCTACAGCCTTTCCTGTCATCAATAACTGTGAAACATTATGACCAGTGTATCAGGCTCTATTCCAAAGGGGCTCCCAAAACAAAGAAGGTCATCTCTGTGGGGTTGGGAAATTTGTATGAAAGATTCATAATGGAGAGGAAGTGGTCCAGTCCTGTGACAGGTATAGGCACTTAGCCACAGAGAGACTAATTAGGACTCGGTATGCACCATAGTCTTGGACGACTTTGAGCAAGCACCTGAACTTGTGACTAGGGAATTAGCTCATCCTGAAGACCAGTCTGAGCCTCAGAACCCATGGGAAAAGATAGGCATAGTACCGAATACTTCTAATCCCAGTGCTGGGGAGGTGGAGACAGGTAGACAAATGGGGTTGTTGGCCAGCTTGGCTAGAGGGTTTACCAAACTCTAGGCCAGTCATACCACTGACAGGCCCTGTCTCAAAAATATTAGGAATATTAGCTGCATGACACCTGAGGGATTGTGCCTGAGGAATGACCGTGGAGGTTATCATCTGGCCTTCAAATGCCTATACACACATGTTCATGAGTATACACACACAGGGATCTGAACTTGTCTGAACCCAAATATTGTGTTCACAAAAACCTGACCCTAATTCTTTTTCCCTCACAGCCTTTAGGAGATCAGAGGCATGGGTCTATGCCCAGCACACAGACACTGATGGAAGGCAGCCATAAACTCACGAGCTACATCATCTCAGCCTCTGTCTCAGAAATGGATTAACAACAGTAATATGTAGAGATCACCCTGCATTTACAGAATCCACATCCCCAGATGTGCCATAGTTATAACATCTGATTTCCACAACACTCTCAGCTTGCCTGAAGACCCTCCCTTGATTACTTTATTGCCTTGGCTTCCTAATTGCCCCCTGCTTCCACAATCCCCCCTTTCTAGTTTATTCTCTACATCATAACTAGAGATATGTGTTAAAAATGCAGACAAATCATGCAACCCCTTGCTAAAACCCTCCCAGAGTAAACCTACTAGTAATATACACAAGCCTGAGGAATGACACACAAGGCGGTCCTCTGGACACTGTGTGCATTTGCACACATACACAGAGAGAGAGAGAGAGAGACAGACAGACAGACAGACAGACAAACAGAGACACATAGAAAAGGGACAGACAGATCACTCTCGGCGTGTTCTCTTCTATCATCTCAGCATCAACCACAGTGGACAGAGGATGAGGAAGGACACCCAAGTTCATTCTCTGACCTCCAGCTGTATTTGCACACATCTCCTTATGCACATGCACCTGCATATTTGAACACACAACACAACACACACACACACACACTGTGGTGTCCACTAACTTTTCACAGTGCCTAGGATAGACCAAACCCTTTAAGAGCTGATGTGAAATGATTAAACAGAGTAACAATAATAGAGAAGCATCCTTCAAAAGAGTCAGGTCCCGGTTTCCAAAGCAGTCAGGAGAGCCACGGAACGAGGCACTGTTAGCCCATTCTGTGTGCTCAGCCCTCCCTTTTGGCTAGGAGACAAGGAAGGAGGGAGCAGGCACTTGATAGAATCACCTCCCCCTCCATCCTGACCTCCTGGAGCAGCCGTCCACTAAGTGTTGCACTTGGCCGGAGCTCCCCACAGTAATTTGGTTAATTGGATGAACAGGCTCTTTAGTGACACCGCCTGGATTTGCACGCAGCAGTCCATCAAAACTAATCAGTTGGCCGAGTTCCATTGCTCAGTCACTGACAGCTTCGCCAGGCCGGTGAGTAGATGGTAACTTTTTAAATGGAGGAACTTGCTAAATGATGGCAGTTAGCACTTGCCAGGATGAAGGGGCAGGGAGGAGAGTGAGGCCGGGTTTGGCTTTGTAGTTCCTCAAAGACAGAATCTTGTTGGGAATGGCTGGTTACAAGTTCCTTCCAGGGACGCTGGTGAGGAACAGTCACCTGGCAACTGAACCCTGTCCCTTTACTGCACAAGGAAAACACGCCCAATGCTGATGTGCTGCTCTCTCTCTTTCCTGGGTATTTATGAAACACTTGTTGCACCCAGTGTATACGCGATTTAGCACACCCTACGACACTGCAGTATCAGCTGCTGCAATAGGCAAGCCTTTGGAGGTTTTAGCACAAGAAATCAAACTTCCCGAGTCTGTCCCATCTGAAGATCTTCATTGGAAGTGGTTCTCTCTTCCAGGCAGTATCTCATGGAACCACACTTCTTCCATCCTGGTTCTACAAGTCCCAACATGTAGGTGTGTCCGACCTGCAGCCTGCAGGTTTCATGTGCATCGGTTAGCAATGAATATGACCTAATATAAAACCCTAAACTTAATTAAAACACTATGAAGTGGTGTTTGTTTGCTTGCTTGCTTACTTTGTAATGTCTCTGTAATTCAGTTGTGTGGTTCTCAGGTGTGAACTCCATAGACAGCAGTGACATTCGCAATGTCAAAACCTTGGATGTGTCTGAGCAGTGGGGGCTTCAATGGAGCCTGCCGAAAGACATGTGAGACAGGGGGAAGTCTATCATGAAGAAGGTATACCCAGGTTTCAGTTTTCAAAAGCCTTGCTCCAGAAAAAGCATGTGATACTTTGGTTAAGTTCTTTTAATGAGGTGTAGAATGTGGCCATACCTAGCTCCAAAGGGTTTGTTCGCTCTAAGGAAACACCAGGACATACAACCTACAAGGAAGAAGTGTTTGTTTTAGCCAGAGCTTCAGGGGTTTCTAGTTGTGATTGTTTTCATCCACTTCTTTTAGAGCTGGTAGAAATCTCATGACAAAAAGACATGACAGAGTCAAGTTACTCCTGCCAGTCATAGAGAATAAGAAGAAGGGTCAAAGAATAAGACTCCCCTGTGACCTGCTTTCAACCCCTCAATCCTACTTCCTGACAGCCTTCTCCTCTGGGGCTCATCAAGCAAGTCTACCTGCGTGCTAGTGTGTATCTACATGTGTGTATATGCATGGTCATGTAAAGTGTGTGTGTGCTCATGTTGCATGTGGAGGCCAAAGGACAACTTCATGTGTTCTTCATCAGACACTGTCTATTTCTTCAAGGCCGAGTCTCTCGGTTAGCTTAGAATCAGCACTTGGGCCATGCTAACTGGCTCGTGATCTACCACCTCATGCTGCCTCTACCTCCCCAACACTCAAGTTATATGTTCTAGATCTGCTATGCTTAGGCTTTTCTCGGTAGGTTCTGGGGATCGAACTCAGGTTTTCATGCTTTCAGGGCAATCCCTTTACTGACTAAAGCACCCCCCTGCCCAGCTCTGTCCAAGAGTTTAAGCCATCAAAGAAGTGGCCACCCTCATAATCCAGTCACTTCCATGAAGCTCATCCCAGGCATCTAAACCTTGAACGTGGGAGCCTTTTCTGGAGGGAACCCCATATTCAAGGAATCTGAATGTGTCCCTTTCTAGAGAAAACTCCATATCATCATAGGGAGAGTATGGGCTTTTGAGGATAGCCAACTACCTCAGCCATAGGTGGCATCCAACCCTAGGAGAAATAATTGAATTTTCCCCTTTTTATTAATAAAGAAAGTGTGATCCCGATAGATAAATGTACATCTGTGAAAAAAAATGTACATCTGTGGAACTCTCCCCTTGACAAAGAGCAGGGGCAAAACTTGAACACAGATAATATAAAACCATGGTCTTCCTTCTTGCTAACTCTCTCCCCTATCCTCAGCCATCCCCTTATTCTTTCTTTTGTTTCCTCCGTAAACTTGAATGTCTCTAAGGTAAGGAGATTTTGCCTTCTGGAACTTTGTATGTTTCTCACATGACTCTTGTGTCTATTTGGGTTTGAGTATTGCATCCCTTCTGAGCAATCTTTAACCTAGACAAGCTTTGAGGCATTCCAGATCGTTCCACAAGCACTCATTTTTTTTTCTCTCAAAAGGAAAATGATGGAAGAGAGGTGTCTCTAAGAGGCACATTTGATAGTGTCACTACTTGGTCACTACTTGATGTAACAACCCTTGATGTGTCTCTATCATATCCATCTTTTGTCAAAGTAGCTGTGATCTCTGGGACTGGGGGGGGGGGGGCGCGGTGGCTCAGTGGGTAAGAGTGCTTATTCTGCAAGCATGAAGATCTAAGTTCAAATCCCCATGACCCATGAAAAATGCCAGTCCTGGAATCACGTGCCTATCACCCTAGCACTTGGGGGATGAAGACAGCTTGTTGGATAGCCTAGTTGAAAGGGTAAACTTCTGGCTCAGTGAGTTTTAAGGCAATAACTCAGAGAGCAATAAAGGAAGATACCCAATATCCTGGTCTACTTATTCGAAAACAGAGGTGTGTGTACCTGCACACTCACATGAGTGTGCTCTGTACATACAACACACACACACACACAATTTTAGCTGTGACCTCGTTCAAAATGACCGCCACACCCAGGCTGCCTTCTGCTGACTCCTGACTGGCTTCTGAGGGAACCTTTTCCCCACCCATCCCTGCACAAGGCAATCCTACTAAGAGCCAGATTTAATCGCTGGCTTGCTCGGAGGTTGTGTGTGCTTTCCCATTTAGACTGTGGGATCCCTGAGAACAAGACACAGCCTGTGTTGTTTCACCTCCTTTGTGCCTAGCTTGGAGCCCGACACAGGCCATGTTCATTCATTTGGAAGTGCAGAAGAGAAAGGAATGCAGCTGCAAGGTAATGCCATCCGCAACTAGAGCAAGCACTGTCCTTTCTGCTAGAACTTTAAACACGATAAAGGCCACATTTCCACTCTGGTGACACTTTCAGTGTGGACTAGCCATGTCATAGTGAGCTCCAGGCCAACTAGAGACTTGTCTCCAAGCAAACAAGGGGTGGGTGGTGTCTGAGGACTACTACTGACATCAAGGTTGCCCTCTTATCTCCCCGTGTGCACACACATGTGAAATGAACACTCACATATGTGCAACTGCACACACACTCACACACACATTCTCTGTATACACATACAGAAGGAAACTCTGTGTGTGTGCGCGCGCGCGTGTGTGTGTGTGTGTGTGTGTGTGTGTGTGTGTGTGTGTAAGAGAGAATATGAGAAATGAAGGAAGTAAGGGAGGAAGGAGAAAAGGAAGAAAAAAGGAAGGGAGGGAGGGGGGAGGTAAAGATAGAGAGGGAGAGGGAGAGTTATTTCCTGGATGGGGTGGTATATGATGCAATGGTACCACATGCTGTCTGTGTATCATGGCTACGTGTCAGAAAACACAGAAGACTGAACATTATCGTCTGAGCAGGGAGGCTACAAAGGAGGCTATAATCTCCCCAAACTCTGACTCCAGGGACCTCTGACCTACTCCTTCATGTTAACAAATACCCCAGGGCCCTTGGAGACCAGGCCCAAGTGCTCATTGCTCAACTGCCGGGCTTGTATAGAGGTTTGCAGGGAGCGCGCCAGAACCCATTTCTAAACAGTCTGATGATTTATTTGATGCCTTTGGATATTTAAGTAGTCTGCAGTATACACCAAGTGTCTAAAATGTTTATTTTTTTTGCTTTGCTTTAATGTGTGGGACCTCTCACAACGCCTTGTACACCCCAGGCACTCAATAAATATGATTTATGGAAGATGTAAATAAATCCAAAGCAAGATTATGTCTGCGTTCATTAATTTGTAGCTCCAGCAGGCAGTCCCCCCCCCCCCCCCAAACTTGAAAAGGAGAGAAAAATCCACACCAAATTACAGAAGAAAAGCAAAGGCAAAATGCACAACCCTTGGGCCCCGTGTAAAACTGGGGAAACTCCCTGGAGTAAGGCATGTGGTTTTCTCCGCTTTCATATGCATAGGCTGTGTGATTTTGAGCCAGGTACTTGACTTTCCTGGACTGTGTCTTCTGATATAAGGATTGAGTGGGTAGTTAAAGGGTAGGTGGCTAGTGACCTGCAGAGGAGGCATGCCCGGAGGAGCCAATGCTGTGTAACGAGAGGTGTGGCCAGTCGTTCTCACTTGAGAACGTGATGCTGGGAGCCTACAGACTCAGACATCAGAGCTAAACTCCAGCCTCTGATACCCCCGGAAGGAGGAAATGGATGGAGAAGAGTTTCTATAGCTCTGTGGCTCTAGTTTGATCCCCTATACCCTCTGGTGCTCAGCATGGCTTACCCCACATGGCTGGATACCCAGCTCTGTCCCACATCCCTGCATGCCCAACTCTGGGTCCACTAGATTTCTGAGCATGCCCAGTGAGGGAGTCCTCCTCAGCAGCTCCCTGCAATCCTGACTTTACAGGAACATTGACCATTCTTGTCACCTCAGAGTAAAAGGGGACATAGAACCCATAAGAGAGTAGGCCAGTGGGGAGCAGGGTGGGGTGGTCATCTGCCAATGAAACCCACCTGCTCTTGGAGGACAGTCCCACCACCGAGTCCCTGGTTGTTGGGCTCTGTGGCCTTGAACCTGCCAATCTCTCTCTCTCTCTCTCTCTCTCTCTCTCTCTCTCTCTCTCCTCACCAGTCCCTCAGTGCTTCAGCTTCATCTAACACACTTCTGATCCATCCCATCCTCCTTTTCTGCCATTGTGCCTGTACACACTGGCCAGGTTGTGTTGTGATTCATCAGGTCTTACTTCGTTATCATTTTGGAGTTGTTCACTGAGTTCCCATTCTTTATCAACCTACCGATAGGCGTTTGGGTTCTCTTCTCAGCTCTGTGAATAAAACTGCTAGAAATACTTGTATATGTTTCTTTTAAGAGACATATGCCCTCTTTTCTCTTGGTGATAGCATTAAATATTAAGTATATAGAGTTTTCTCTCCATTGGTAGAGGATATATGATTGGATTTGATTCCTGGTGAAAGCTCAGAGCTACAGACGGGTCTCAACTCTTCTTGCTGTGGGTCTTGGAAACATTGGTGTTAGTGTTTTTCTTATGAAGTCAAGAATTTTTACCTTTTCACATGAAGAAGTCACTTAACAGCTGCTAGCTGTTTCTTATGCCGGCGACTTCATTAAATAAAGGTTACCTAGCATAATAATCACTAAGACTCCATGAGTGTCTCTCTGAAAATGAGCATAGGATCTCAATAGCTAACAGGCGGGTAGTGTATACAGGATGGAAACGCCTGTAAAACTCGAAGGATGGAGCCAGAAGGCCCACAGTCTCATCACGTTGCTTAGAGTCAGGTGTCATTTTGTTAAATGGTTACGAGTGTAAATTTGTTCATCTGGTATTTAATTTAATGTTTTTAAGGCAGAGTTAACTTTTGTAACTGGAACTATGAAAAAAAAACACAATTCTAGATAAGAGAAGTCCTTTGTTTCCATTATTGCATGATGTGGTCCCCTGTGGAAAATATTCCCTGGCCAAGTCTATCAGACAAGCGAAGGATATCTGTGATATCATTGGCTTTGAGTGCCTTTGGATCCCAGCTTTAGATGAGTTCCCCTTTATTCTGGCCTTTAGGCACACATATTTCTGCTTCTGTGAAACATTGTACCTGAGCTTCAGATTGCACTGAGATGTTCCGCATTTCTCCCTCACATGGAAACCTGAAATTGTAGTTAGAGAAGGTGCCTCTCTGGGATGATGCCCGATCTTGTCAGCTAACCTGGCTTATTCTGGGCCTGGTAACAGGGTCTGCTGAACCATCTTGGTCTGTGATCATATCCCTTTGGCTGACCCCTCTGGTATTTTGCAGGTCTGCCCCCACAGTGGTTCCCTTGGTCTTCTAGCTGCTACGTGAGTGGGTGCCGTGTTAGAAATGGGCACATATCTAAGTGTCCAGATGAACCAGTCCTCATGGCAGACATCAGATCAATGATGAAAAAGACATCAGTTCGATGGTGAAAAACACATCTAATCAGAAGGGGCTCTGTCCCTGAACTTTGAGTGACACTTCCCATGGCCCAGGGAGCTAGAGAATAGTGAAGACCAGATACCTGCTACCTCTCATATCCTGCTGAGAAGCACAGTAAGGGTCGCAGCTCCCCCCCTTGTGTGGACTCACCTCAAGCTATTACTGACACACCCTCCACACAGTTTGAGAGGTGTGCGAGTGCAGGGGAGAGATGGTGTTGTTTATTATCCATGTATACTTCCCTCTTCAACTGTTAATCAGGTACCCAGCCTGTTCTGGGAGTTCCTGTAGACACTGGAGCCATGTCCTTGGATGAAGCAAAACTTCTTTCCCCAGGAGCTGTTGTTCAAATGGTGGGCAATAGACAAATTAGCATATGCCTGTCAGGGGTGTTATTTTTTAATAAATCAGATGAGTGGAAGATGGGGTAAGGGGGGCTGGCATGCTGCAGTGAGGGCACCTCTTCCATGAGGACTTGTGTGCAATGCGGGCTGGATGAAAAGAAGAAGGTAGGCATCTGGGCAAAATTCCCAGGAAGAAAAAACAAAGAGTGGGTTAGAGTCAAGGGGGAAAAAGCCAAGAATAACAGGAGCTTAGGAAAGCCATGGGGAGGTGAGGCCATGTTGATCTGGATTTGGGCTAAGGAAGGAAAGGCATGCGTTGGTTAGGTCTGTAAAGGAAGCCACTGACTTTACCTGCAGACACAATGACATGGGAGGAAACGGGAACGGTGTAGCTACCATGAGTCCAACTGGATGCTACAGTGGTCCAAGCAAGGACAGCCACACATCATCAGAAAATGTTCTGTTGTATGTTGTTCCCATTTCACAGATAGGAAAACCAAGTCAAAAACCTCGAGAAAGCAACCCAGACACCAGAGTCAGAGTGGGAGAAAAGAGTCAGGAAACAGGGTGGGTTAGAGACATTCATTTCAGCTGGGTGTGGCGGCCCATGCCTGTAACCCCAGCATTGGGAGGCTGAGACCAAAGGATGGGAGTTTGGGCCCAACATGAGTTACATAGTGAGTTCAAGGCTAGCCTGAGCTATGTAGAAGAGAGGGGAGGGGAGAAAACAGGAGGGGAGGGAACTATTTCTGCTTCATAGAGTTCTAAGAAGCTCCACTAAGACTCACCGGATATTTCAATGCTCTCTGCAGCCCCCACCCTGACACCACCCTTTCTTCCATCTGGTGAGCGGCAGCCACACTCACTCCAATGTCAGGCTTTTCAGGCCAGGGCAAAAGACTAAGAAACATCTTCTTCCGCATGGGATTAGGTCGGCATTAGCTCTTTATTTGTTGAGGGACTTGATCTCATTACAGATCAATTTGCCGAGTATTGAATACACGGGACAAGGAGGTGCTTCGTTCCCCTAGCAGCCTGCTCTGGTGTTGAAATATCTGAAGTCATTTCCTTGCTGCCTCAGAGACTAGCTCTTGCTCCTATGCGTTTTCACGGTTTCTTCCTATTGTCTGTCACTCAGGGCTTGGCTGTCATTGCCAGAGTTTATGATATTTTGTAAGATAAGAAAGGTGGAGGCCGGAAAGGGAGCTTTGAAGTAGCTCGGGCCTGGCTGGGATTAGTTCTTCCAGCTGCTTCCTCGCTGAGTGAGAGGAGCCAGCTTCTACACCTCTGCAAGCTTCCAGCGCTGTGCTGCGAGACACCAGGGAGGGCAGTACCTGTTCACAGAGGTCAAAGATCATTGCCACGCTCATGCCTCAAGCACAATGTAGCCCTATGCCTGCCTCCTGGCTGTTAGGGAAATGAGCTATTTCAGGAGTGTTTCCCACTAGATGCCTAGAAAAACACAATATCCCAAGCTACCCAGGTTTGATCTGTGTTTTCTCTCCAGCACCACACACACACACACACACACACACACACACACACACACACACACACTGTGGATGCCCTGAGGGTCTCCTTCTTGACTTTCCCCAGGCCCTTTGGAACTGATATCAAGGACCTTGCCCTAGCTGTGGCCAAGGCCATACCCACACACATTTCACCTTTCTTCCATC
Source organism: Microtus pennsylvanicus (assembly GCF_037038515.1). NCBI lineage: Eukaryota > Metazoa > Chordata > Mammalia > Rodentia > Cricetidae > Microtus > Microtus pennsylvanicus. The sequence goes on along the minus strand of NC_134584.1, from coordinate 114,939,045 downwards.
TCTGCTCAGAGACAGATTTAGTGTTCAAGGACTTGAAGCTTACAAACTGTTTAGATTGCTAAGAAAATCATAAATACAAAATCTCTAGGGCCCTTCCCTAGCCTTGGAGAATGGATCTCTGTCTGTGTGCAAGATGCCTTAGGACTTTTAGTTTCTTTAACTATTTTCACAACTTACACTATTTTCACGACTTACACTACTTTCTTCTCAAAATACTGGATACAGACTAGCACCAAATTACGTTTGGAATGACCAGGCCACAAAGGAGGGTGAACCATAAAATTGGATTGGCTTGTGTATAGATAACCTTTGACCTCCTGAGGAGGAGCAGCAGCGTAAGAGCCTTCCTGCCTGTTCTTGTACCAGCAGCAGATCAATCAAGGACCAAGCAGACTTGTCAGCTCAATAGGTCAAAACTGTTTTCATTGAGATACCCCGGATTATTAGTAATATGGAACATGCAGGCTTATTGGTCATGACCCAATCTATAATCTCGTACTAGTTTCCATACGGCAGATTGTTTAATGCACGCCTCTCTTCTGTATGCAGCATGGATATGGACTGCACAACCAATGCTTTCCCATGGGAACAGATTAAGAATGATACAGTGGGAAAGAGCAATTTGACTGCATGTAAATAGAATGCAGGCCTTTTTGCTTGCATTAAATACTGCAGGTCTGCAAGGATAGCTCAGCTTTCTGAAGTTGCTTTTATTTTCATTTTACAAAAGAATCTTTTGTAAGGGGGTAGGGGGTGGGGAATGAGGGGTGGAGGATTAGGGTGCAGCTTTATTAATAGAGTGTCTCCTAGAGCATATAGGCCCTAGGTTTAAACCCGAGCATTCTCCCAAATGGGGTGTGGTAGAGTACATGCCTATAATTCCAGCACTCAGGATGTGCAAACAGTAGAATCAGGCATTCAAGATGATGACCTCAGCTAGGGAGTTTAAGGCCAGCCTGAGCTACGTGCGATACTAACTACAAACATACAACCAAACAAAAACTTCATGATTAGATAATAGCAAAGGTAGGTGGCCAGGCATCAGAGAGACACCCTTGGGCATGAACTACTTCCATCCTATGTCAGCGAGGTGTGTTTCTTTCTTTTTGCCACTGCCTGTATTTTGAAATTTTAGCACACTAGATGGAGAATTTGGAAAGTGAATCTTAAATGCCATCATTTGCCAGTTGTATTCGCTCATTTTCTTCTTGCTGTGACATGAGGCTTGGCAAGTGGCTCAAGGCAGGAGGGGCTCGCTCTGGCTCTTGGTTTGACCATATAGTCCAACATGGTGGCAAGAGCACCTGGTTGCGATGCCTCCCCGGTCAGGGAGCAGAGAAAGATGGAGACTGGTATTCAGTTTGGAAATAGGAGTTTAAAAATAAACCCCAGAGGGAGAAAAGCTACCTGTAAAACAGAAACTCCTGCTTGTTAGGAAGGGGAGAAGACAGACACCTCCATAGAGGACCACGGGGAAGGCATGGCTGCTCCTGATTCTGCATCTCCGTCCATCCTTAACACTAAACACAAAACACACAGGCAAGCTGGGACTGAGAGCTAAGTGTCTTGGCAGAGAATTAGCCAGAGCTTACGGCAGCCATGTCCTGGCATTCAATCAGATAAAGGAGTGTCTGAAACAATTGAAAGAGGAGCGATTCTTCAAAGGCTTCCATTTTAATTACAAGCTGGTTGGAGAATATTCCTTCCCTTCTACCTGGGTTCACTTCCAAAATGTAATGGAGTTAGATTAGCCAAATGAAAGACTCCCAGGTCATAGTGACAACTTCCCTGCCCAGCCTCAATCCACTCTGTCTTCGTACAAGTGCCTGCTCGGCTCGAGGGATTTTAGCCTCTGAAGAGAATTAGCTTGCCCTATTTCATTAGGAGACTGGCTACAGATCAAAAAGAAAAAGATTAAAAAAGAGAGAGAGAGAGAATGTGTTATACTTACCTTACAGGCCTGCACACTGAGATTTCTCTCCTGCTCCAACTCCCGCCAGGAATCTGCAGGAGCCTGCAAGTCTCCTTCTGCTTCTGTGCCCCCCCCCTTAGCCCGACCAAGTGCTCCCCCAGCCTGACGTTTCCTTACTATGCCTCAAATTTTATTTCCTTGGTCTCAATATTATTCTGAAAGTAAAAGACTTTTTTAGTGGAACTCAGATACATACCCTCCTAAGTCTGTACACTATGACGATTATCTTAGCCAAGCCGATGATCCCCCCAATACCCCCAAAGATCAGGAAGAAGTGAGAGACTTTCTGAGAGACCATATATGTAATGCATCTATTAGGCACCTTCTGAATGCCAAGCTCCTATGTTTACCTTGCAAGCTTCTTGCTATGGGAAAAAGCAACTTTCTTTTGCTTTTTTGCTTGGTTCTTTAAATTCAGAGAGCTCCGAGCCATCATCCACAGGGCACAGAGAAGTAAATTGAAGCCCCAGGGAGCCCAGGAGTTTGCCCAGATTCTCCTATCTCAAAGAAACAGCCACGCTGAGGCTTGCCCCCATCTGGTGGGTACCTAAGAAGATTTTATGGGGATCTATTGGGGCATTGGGGAGAGCAGACCCTGCAAAGGAGGTTGCATAGGACTTAATGGGACTGCAAATACTTACACTCCTGTGACTGGGTTTTGAGTTCCTCCATCCTGAAATGGGATTCAGAGGGTGTTCTCCTAGTGGGCTCTCCTCGGATGGTTAAAAGAGATGAAGCAGGCAAGACCTGAATCCACGCAAGGCTTTACAGGGGACACACATAATTCTTTGTGTGTATGTTCACATATGAGCACATATACACATGTGAATGTGTAAACCAGAGAAATTGCCTTCTGACTTGATTCCTTTTTTTTTTTTTTTTGAGACAGAGTCTCTCACCTGGGTCTAGAATTCACCAAGTAGAATAGACTGACTACTGAAGTGAGCCTTAAGCATCTGCCTGTCTCTGCTGCCCTAGCAGTATGGACACAGCACCGTGGACTCTTTTTATGTGGGAGCCATGGACTGAACTGGGGTCCTCATGCTTGCAAGACGAGCCCTTTATTGACTGATGGAGCTGTCTCTGAAACCCATTCAAAGGATGTTATCCTGATTAACAACAACCATGTCACTTAGAAAGAGGGACATTCCTCGTCATAGCTAAGGACACACCACTTCTTCCTTCTAGGCTGCTCCAGGTAGAGGGGGTTCACCTGTGACAATGTCATATAGACTGGTCAAGGCTTTCTTTCTTGTTAAATGATAATTCAGCCTCAGTCAATACATGGTTATAGCCCATCCCTAAGTCTTCTGCCTCCAAAGGAAGCCTCACTAAGAAAAGAGATTCTTAGCAGACTAAAAAGCCTTAAGCATCTAAAACACACTCTACAATACTAACTGGCCAAGAAAACAAATGCCATTGTCAGGGAACTTTCTAGAAAAAAAAAATGGGACGTTTACAAGAATCCAAGGATGGCCCACAAGCTTAGGAACTCCATCTGCTCCTTTTCACAAAAATACTTTCCCCTGCTCTCCCCCTCCCCCAGCGTTCCAGCCCCAAGCCATTCTTCTGAAACTGGGCTTTTAAAAGCCTTTTAAAATTTAAAAATCCAATAGACTTCTGCTGAACACCCACAGAGACTTCCCTGCTTCCGAGCCAACTCCTGCTCTGTGACCTGGCCAGCTAGTGGAGCGGTTCAAAAGGCACCCTTGGAGGCCAGAGGGCCCGGGTTCACACCCTGTGGCTGCCACTTAGAGTGCCAATTGCCTAGGGCAAGGTAGTCAGAGCCTCAAGACCCAAATTCAAACTTATTCCTTCTGGAATCTTTTATCTGTTTTCCTCTCTTTTGGAGCTCCGCTCATTTCCTGTTCAGACTCTCCCAGACTCTCCCCTGCTTCCCTTGATGCCTCAAGAATTACTAGCGATACCAGCAAACTTCCCTGGTACCTCAGTTAGCAAGCAGACAACTTAGCCCTGCAGGCCAAACCCAAGCTCCCTCTCTTTCAGGAAGTACAATCTTTTTGAAGCGTGACCACGCCCCTTCATTAACATATTCTCTAGGCAACTTTCCCACTAACACTGCAGGCTGAAACAATCCCCACAAGACTGCTTCCTATGAGCTGGGAAGCTTCAAATATTTACTGTGCGCCTGCTAGGAGAAAATTTCTGCCTCCCTTGCCCTAGTTCAGAGTCTCCAAAACTAATGGAGGGTGTGGGAAATCCAGCATCGCCATCCTTTCTCTTGAGGCTTCTCACATGTTGCTATATCCAACAGGAATTGATTAAATATAGATAATATACTAAATTAGAGATGAGTTAGAGTGCAGATTTTTGTTCATTTATTTATCTTTTCAGTACTGGGGCTCAAACTCTGGGTCTCACCTACACTGGTCGAGTGTTCTACCACTGAGCTGCATCCCCAGGTCAGGAGTACCAATAGGCATTTTTAAATGCTGCAATTTAGAATGGGAATTCATTTATCTTCCTTTCCTTTTCTGTTCTTCTTTCCCTCTTCCTATTAGTCGCCCCCTCCGTTCTTTCCTCCTCCCCTTTCTTCCATGCCAAGGACAGAATCCAGGACCTTGCACAAACAGAGTAAATGTTCTACCTGCTACTGCGATATATGGACCGGAAATGTTCTGACTGGGGGAAGCACCTTGTTCATTAAATTTTTTGGACAGTAAATTGGATGACACGCCTTAAATCAAATGTGTTAAGTACCTAATCTTCTAGACACCACAAGAGCTGGGGTGTGTGTCTACTCTAATAAACCCTCACTAAAGCCCTGTGAGGTGGACATGGTGGTCATTTCCACAACCGATTACAACGCCCGTCATGTCATCAATGAGGCCTTCAGTCTTAAGACGCAGGAAGTGATGAAGTTTTCCAGACATTATGCACAAAAAATGGGGGTGAACTTGATAAAGAGGTCACCAAACGTTATACATTCGGTGACATGGAGGAACCGTTATCCAACACCAGGGTCTCCGAAATTGACCTTTTAGCTGTGTGGCCTATCTGTTATGCTCAATGGAATGGCACCGTAGTCCATAGTCTTGAGATGTAAAGAGCCTGGTAAGTCATCTTCTCTGAACCTGGGTTCCCCCCTCTCAGCACTTGCTTCACAGCTCCTGATTCCATTCCTTTCCCATCCATGCTCTGTTTTTATCAGTTTAAGACACCACCACCACCCCCCTCTTTTTCTCGGATGGGCAGCACCAAAGCAAATGCCGAGCCAAGGCCTCTTTTTCAGTACCATCTTTTAACTAGTTCACGTCAGCCTCCAGGATACAATCATAGCTTACTTTGTTCTTCTTACCAGAACTCAAAAGGCCTGTGCACCCAACCCCCTGCCGTGTGTGTGTGTGTGTGTGTGTGTGTGTGTGTGTGTGTGTGTACTTGGGAGCACACATGCCTTAACTTAATGGGATCCTCTGAAGATGGTCTGTCTATATTCGGCTCCTGGTCTTCATTACTGGCTATGGGTCTCCAAGTCAATACTTCTCTCTCTGAACCTCCTATGTCTTCCCTGAGAAGCCAGGGCTATGACTTAATCTGAGCCCTGGGGCTACGCTAGGGTTCCACGGCCTAGCATCTACACACCATGTTTAGTGGAGTGTCCACCGTGCTGGAGGAAAGAAGACATTGTACAGTGGTGTTCTTCAGAGGTGTTTGCTGTCTCCTGTCTTCCTGAGTCAAGTTTCTTTTTTGTTCACCCCAGTCGGCTTTTATCTCTATAATGGGTTGAAGAGTATCACCTCCACCTGGTACTTTGCTCAGAGCCTGAGGGTGTGACCTTATTAGGAAGAGCCTTTGCAGATACAATTAAACCGGAGATCTTAAAATGAGATCTTCAGAGATTGGTGTATTGCTTACTTTTCCATAGCCATGGTAAGACTACGGCCAAGGCAACTTTCAGAAGGAGAAATTTATTTGGGTTTATGGTTTCAGAGGGAAAGTCCATAATGGGCAGGGAGGCATGGCGGTTAGTGGTAGCCATCACAACAGGAAGCTAAGAGCTCACATCCTTAACCACAAGCCTGAAACAGAGAGAGCAAACTGATAAAGGCACGAAGCTTTTCATCTCAAAGCCTGGCGCCCTCCACCCTGGGCCCATGACATACTTCCTCTGAGAAGATTGCACTACTTAAGCCTACCCCAACAGTACCACTAGCTGAAAACCAAGGGCTCAAATCCTGAAGCTACAGGGAGACATTTATTCCCCATGCAAACACTGCAATTAGGAGGGACCTGACATTCATTGTCCTAGTGAGAGAAAATAAGGAGAGGATGCATAGAGAAGGAATACAGATGGAAGAAGAGTTTGGAGAGATATGTCCTCAGACCCAAGTATTTTGTAGCCACCACCGACCTGAAGCTGGTCAAGGCAAGGAGGATTCTCCCCTAGAGCCCCAGGGGAGTATGGCCCCCACCTTAACTGGAGACTTCCGATCTCTGGAACAGTGGGAAGCAAACTGCTGCTGTGTTAAGCCACCAAGCCTCTGCTCATTTGTTACAGCAGTCACAAGGCACTGATACAACCTCCCTTCATCTTTGCCTTATCATCAGTGCCCATCTGGCTCTTGGCTCACTGTTTGCACCTCCAGAGATGGTTGGCAACCTACACAGGGCTTTGCATCCTGACTCTGCTGTTCATTACCTGGGTGTTTAAAATCCAATCTGGTAGCCTCCCTGAACCTCCATTTCTTAACTAACTGCATAAGCAATAATGATTACTCATAGAGTTATTATATATTATTATATAATGCCAAGTATGACAATGCCCATCAAACTCAGATGATAAATGGGAACAAGGATGGCAGGCATCATTTTATCTATCACTGCTCCCATGTTTTCAGGTAAAGAAACTGAGTCATAATGAGTTGAAATGAAATCGCCTGAACCCAAAATTCGTGTGCTTGTGACTTAAGCAAATCTTACCAGCTCTGCAGTCAGCCATGGAGATCAGCAGAGGTCATGTCCTCATTGGGGAGATGGATACATCTTAAAAACTTCTGCCTGTGCTACGGGAATTGAGTGAGCACTCAGCCACGGTGACTCCACTCTGCCCTCTGGGCCCTCTGTGGAAAAGAAAGAAAACAAAAGGAAGGTCTGAGTGGCCACAAGTTCACACTCGCTCTTCTCTGGGATCATGTTACCTCTGCTCCACTAAGGGTTCATCTCCTGACTTCCTCCCTCTTGCTGGGAAACAACTCACAGGATGGGGCTTGTTCTCAATGCCCTGTGCAGTGTGAGGAGGACCAGTCTCCAGGGCACGGTGCAGACCCTCAGATCATCACTCGAGAGTCCTCAGTTCACCTCAGGCTTGACCACGTCCTCTCAGCAGATGTCCCCTACTCTGCTGCCTGTTCCCTCCCCAAAGGAGGTCACTTCTTCATCCCTCCTTTCTCTTGTGTTCAGATTTTATCCGTGGGTCTTACAACCTCGAGTTTATTCCCACCCCTTCTTTTTTCATTATATTTGCTTCTTTTCAAGCACTGTGGTGAGATTTGTCTGTAATCCCAGGACCTGGGAAGCTGAGGCAGAGGATGAAAAGTTAAAAGCTAACTTAGGCTAGATAACAAGATCCAGACCAGCCTGGGTATCTCTGGGGTCCCTGGTCAAACCAATGAAAAATTGCCATCAAGGACAGAGTTTTTGTAGAGGATGGATTATGGAGGAGCCTTTTAAAGTGAGAACCAACCCATCGTAGCTCCCAGGTACATGTCTCCAACAAGCCCACCTTGTATACCAAATTGGTCCCTAGTGTCACCACTTTCCCTTCCAACTACTCCCCTGGAAGAGATGGATTTTTGACATGGCAGAATCATGGGACCCAATCCCTTGACCCCTTAAAAAAATGAGAATTCCCCCTCAGGTCTCACAGTGACTTATCACTTGACAGTAGAAATACATTTCCATCCCTCTTCTCCCAGGGCCCTCACTTCTTCAGCTTGTATAGCCCAGCCATGACCTCGGATTCTGACTCAATTAACACTCCAATACCCCATCTTTAGTAGCCAGTAGCCACTGCACAGCTCAGCACCAGGCAGCTAAATCTGGGCTAGCACCATACTTTGGTGTCTCCCAGGCAGATGAGAAGGCCTGTACCAGTTACTGTTTCCTCCCTGGCACCTAAAACACGCCTGGCTTCAGTCAGAAAGCTAATGTATTTTGCCTTTTTTTTAATTTGTATTTTCCACATAGAATGCCCAGGTCTCCCACCCCCATTGCCTTTGTCTGCAGCGAACTGACTGCATTCCTCAGATCTCAGCAGGATCCTGGAAAGGACAATTTTCCCCTTCAAGTTAAGCTTGGCATAGAGTCACTCGCTCACTAGCTACAATGTCCCCTGGGGTATCTACAAAGTGGTCCAGAGCCCACCGAATACCAACACTCTTCTTGAAGACACTGTGTAGCATTGTTGGGCATAAAGGCAAAGACTCCGTCCCTAATACGACATCAAGGCTTGTATTCACCCTTGACTTTGTGCTCAGCTGGCACCTCTCCCTTGCAGGCACCTGCACTTCTGAGCAGTGGTCCCTGAGTCCTGCCTCAGCACCTTCCCTGCGCCCTTTCCTCTGTTGAAAAACCCTTCCGTGCAGACTCAGCTGAGCCAGCTTCTCCTACTTAGACAATTCCAGGTTGCCATGCAGTGTTGCCATTTTGTCTGTCCCGCCAACCCTAGGTTCCTGCAGTCCTCTCTCTCACTTCCTCTGAGCAAAATACAGGGTTGGCTATTTGCATTAAACCTCTAGAAATTACTTCCACAGTCCTGCAATTCAGACTTGTCTTGGGGTATTGCATTTGTGTATGCGAAGCCTGACCCATGCCCCAAGTTCTAATGAGTTGCTTCCAGCCACTCTTGAGCCCCCAAGACTCTGCTCTGAGATTTCCTTAGTAGAAAAATCTGGAAAGACAGGCCGAAAGGAATATCTCTTGATGGGGAAGCCAATCACATCTGGCTAGGATATGGCCGCCTGGAGCCCAGGTAGATAAATGGGGGTAGATAGGCGAGCACTGCACAAAGAGTGTGGGCACCTATCTACCCCTGTTTATCTACCTGGGTTCCAGGCGGCCACACCCTAGCCAGATGTGATTGGCTGAGCTTCCCCATCAATCTCTGCTACAGGCTTCTGCTGCCCAACCCAATGCCTGGCACAAAGCAGCAGCCCATAGACATCTGGTGGAAACGAAGCAATAGGATCCCAGTGATGACCACAACAGGGGTGAGAATACCAGAATCAAAGGTTGGATGCCAGCTAGGCACTAGGGTCCATGCTCTACCTGCGTTTCTGGCTGGACAGAATCCCAACGGGTTCACCACATCCTGCTCCTTTTCAGAAAGGGAATAAGGCCTGTCCTTCCTCTGTGGAGCTGTTCTGGGGGCTGAATGAGCTGACCCATGTGCTAAAACAAGTAAGAGAGGGCCTCTATTCTATAAATGTCTTCTAAGTGCCAGGCCTTGCCAGAGCCTCCATCCCAACCAACCTGTGTGCACATGACTCCTCTTAAACCCAGTCACCATGGTTCTTAGTGAAGAGGCTGAGGGTAAGCACTAGCATCTGATTTTCAACCTTGTGCCTTATAAGACACCGTTATATTACAGGTTTTATTTTCTTACAAATAGTTAGAAGCATTGAACCATAGCACGTTTAAAGTTTATTTCAATTAGAGTTTCAAATAAAGATCAAATTAATTAAGTCCTCCTCCCCCTTAAAGTTCATCTTAATTAGCCACCCCTCCCCCCAGGATGGCTTATAATTGGTTGGGCTTCAACCTGGACTTGGAAGATTCGAGGAGGACCCCAGAAGAAGGGATCCACACCTAGCCTGTTCATGGATGCTGGGCCTGGGTGAAGGTGTGCAGGGCATTTTAGGGGGAAGGAACCTGCTAAATAAAGTGCTAAGCTTTGGGAATAAAGCTTATAGCTAGTCCCATCAATGAGTTTTCCAACTGTCGCAGCTAAAACACAAGGCTAAACAGGACACCGTTCTTTCTGTCTCTGAGCCTTAAACCGTGTTTTGTGTAATTTCGTGAAACCTGGCAGTGCTGAGTGCTGCAGAGAACCCAGCAAGCAGATCTGTGGTGGTGATGATTCCTTAAGACTGCTCTTCCAGATTGCAGCTTGGGACAGGACAAAGCAGGGGAACCTTCTGGCATAGCCTGTGTTTCCTCGTGACCTGAGATGCCCTGTCCCCGTGTGTCTTGAAGCCGTATTTTATGGTCCCACTCTTTTTTGACTCAGGCAAACAGGTACAAGCGTTGTTAAGTGTCACACAGATGACTTTTTAAAAGGAACCACGAAATTGATGTATCCAACAAATATAACGTTTAATTTACTCCTTCCGAGAAGAAGGGATGTTGTGCCAGGGGCTGTCTGTAGCAAATCATTCTCCAGCTCCACAGCACCTGGAGATGTGGTTTCGGGAAGGTCCTTGCTGGCAGGTGCAGGGCTGGGTTGATGTATCCATGCTGTCTGGTTCCAGGCTATTGTCTGCATCTCCATGTTTCCAGGCAATCAAAGGCTGTGAGCATCGGACACTTGAGAAATTTCTGGTGTGCTGAGCAGACGGAGCACAGCCTCCTGAGCCAGAAATCCCTTTCTGATTAATGCGGCTATGCCTGGGCATTCAATGCCAATGTTCATCAACTATTTGGTATGTAGCTTGATGATCTCTTAAGCAAAGCCATATGGTGCTGCATCCTCGCCACTTGGGAATGGGACAACCAAAATGGATTGTTCTCCATGAAACTCAATGAAGCCAAGGACCCCATGGGACAAGGATCCCATCTCTCTTGCTGATCCCTGTATCAGCAGGGTCTATACCATCACGATGTCTAGCACATTACAGGACTCAAGATGTTTTTGCAGAGTGAATGAGTGAGTGAATTGTAGAGCATATTCTGTTCTCCCTTCAATACTTCATTGAAGGGAGAAGTAAGGAAACGTATGGCGTGCTCATGATATAAGATGCGCCCATTTGTTCATGTGAAATAAGTGTGCATGAACGAAATGGACTAGTTAATCGCAACAACTTTGTGGGTTGTAAGTTCTTTTTAAATTAATTTGGTAAACTAGAGAATGTAATCTCCTAAGAACCGTCCCACAAATGAAGTGCAGACAGCGCCCTGTGTTTAGTGAGCTGTGAGACGTGTGAACTCAAGAGTCAGACCAGCAACCAAGCATGAGGAAAGGAGGAAGGTAATGTCTGGAAGGTCAAGAGCAGGGTTGGTTTTCTTGCTGTTGGAGACGTGATGCCTGGAACAGATAAGGATGTAGTGCAGTAGCTGGGAGAAGATAAACAAATGAAAGTAAGGATGGAGGGGAGGAAAGAAGTCTAGGACCAGATGAAATAGTAGCTAACTCCACATCCCGTCTTGCTTGTGTGATATACGGCATTTTCACTTCTTGGGCCTCAGTTTCCTGGTTTTGCTAAATAAAGATAGGAAAACTTCTCTAGAGGGTGGGGATGAGAATCAATTAGGTGGCTCATTTCAATTGATGGTTACGTTGAAGGTGTCAGTAAACCCTGCCTTCTCCAACTCTACTCTTCTTGCTGCTACTTCAGTGTCCTGATGTCAGCCAAGGGACCAGAAACAAAACATAAAACCAGCAATACCTACATATAATCAGCATCTTCCCACAGGGGATTTTTTCCTCTGTCTCCAGGGTTCATCTACAATATCCTTTGACTATTCTATCAATTGTAACCCTTCATTTTCCACCTCCCCACCAGCAACCTCTCAATTTGTTCTGAATAGAATTCTTGGCACACTGAAATAGATAGGAAACCACATGATGCTCCACCCTTGGTCACTCTGGTGGGTAGTCTCCAAGGAGAAGCTTTAGCTCCTCCAGGTGGGTGCTATATAAAGGAGAGGAAGCAGAGGGGGATACTGAGGCTCCAAGAACCGACTTGTTCCATTATAGTCAACATAGAGATTATGTGTGTGGGGGGGAGATAAGAAGTTTGGCCATGTCCCACTCAGTGGGCATGTGCCCTCTTTGTGATGAGTAAACATGGCAGTTGAAGATGCATAGAGGTCTGGCAGCCCCACATTCTCTGGAAACAGATGTGGTAACCTTGTTAGTACCATCTTCACTTAAATAGGCTGATTGGCAACTTGAAAGCCATCTCCACGGTCAAATCAGGATGGAAAAAGCGTGCCGTCGGCTGAGTCACAAGTCTGTAACATGCCCACGCCCTGGTGTGGCCCTGGGCTCTGTTTCTACCAAAACAAACCCATGTTTGGCATATTAATATTAGATGTGTGGGTGACAGCAAGTCAAAATGATAAGTGAATCTTGGTCATGAAAGCAAACTGGCCTGCTTTGTAAGGACCGACAACTCATAGGAGAATTTTTTTAGAATTGTAGATGCTGGTCCTGTGGTCACCAAGAAGAGTAGGGGCCCTTGCGTGGGTTGACTGATGTGGACAAGGAGCAAGTCCTTCCAGACATTGCTAGAACACTTCATGGACAGTCTTAACTCTCACTTCTTGAAGAGGGCTTGTTTTTGAGAAGGAGTATAGGAGAGAAGGATACGCCAGAGAAGTCAGACTCAGGCTTTAAGAGCTCCATTCAGCTCTTAATTTCCACCCTGACTAAAGAACTCCGGTCCTCATTTGAACCATCTAATTGAATAACCCTCCATACCAGTGTTCTAGCAGCACCTTGGGACAGACCCCGGCTGTGAAGCCCATATTTAGCCCTCACTGATACGAACTCAGCACGGTTGCTTCACCTGAAAACCGCATAGATTAAAGAATAACATGCAGGTAGAATGCTTAATAAGCATGTGCCACCCGTGACGTTCAGTTCAATGGTATGTCCACTGGCAAAATCTGTAAGAATATGAAACATTCTTGTAATGAAGCTTTACAATCAAGCATTATATGCTTTTATAGGCTGGGGATCAAACTCAGTGCCTTAGACAAGCTAAAAACAAAATTCCCCAACACCACCAAAATACGTTTCCAGCCTTTTATCGGGTTTATTTTTTTCCCTGTTTTGAAACACGGTCTCAATAAGTTACCCAGACAGGCCTTGAACTTGTGACCCTCCTACCTCAGCCTCCAGAGTAGCTGGAATTATAGGTGTGAGGCACCTTCCCTGACTCTCATCAGGTTGTTCTAATCATCAGATGTTAATTCCCATTAGTCCTAATAAGATTTGTATACTTCAAACACTGGTTCCAGAATGACACTCCACCCCAGAGTCCCATGGTTGGTTTGGTTTCTTCATATGCCTACAACTTCCTTCATCACTTTCTGGCAGGTTTTATCGTTATTGGTTTGTTATCATCTAGTTCTTCCCACAGGAATATAGACCAATGACAGCTGGGGTATTACTTCATTCACTGTTGTATCCTCAGGCTCTAGAATAGTATCCACCACATTGGAGATATTCAATAATATGTATTAAATGAACACAGAAAATTACTACTATCGAAGGCACAAAGGGTGTAGCCCTGTATGGGGTCCACAGAAAATGTACCTGTAAAGGTTGCTTTGCTCACTGGAGTGTTTAAAATGCCTGACAGAAGCAACTGAAGGAAGAAGGGGTTTATTTGGGCTTACAGTTTGAGGGTAGAGTATACCTTGGTGGGGAAAACACAAATAGGGGAATGGAAGAACCTGACCACACTGTCACAGTCAGGAGGCAGAGGGCAATGAACACTGTACTGAGCTAGCTTTCTCTTTTATTTATTCTTTCTAGAATTCCTGAGCATGGAATGGTTCTTCTTATTCATGTGGTTCCATCCATATGTGTCCTCCAGACATGCTCAGGGATGATCCCAAATCTAATCAAGTCAAGCAAAGAAAATCAGCCCCGACACCTATTCATGTTATCCTACTAAGTCAATGCTATCTAGGAATAATGGCAGAATGAGTGATCTCACCCGTCTTTGTCCTTTCAAAAGTGAGTTCTTAGAGAGGAAGAGCCAGTGAGACATCCTGTGAGAGTCTATCCAAAGCTCCCAGGGGAGGCTCATAGAGACAGCAGGTGAGTAGGGAAGTCCATCATGTGTGAAAATGGCTGCATGCTATCTGGGTCTCTGAACCTCCTGGAGCTGGTTTTGAGGCCCTTAGAATAGGAAATCAGACGTCTCTAGGGGCTTCACAGTCTTTGCTTTGATGACCCTCCAGGGGAGGCAGCTGCAAAGACACCCGACTTAACTGGCCCACCAGGTGCCATCTTAATAGCAGAAGCTTGGAGCCCCGTTGTCACTCTGGGAAGTCTGTCTTCTTGTTCCTCCCATGCTCTGTTGAGCCAGCTATGCCCAGTTGCTTGGGTGATTCATTTGTTCTCACAAGAGAAAACAGAGCCCCTGCCCAGTGCCTCACTGTGGTCCATCCCGGGCACAGAATTTCCTGGTTAATTCTGAGTCATTTGCCCAGCTTTTGGAAGAGTCCTGAGGCACCCACATAAAGACAAATGTCCTCACCACAAAACACTGGGAGAGTAAGGGCCACAATGAAGCCGCCCAGGTGCCTCTCCTCTGGGGAAGCTGAATGCCTTGTCGGTATTTGGTGACCATAACCAGTATTTCCTCCACTCAAAGGCTTTGATGACCTCCCACATTCCATGAATTAAAGATCCTCCTGCCAGGGGCAGATAGGAAGGAGAATCCCACTACCAGAATCAGTCAATGGCAGCACACGCCCAAGGTTAGAAACGTTAAAATGAGAAACACCACATCTCAGAAGCAAAAGCATCCGGCTGCAAGAGTTCCCACTCAGCAACACTATGTCCCCCAACCCAGTTCCCTGGGTGACTCATTTATCTTTACAACATTGGATCGTCACAGAATAACTCAAGCCGTAGGTGTCCTGACACTCAGTCCCCTTAGCAACCAGCAAAGTTTGTGTGCCAGGCCCAGGCAAGGTTTGCTGTGCCTGTCTGCCTCTCCACCTTTGATATGCATTGGTTGGAAAGTGAGCTGAGGTTTCTAGGAGTTTTGGGTTCTCCATCAGGGAGTAGAGAAAAGTAGGGAAAGACTTCTAAGGTGAGGCTTCAGAGTCCTACAGAAACGGTGATTGGGACACAGGATAGCCTCACAAGGCACCTGGGATGCTAAAAAGCAAAGGAAGAAGAAATGCCGCAGATCAAGGTATCCCAAAAGTGTCAGAGACAGAGATGTGATTTATGGAACTACATGGGAATGAAATGAAAATAGTTTAGGGCTTGGAGGAAGCTAGATGGAGTTCTGTTGGAGAACCTGAAAAGCCATTAAAATAAGCATCAGCTATGAGACTTTCTTTTCTTTTCTTATTTTTTTTAAAGAAACTGCTTTTTAAAATTCTGGTGTGTGTGTGTGTGTGTGTGTGTGTGTGTGTGTGTGTGTGTGTGTGTGTGCGTGCGCACTCACGCCCACTTGTATATGTGCCTGTGTGCTTGTGTGTGTGCATATGTGCATGCTCACTCAGAGGCCAGAGCAGGACATCAGATATTCCCTCTATCACTCTCCATATTATTCCTTTAAGGCAGGAAGGGTCTTTCCCTGAGCCTGGGGTCATGTGTTTTTCATCTAAGCTGGTAGCCAGGAGCCCCTATGATCCTCTTTGTCTCTACTTACCCATCATGGGGGCTACAGGCAGGCACAAGCCCATGCCCAGCTTGCTAGGTGGGTGCTGAGATTCAAACTCAGGTACTCATGGTTGCACAGCCAAGGTTCTTAACCACTAAGTCATCTTTCCAGCCCCTCTGAGTTTTTTTTTTCTTTTAGTGACAGGATCATGCCATGGAGGCCACACTGACTCTACTCTCTAAATCCCTCTGCTTTAGTCTCCCAACCTCAGGGGTTGATAGGTGTGTCCTATCATGCTCAGTGGGAGTGAGTTTTGAAAGACTATTCTTGCTATTATGTAATAGAAGCTCATGCCTGGGAGCTTGGCATCAGGGAAGCTGGTCCAAAAAAGACTTACTGTCTGGGTGGGTCCTGTTCATCAGTCTTGACCCTGGCTCCTTTCCCCTCGGCCTTTCTCACCAGACAACTCCTGGCTCCATTTTTCATTCTTCGGGGCATGTTTCTTCCCATTCCTGCAATACAGAGAAGACTGGTTGTGCCATGGACTGAAACCTAGCCATCACCTCCCTTGGTTTTGCTAAGGTTCATTGGGTAAGCCCCTACCAAGCAGCTATGTGCCAGGCACTGGTCCCTTCCCAGCCTTCATGTTTGGTGCTCATAACGAACTTGAGCAATGAGAAAGACCATTCCCTTCTCCTGAGGCCAGAACATTAAGTGAAAGTCACTTAAGTTGGGATAGCCACTCTCCCTCTCTCTGGCTCCATCTTTGTCTGTGTGCAACCTTTTGTCCACTCCCCCCTCTTCCTCTCATTCCACACTGCGCAAAAGACACCATAAGACATAGAGTCTAAGCCCTGTCTAGGGTGGCACCCAGCCAAACGTCAGAGATCCTTGCCTACCTGCAGGGCAGTCAACCTGCAAAGGTGCTGCAAGTCTTACAGATATTGAGGAGAATCAGCTCCATCCAATACCCTTATCAGAGATGTGGGTGAGATAAGAAAACTTCCACTCTATTTCCTGGCAGATGGCTGAAGACAGACTCAGTGAGCAGATAGGAAGGGAGCGGCCTATTGGCTTACAGAATAATTGCCTGTTCATTGACCTTGAGGCTTGGGAAGCTTCCCCACAGAGACCCTATCCACCCCAGGTCTCTAGAAAGGAGTCCTTTCCTTCTGCTGCAGTGTGGGGAAACAAAACCTAAATCAGCACTTTGGAGCTGGACTGTGTGTCACAGTGGAGACACCAATAGAGAGAGACATTTTCTTCTGAGCAAACGTACTGGGCCGGTCTCTGGGAGAGACACACTTCAAAGGGAACAACATTGATTAAATCGGACATCAGAGAAGATGGTTATTATTTTATAGTCATTTTCTGACTCAGGGCTGGGTGGGTGCCATTTACCATTTTGCAAATCTATGCCACGATGTCTGCCTAGGACAGAAGAAAGGGCTGGAAGGGCGTGCCCAAGCCATCAATCTTCCATGCATTTTCTTTTAAATCGTCATGAAAACATTGTTTTTGTAATAGTAATAATTAAGAAAGGAGAAGGAGGAAGAGAAAGAAGAGAAAACCAAAAGAAAGCTGGGAAAGAGAGTGAAAAAACAAAGAGCAGTGTGTGTGTGTGTGTGTGTGTGTGTGTGTGTATGCCACCCTTGCTCATGGAGGCCAGAGGTTAATCTCAGATGTCTTTCTCAGAATGCTCTCCACCTTGGATTTTTCTTGAAACAGGATCTCCTACTGACCTGGAACTTGCCAACATGACAACAGGCAGGCCAGGAAACCCAGGGGTCCACATGCTTATCTCCCTAGCACTGGTTGGATAGGTTCACACCACAATGCCTGACTTTTTTGCATAGTTTCTGGCCATTGAACGCAGTTCTCAAAATCATCTCCCCAGCTCTCAGGGTCTCCCAGACATGGGGAAGGGGACTTCCATAGACCCCTTTCATCATCCACTCACTCCTCATGGTGTCTCCCTCTCTGCCATCTTACCCTACGCAGGTGGAGACCTCACTGTGGACTCTGCAGTTGGCCACTGGCCTGGTTTGGAATTTTACTTCCATGTTCATGGAAATTCAGAAGACTTTTTAGGAGTTCCATGGAGCTTTGGTGGTCTTGGACCAGCCTTTGTCTGATCACGCAGAAGCTAAAAAGATAGAAGAAAAGGGTTTATGTGGAAAAAGAATAGAAGCTACGAAATTGAGTCCCTAAGTCAAACAGCAGGAGGTTCCAGACTTGCTGACTGCAGCGGGGAAGGTGTTTCTAGTCCAGTCTGGGCTTGGCCCCTTGCCTCTCCATTTGGCCAGTTGACCATGTTACACCACTGTACCCTTCTCTGCCAGAGGCTGCCACAAAAGGCTGGTCAGAAGTCATTTCCAAAAGCGGTCCATGTAGGTTTTGTACAACTGGGGTGGCTTGTTTACACATCAAATCCTGAACATGCCAGGCAAATCAGAAAAATTCTCATTACCCAGGGGGACGGGGTAATAGCCAAAGCACATGCCCTTCACTTCAAGAACAACAACAAAAAGAGTAGGAAAAGATAACAATACCTGTGTACCATTCCTGAGGTGAAATGGCAGAAATCATAGCTACTTTAGAGGAAATAATCACAGCTAAGGATGAATGAATCTCTTTGAACATGGACATATCACTTTTGCCTTCTCTTGTGCTTGGACCAACTTTGAGCCTAGAGAGAAGAGTGCATGAGAAGAAGGCAAGCTCCAAGCAGTGAGAACGAACCTAGAGAGCAATCCAGGTTAAGGAGTCCCTGATATGCCACTGGGGATGACCCATGCTGAGGATGGGCATTTGAATCTGATGCACTTGGCAAGCAGAATGGGGGCGGGGGATAGTACAACATCATCCAGGGTAGGAGCTCGTGCTCCTGGGAGCAGCAGCACCGAGACAGTTTGCTGAAGAGGCGCTGCCTTCTGCCCAGCACCTGCCAGCATGCAGATACTGCCAAGAGCAACTGGGTGCCGACTTCCATATTATCACAATTCGGTATTTGAATAATGCGACAAGACTCGTTTGGAACCTGACCAGGGACAGCTCAGGGCAGTAATTTTCCTTTTAGCTGTGGGAGCAGAGAACCTACAATTCCCCTAAGATAATATCACTCCACCGTTCTCTAGAAGAGCTCAGAACTATGACCAGCAGAGGGACGAGGAACTGACCCAGTGAACAGCTGACCAGCCTTGGAAGAATCACAGTTCCTGGCCAGGAGCAATGAGCTATTTTGCTGATTGTGGTGGACTCAGGACAGGGACTTTGTGTCAATCACCCTGCTGATGAGATGAACTGTCCTTGGGGGACCCTGGTTCCCCTAACCAAATTCTAAATGCAGATAAAGGACATCAGTCATTCAAAATGGATTAGCTACACCTAGAGACACAAGACTGCTCACTTCGTTTCTTTGGTCCCAATCGGCAATTGCCAACAGGTCCCTTTTAGCTAATTCGTACCAACTCCCTGAGGTGGTTCTAGGTGACTCTCCCTCCCTATTGGGAATGTCTGGGATTTAGGGGGAGCAAATCCGAGACTAGTTTTATGCATAAAAGGCTGACTGTAGCTTGTACAAATGACATTAAGGCTTCATGCTGCCCTGATCCATTAAGGAAAGAAAATGGGAGAAAAAAGTACTCCATGTTTTATTAATTCCTGATATGACAGTTCATCCTTCTTTTGAAATTTATCCATCTCTTCTGATAACTGACCACGGCTGGCCATGTGATGGACAGTGCCCTTTAAACCACAGTAAAAGTTACAGTGATGTCACCAGGCTATTAACCTCTGGATATTTGCATTATTAGTCAATTTTCAAGTCCTTGGAGTTAAACCAATGAGTGAGAATTTTATTTTTTAATTTCTATCTTGCAAAAGCTAGGGGTGGTGCCATGTGAATTTCCTACACTAAAAACACATGACCGAGGCTCCTTGGTTCACTCTTAGGGTTTTGTTTAAAAGGGACCACCCATGTCCCCAGATTGACTGAGAGGAAAATATGCTAATATTCACTTGGTAATTTATAGTAGAATTTGAATGCAGGAAACTCCTTCTGAACAAGCCTGACATATTTGTCCTCAGTGGACAGGGCACTGGGATTCAGTTTCACTGCCGTGGAGTCTGTGCTGAGACAGAAGCATTTTAGCTTTTGACAGGAGTTATGAGCCTCCTACAAAAATAAAATATATGTCTAGATAAAATATCCTTGTTCCATCATATGAGGCAAGGCACCAAAATCTAGGGCAAAACAGTTGACGTATAAAACTTCTTGAATATGAAGACATAAGCTGTCACCCCAGGTATCTCACTGGGAAGCAAGGGGATGGGATTCTAAGGGAGACTGGGCTGGATAGAAATAAAGGCAGAGGGTAGAAGGGGAGGGGAGGGATGGAGGAGCCAGAGAGAACTGCAAACCCGACAAAATGGTAGCCTTAAGTGAATCTTCTACAAATAGCCAATAAAGACAATTATGTAACAAGAGACTGTGAGCAGCTGGCTGTGACTCAAGGTGTCAGCCAAAGGAGGTCATCCATTTGTGAACCAGGAGACTGCAGAATACCATATTGCTCTTTGTATTGTTCTGCAAGCCTCAATAGCTCCACGTGTCCTGGTTTACTGAAATCCGTCCACTACAGTGTCCAGAACTCGGGTAACATGCGGCCTTGGGCTGCTAAAACCATTTATACCCAAGC
This sequence comes from Microtus pennsylvanicus, assembly GCF_037038515.1. Taxonomy (NCBI): domain Eukaryota; kingdom Metazoa; phylum Chordata; class Mammalia; order Rodentia; family Cricetidae; genus Microtus; species Microtus pennsylvanicus. Next base: position 114,918,838 of record NC_134584.1, on the reverse strand, counting down.
ATCGCCTGTCTGCAGCAGGACCACATCAGAGGCTGACCTTGTGCATTCTCATCTCATGCCACTCGGTTCATATGTTTATATTCGTGTGTGCATGTGCAAGCGCGCGTGTGCGTGTATGCATAAGTTTGGATTGGCCTCTATTTATAGCCAACAATGACCTTGAACTTCTGTTCCTTCTGCCTTCACCTCCTAAATTCTGGGATTACAGACAAGTACTACCACATCTAATAAGCAAACCCATGCTTTTCTAAAGTGCTATACAAGTTTTCTCTCAACTCAGCTCCATCGTCAGCCTCCAGTTCATAGTCTCTTCTTGCAGAAATGGCTCATCCCCCCAGAGAGCTGACACTTGCTGAGTCTTGGGAAAGTGTGTGTCTTGTGGATGGTCAGAAGAGAATCCAGGCAGGAGAACTGTGACTTCGCCTTGAGACCTACTGTTTCTGACCTCAGCGCTAGAAGCAAGTGGATGGTTGCTGTCTCTTTAAAGTTCATAGATTGCTTTGGAGATTAAAGGTCATGCTTGCCAGAGGCAGTCATCTGCCAATATACACCCAGGATTCTGTTAATGGGCCTTCAGTGGGCTGAGGGTTAGCTCAGTGGTCAAGTGTTTGCCTAGTATGTGAAAAGCCTTGAGATCTGTCCCCGGCACCATTTAAGAAGAGATGGGGACTGCCTTCCCTATTTCTAGATGGCAACACAAAAGGGGGTCTTTGCACAATAGAACATCCCTCTTCAGAGTAAACAATGCTAATGTCAGTTGGATTTTATTTATGATTTTTTCTGTCTTATCTGCCGAGTATATTAATGCTTCATTGCATAGCTCCGCAATTTCCAAATAAGTGAATTGAGGTTCAGAGAGGTCATTTTCCTGACCTCTGTGAAGTAACAGAGGTGGTGCCCAGAGACCTACCTAGCACCACACAAGACTTCCCTGAGTGGAAGATGGTTTGTAGGCCGATATCCCACTTCTTCACAATCTGGGTTCTTATTCAACTGGGACCCCCATGGTAAAATTCCCTGCCCCCCCAGCCCAGCTGATCTGATCATTCTCGGTGTCTTAAGTGATCAATGTGGACCCATGTTGGGTCAATTCAGCCATAGTGATCACTATCGATCGCCTAGACAGCCTCATCGATTGGGTCAGCAGACCGGGAGGTCTGTAGGGACACCACAGGCGTGCCGCGATGTGACTCCCAAGTGTTCTGTCAGATGCTATTGTCACTGTGCTTAAAGGAAACTGAGGTACATGCAGATGAGCTCAGATGGCAGTTGTATTCGTATGAAAGATAGGAGCTATTTCTCCTTTCACAGGAGCTACTTCTGCTTGCCCAGTATCCACAACAGGAAGTGAATGAATGGGGCATGGAGATAAATAATGCTTCCCGGACATCTATAAAGCTCGGTGTAGCTTTGTTATCTCACAGTTGATGGCACATCACAGTGACTGTCATTCTAACATATGCCGGGACCTAATTATTGTATGTATCTCTAAGTTTGAGGAGTATTTGTAGACTTTATGGCTGCAAAACAGCTATGTAGGCAGAGAAAGGAAAGTCCAATTTGGGCCAACTGCTTGTCTCACCCATTAGCCTACCTGTGGGTCCATTTTATGTGGTTTATGTGGCTTTGGCGTGTGTTTGTTTTATTTTTGTAGTTAAAGGATAGCACTGAAGCCTGCTGTTAAGTCAATTGGAGGATGGATGTCCTTGAAGGCTCAGGGAGATCTCTTCATTCCTCCAGAGACAAGTGTCCTCCAGTCACCCGGGAGAAGCTGATGGATTGCTAAGGCGGGAGCCTAGCCCATGTCTTCCCACTGGGAACCTGGACTGACTTTCCTACTTGCCCCTGGAACCAAGTGTTCCCAGTTCCAGTACTCTGACACTCTTGCCTCCATAACTGGGGCAGCTAGAGGGTGGGCACCAGAGTGGTGAGCATATGGAAGAAACCGGCAGTGGGTGGGTCCTGTGGTCAGCTACTCTGGGTCACAGTGACCTAAGCCTTAGCTGAAAGATTGTCCACAATCACTAAACTTACCACACAGCTCCCGTGTCTGACTCGTGGTTTCCTCTCACGGGGGACTGGGAACATCTGCTTTCTCTCCTTGATTCTCATGTGGATAAAGACAGGTTTTAGGGTTCCTCTTGCAAACAAGGTCTTTCATGTGTGTATGAGTGATATTTTAGTGGAACATTAATGACAACAACCACCAAAGGAGCAGATTGTGTGTGTGGAAGCCGAGGCTCTTCTAGGTGCTCCTAAGTGCTTTCCATACGTCAGCTCACCTGGCTGTGGGGAGATGGCTCCATGGATAAAGCCTGTGTCTTGTAAGAGGCAAACATGAGCTCCCGAGTTGCATTCCCAGAACCCATGTGAAACACCCGACACGGTGGTGTGTGTGCTTGCAGTCTCAGGGATGGCAAATAGCAGGCAGAGTCCCAGAGCTCCTCTGCTAGCCAGCCTCGAGTGACTTAGCAAAGTTCCAGACCCATGAGAGCCCTTGTCTCAAAGAAAGGCATGAAGAGGAACTACACACAGGTGTCCCGACTCCCCATGCTCACACGCCTGCATCCGCATATATGTGAGCACACACATGAAGACACACAGACACACAGTCATTTAGAGGAGTAGGGCGATGGGCCAATGAGGAAAAGTGTCAGGTTAGCATAAAGAACTGAGTTCAAATCCCCAGCACCCACATGAAAATCTAGACAAGGCTAATGTGCCCATAACCTTGGTGCTACAGGGGCAGAGAGAGGAGGATCTCTTGGACTTGCTGGCTGCCAGTGTAGCTCCAAGTTCAGTAGGAAACCTGAAGGTAGGTAATGAATCTGATGCCCTCCTCTGGGCTCTGTGTACTCCTCCCTACACACACACAAAAATGCATACATGCCACACAAACATACTACATATATACATACTCCATATGCATACTAACACACACACACACAGAGAGAAGTTCATTTACCCCTCACCACTGTATGATATAGCTACTTTTGTGGTAGAGTGGAAGTTGAAACATAGACATTTCTTGCCTGTGGCCATCTTACCCTAGTCAAGAGCAGATAGCGTGAGGATAGAATCCCATCTTACACTGAAACTAGGGCTGTGAGACTGGTCAACCCATCAGCAAGAAGATGATACCCACAGTGTCCAACCTGGTGATCACATCGGCAGTTAACATCATTGTGACAAACCCGACACCAAAGTCTCCACTCACAGTGTCTCAGGAAATGTCAGGTGGTCGTGCCTCTTTCTTCTAAACACACCTAGTTTATCAACAAGTCGTATTAAACTTAGTCAGGTAAGCATCCTACTGAGAAGTGATCTGGGGTGGTGAAATGGTTTGGATGGATTGTCTAGGGATTATAAAACAGTACAAACAGCATCAGTGACAGCGGGAACATTGGGACAGTCCTGCACTAGCTAGCTACTCTTCCTAAAATGCAACTTACCACCTTATAAATCCTTGGAGGACAGAGCCACCACTTCCCTGCCTAATGTGGAAGCCAGAGTAGTGCATCTCCCAGCTTCCTTGAGAAATTAGTAGACTCATGATGTGACACCAGCCAATGAGAAAATGATACGAAAATCCCAGGCTCCAGATGTCACCAGGGAAACCAAGACATTCAAGCAAATCCAGGATGCAGGATCTCTGATAGTGGGAGGTACACTGTGGTCCCCGGGTCCCATCCATATCGCCACAGATTCAGTGGCCATGAAAGCTGCAGCTGCAGAGCCTGCCTGCAGTTGTGCTTGACGACTGTTTCCTGAGCCCATCATCCCCTGTGGTGATGTCTCCACAATTTCCACTGCTTGTAACCTAAATCTTATCTGTTACCGTTCCAAATGCAAGTGATGTTTTATCCAAGGCCCCAAATCCCATTCAGCTTCCCTATTATCTCTCAGGTGTACCGGGAGGGTCTAAGCTCCACACGCCTGATGCAGTCCCCTCCTGGGGATCTCTGAGGCATCCTCATTCTGCACTGTGAAACACAGAGGATGCCACAGACATTGCCAAGTATCAGTGTGCCCCCTCCATCATAAGTACCCAGCAGCCCTAAGAGAAAAAAAAGTGCACCCTGAGCTTTGGTCTTCCCGGCTCTAACAACAGATCCGGCTGGAAGTAGGTCAGGGCTGGGCGCTGCTGCCAGCTACCCAATCTGCATCCCTGGCTCTCCTTCCTGAGCGGGATCGCCTTTCTGCAGGGCTGAGCCGTGCAGTGCTGCAGCTTGGTACAGTCAGAGGCTTATGGTTGGCTGAGATAAAGTCATGGATGCCGTTCCCCTACCTGGTTGGTCCTCCCTCCCACTGTCAAGCTCTGTGAGAGCAAGAGCCCTTTCTTCTTGCTGTGACCTTGTTTCTGTGAACATTCCAAGACAAGCTAAAAATGGTTATCTGGAATTACTCATTCCACATGATTCTATAGGCCATCCTTCACACCAGAGTTGAGACCCTCCATCGTCCGCAGTCTTCATCCATTCTGAATCAGGGCTCATTTATGACCTGGCGGTTCTAGGGACTCCCTGTTTATTATTCCGAGGTCAAGGGTTATCCAAGCAGCTGCAATGCGATCCCATGTACACGACTTTTGATCTCTCCTAGAGAGAAGCAAACGAGAGGGTTAAAATATATTTATCAGGTTTTTGCTTGTTTTGTTTTGTTTTCCTGACTGAAGGTGTCCCATAATGTATGATTATATATGATAGGACAGTAATTTTCCATCTCAGAACCACACATACTATTCTCTCGTGCGCATGCTCTCTCTCTCTCACTCACTCTGTGTGTATGTGTGTGTGTGCATGCACGTGTGTGCAAATTTGAGTGTGTATACACATGTGTATGTCCTTGCAGAAGTCAAAGGTCAATACTGGGCATGGTCCTCAATCACTCTCTGTCTTGTTACTTTTCTGTCGCTGTAATAAAACACCATGACTAAAGTCACTTAAAGAAGAAAGTTTTATCTGGCTGATGGATCCAGGGGTAGGGGGTGGGGAGTCTATGGTGACAGAATGGAGGTAGCCACCAGCTAGAGCAACAGCTGAGCGCTTGCATCTCTAACTACAAACAGGAAGCAGAAACAGTTTGAAAATCTACCCACAGTAGCATACACCCTCAAGCAGGGTCACACCTCCTAAATCTACCTGAACAGTATCACCAAACAGGGACCAAGTATTCGGATGACCGTTAGTCAATATAGAGGCCATTTATTCAAACCCCTACACTTATCGTCTCAATTTTTGAGCCAGGGTCTCTCAGTGAACCTGGAGCTCGCCCAATGCAGACAGGCAGGCTGTCCAACTCAGAGGCTACACTCCCATGCTGCACTGCTGCTGACTGTCCGTGCGGGCACCAGGGATCAGAACTCCGGTCCTCATGCTTCCTGCCAAGTGTTCTTCCCACTGAGCCCTCTCCCCAGCCCCCACTTTTCATATTTTGAGTCCAGCAAATGCCACCTACCTTTCTCTTCCTAACCTTCACTGGCTTTCCTTTTGCTTACTTTGTCCCCAGCTTACAGAGTCAAAAATATTTAAATTAGCACACCCCCGAAAAGCAAAACAGAGCAAAAATTAACCGTAAACCTATTCCGATAATCTTCCACCAGAAGACAAGCTAAAGATGAGGCTTTTCTTAAGCTCTAGAACAGGAAGATTAAAAGGAAAGACCCACACTTCCTCTCTGGAGTTCTTCCACGTGGACCTGAAGCTGGGGTAAAGGCTATCCAAGTGGGGTAAAGACATCCTTAGCTCCCGCTGGTACAGACAGTCTCATTGGAGAGCTGCTTGCCTGGGGGGGAGGAGCAGGGAGCCATGCCTCCCAGGCTGACATTGGTGTTCCTACAAGGACGGTCTGCCAGGGTGTGACAGGTCACCACCAAATGAATTGCTCCCCAGTGGGCTGGACTCCAGTCATATTGTCAGGTAAACACAGAAATATTCTGTCTTCGCCTGCCAAGCCTTGTCAAGTGTCTGTATTTGTTATTGAATCTTGGGTCCCGCAAGCACCCCCCCCCCATATTTCTTTATAGTGGAAATGCAAACCATATGCTTTGCCTTATTCCCAGTGAATGTATCCAAGCTCTGCTTGGAGCCAGGCATAATTTCTTACACTGAGTGTTCTCAGCAGGGCACACCAGCTCAGAGCTCTCTTTCCCCCATTTTCCTGTAACGTAAGTGGAACTGACTTTCTGGTGTAGCTACGGGAGTCTTTGATATGAAGAAGTGAGCTCAGACTGTCCCAGCTTGTTCTCTGCCTTGGCTTTTAATAAACATTGGCTGCAGCAAAAAATAACGTCAGGGTCTAACAGCCAATGACAGCTCTCGTTTTCCGTGTACGGACCTCAGAATCCTTCTCAACACAATGTTCTGACTGTCTTTGTGAATTAGCAGGTTGCGTCATCTGCTATGCCAGTGGAAGACTCTCGTGTGCATTTGGGGGGCAGACTACACATGCTTATGTGGATATATGGGCACATGTATTCATGAGTATGTGGAGGCCAGAGATCAACCTTGAGTATCTTCCTAGTCCACTTTCCCTTTTACGTTTTGAGAAGAGTCTCTCAACCTTACCTGGAACTGACTGATTCAGCTAAGCTAGCTAGCCAAGAAGTCCAGGAATCCTCCCGTCTCTGCCTTCATGAAACTGGGGTTACAAATCTGTATGGCTCCTGGGTATTTTACATGGGTTCTGGGTATAAAACTCAGGCCCTCAAACTTGTGGGGCAAGTCATCTCTCAGTCTCTAGAGATGTATTTCCAAAGAGTTGGTGGCCACTGGGTTTGGTTAGCATCCTTTGGAGGAGGGCATAGCTTTCTAAGCCACAGGACCCCTGGAAGCAGTGCTTTCACATTTAAAAATCAAGTTACAGTCCAGCCCTATCAGTGGGCCTTTTCGACAGGTTTCGGCCTGAGTAATACCGAAAGCTGGCACTTCCCAAATCTCACACTCTTTGAAGAAGTAAGCAATGCCTTTAACTTCCTACTGCAATCCCGAGCCAGGCTCGGTAGCTATCTTAAGCCCTTCTACTTATCCACCTGGTGGGGCACACCACTTACTTCGTAAAAACATATCTATCATGGTTACTAACTTGATTTTCTCTTTACTATGGTATAATGACAGGTGTAAGGGTTAGAGCAGAGTCAGATGCTTCCACAAGATGCTTCCGGCTTAAAGATGTCTCAGCCACCAGCTTTGCTCCATGGTGCTGGGACAGGGATGGAGGTACACCGTTCACCTCTTCTCCCCCAATACCCACATACAAATGTACCTACCTTCCCAACCATACGCACATAAACATACATGTACACATGCGTGCGCGCGCGCACACACACACAGAGGAAGAGAATATTACACACTTGTTTTGAATGGAAAATCATGTCATTTGCAGTTTCGGATAAAAGCATGTTTGAGTGCATATGGAAGACACCATCAGCAACAACTTGGAGTGCCGAGTAAAACGGGTCATTAGGCTTTTGTTTGTTGGAGAGTGTCCCCCATCTGACAGTGCCGAATGGCACCGCTTTTAGCAGCTTATGTTCCCGGTTACATTAAACAGACAAACAGATTGGCTATTTTGCATTTCTCATTCGACAACAGCTTGCCTTCATTTGCCGCACACGGGTGGCGATGCTGAAAGCATGGTGGATTACTGTAGCCAAGGTCCTGGTTTTGAATAACAGCAGATGCCAACATTGAACTTCAAAATCAATCAATTCCTTTTCCTGAGTATGGATAAAAGGTCTAGGAGAGCGCCTGCAGGGGGATTTCTGCTGCACACAGCTGAAAACAGAGAGACCACATTCATTACCAAAGTTTCTGCAAGAAATAACAAATACGCGTAGTTTGCGGAGGAAGGGTTTCAAAGAAACGTGCTCTCCGGAGTCTGCGCCATTCCCGAGACAGAAGAATTTGACATTAGGGTATGTGCTGCGGTGCCCCTTTGGGGTAAGATGAGAGCTGTGCCCGTCAATCTGACGGCTTTGCTCCACAGCCCGTGCCTGGTAGGATAATGGAAAGCTTTGTGCAAGCAAGAGGGAGACAGTCCAACCAGCGGCTCCTCACCAGAATGGTAAAGGCCGGCAGGCAGTCTGGTGTGCACTGCAGTAGAAGGCAGCGCAGAGCCATTGTGGCCTCCTGGGGCTGCTAAAGCCCCTCCAGGATGGAGTCCTGGCCATGGTAAGTGGCAGTCCCCTGCACTGTGACACTGATGTCAGAGGCCAGGTCTCAACATTCGATGGCTCTCGCTGTGGCATAGAAGAGACACAGGCAAAAGTCAGCCTCCAGTGGAAGTCTGTTGCCTGTCTTAGAGCAACCCTGAGGCCAAATGCTCAGAGAAACACTGATAGGTCTGATGAGACCCACTGCACTCTGGCTGAGGACAAACCATTGCTCAGCTCTCAATACTGACCTTCTAAGAGGGACCTAGCTTCTCTGAGCCAGTTCCCTTACGCAATGTTGGCTTACCAGTGCTACCATGGGGGTCGCAGGAGATGCTCCTGGGTAACCCTATGTTTAACAGTTGATATGCAATTTGCTACATTTATTTTATGTGGGTAGAGTATTTAACAAGGATCATATAAATAAAATAAATGGGCATATGTGTTTAGAATTACAGTATGCCGGGTGGTGGTGACGCATACCTTTAGTTCCAGCACTTGGGAAGCAGAAGCAGGTGGATCGCTGTGAGTTTGAGACCAGCCTGGTCTATAGAGTGAGTTCCAGGACCAAAAGGGCTACAAAACCTCGTCTTGAAAAATAAAACAAATAAATAAATAACAAAATAGAGTTGCAATACATACACAATTACCATGTATGTAACATGACAGACAGAACCTCATCCCTGAGGTCCTGTGACCTGGAAGGAAAGACCAGTACATACCACCCTTGACCTCCATAGCCTTTGCTATATATAAGTGCATTCTCTCTGGCTGGGGGTGGGGTGGAGGTGGGAAATGTATTCATAGCGGCATCAACTACTTATTAAAAGTCCCTACCCCAGGCGGTAAGAATTGCCTGTTACCCTCAGAACCATCTTACAGTGGGCATTGCTGTCTGGGGGAGATGATGTCACAACTTGTAGGTTGGCAATCAACAAGCATGGATACCCCTGGAGCTCCCTACATCCTGTCAGGGTCACTATCCTCCCAGGGTGTTCTCCAGGAAGTTGGGAAAACAGAATCCTATCAATCCAGATGTTATCTCTCCCTGGCACTAGCCTGCCTTGCAGCAGCAATTGGCACCTTGTTGGAGTGTACTCCGGGGGACTGCAAGGCTCCTCTTTGTAGGCCTCAGGTGGCTTCCACCGGGACACCCTCCTCTCCCGTGCCTCCCCTTTCCTCACTCCTTGTCAACGCCTGGCTCTTTTACCTTTTCCTTCTCCCTCTGCTTCATGTGTGGTTGAAAGCAAAGACCCCAACTCAAGCATTTATGTATATTAGAATAGGTTTATGAATACTAACTTCTAAATAAACAAAATACAAATCACTGCTCCTACCTCCGTGGATTTTTTTTATTGTTCTAGTGTTTTGTTTTATTTTATTTCCATCATCTTCACAAATACAGAAAATCCTAGGATAATCCTAAGATTTGTGATGAGGCCTTAAAAGTTCAATCATTAACAGCACAAAGAATCAGCAGTCAATACATGTTATCAGCTTTTTCCATATACTTATCTGGCTTAGGAATAATCATTAGCCCTGCCCCTAATACGACACAAACTAAAACCGGCTGGGATTCATATTGAGACCATCCCCAGGCAAGCATTCGTGGAGTGTGTCCTTGATGCCATGAGCAGTCTTGAGTGCTGAGGAAATGAATCCGAGTGTGTTCTTAATACAAGGAACCAGAAAAGGCAGACAGCTGGAGTTAGGTGGACAATGTCAGAAAGTGCAGTTCACTTGGTAGAGTGCTTGCCTAGCACACACAAACACCTGGGTTCAATCCTCAGCACCAAATAAAATCCTAAGCAACCTTGGCCACATAGAGAGTTTGAAGCTAGTCTAGGATTCATAAAATTCTGAAAAAAAAAGACACACAATATTATATATATATATATATATATATATATATATATATATATATATATATATTCAATCATTAACAACACAAAGAGTCAGCAGTTAATAAATGTTATCAGTTTAATTTTTTGTTGTTACTGTTTTTTTGAGACAAGGTTTCTCAGTAGCTTTGGGGCCTGTCCTGGAACCAGCTCTCATAGACCAGGCTGGCCTTGAACTCACAGAGATCCGCCTGCCTCTGCCTCCCGACTGCTGGGATTAAAGACGTGTGGCACCACCACCCGGTTCAGTGAATTTTTTTATAGATTTATCTGGTTTAGGAATAATTAGTAACCATTACGCCTAATATGATACAAACTGAAATCAGCTATGATTTATATTCATATTTGAACCTTCTACAACTAAACATTTTCATATAGATATGAAAAGTAGAGGGAGGGAGGGAGGGAGGGAGGGAGGGAGGGAGGGAGGGAGGGAGGGAGGGAGGGAGAGAGAGCAAGCAACTTCAAGCAAACAACCTGCCAGGCTGGCATCTTCATGGAGCCGGGATGCCCAGAAAGGACCAAGTACCTCTAGGTCGCTGTGCAGGACACTCAAGGTTCTTCTAGGGCCTGAACTTTTCGACAGAAAATCTTCAGAGTGTAGACACTTGGTGTGTGGCGGGAGCAGCCTCGCCTCTCACAAGAGACAGCACACAAACTCCCATTAATTAAGTTCCCTTCTCTTCCTTGGCTTCCTTCTTCTCAGTCCCGCGTCCCCCTACCCTTTGTGCCCCTGGCCTGTCAATTTGGACCTTTTGTTGGCTTAATAGAGACTGAAACCCCTTAGGGTCTGGAGTTAGCTGTTTTTATTCAACAGTGGAAGGGGCTTTTTTGGGGACATTGTTTGTTCTTCTAAGCTGGGGGTACAATGCCTCTGCCGAGCCGAAACAGTGCGCTGGGAGCTCTAGATCCGGAACAAAACTCTCATTAATGGGTGCTGGGATTTCCTGGTCACAGCTTTTAGACAAAGGGCAAAGGTCTCCCATTAACCAAAATCCAGTCTAAACAAGACTGCGTAAAATGACAGGGAGGGGAGGGAGCAAAAAGCCAAATATTTGTTCCTCATTGTGAAGCAGCGTCAGAATGGGGGCCTACCAGTGCTACACACTGCCCTCTAAGGACACCCCGAAGGGGCTGTTGTGTGGCCTTGGTACAGGGAGCTGGTATTGCTGAGCAAGGGCCTGGGACTTGCAGGGGTGTGGGGACTCTGCTTGCCATACCATATGTTTGCATCTGGTTTTGAACTCTAGTCTTGGTTACCCAAGTATACTTCCCAAGATAGAAGCAAGGACTTGTTGAGTGGCAGTTCATTTTTTGATAGTTCCCCTGCAAACCGAATCCTTAGAAACTCTCCAAGGCTAGCGAGATCCTTCCAGGTATATGTAGGTGCTTAAATATCCATCTCTTTTAGACCTTCACAAAGCGGCATCCATACGTCTTTCCTTCCTGTATCTATAACATGCAACCGCATGGCACCTGTGCCTAATTCTTTCCCGGGCTTTGCATACTGATGGCTACTTATTGTTTGGGTACCACATTCCTATCCACCGCTTCTTCTCCCAGAAAGAAGGAAGAGCTATTCAATAGCCCCGTTCATACGCACATCAGAAGTTCCCTCCTCTGTTGGAGCTGAATTGCACAACAGATATTTGGTGCATATGTCCTCAGCTGTGCAAGGGCTGGTAGAGCCTGTCTTCCAGCATTAGATGTTTATAATCCCGGTGGAAGAAAGTGCTAGATGCTGTGAACTCACAAACAAGGCTGCTCCTGTATCTACAGCCAAGAGCCTGCTGCTTACATACAGGGAGAACTCTTATGTTTGTGAATTGTTGATCCAAAATGGCTGTTCCCTTAGCCATCTCGCCACCGTATGAACTACTTCTTCCTGTGAGATGGGGTGTCCATGATCTTAGACAAAGGCCAGAGGTTTAAATTAACCTGGACGTTCTCAACCCACTGGTTGGGTGTCGCCTGGCAGCGGCACCTGGCTGGCTACTTCATCACCCATTGTCATTTCAGACACAGGGCTCTGATTCTCCATTTTTCCCAGACCCTACAAAGTATCCAGGCAGCCCTGATCTCAGCTGCATGTCAGAATCCCCTGTGAGGGCTCTTAGACATTTAACTCGGGGTCTCCTCTAAGAGGATGGATTAAAAGGGATAAAGCTCCCAGGTGGCCACAGTGTGGAGCCTGGGTGTGGAGGAGTGCTGGCTTTGCCAGCCCTGAGGAGAAGGGGCATGTTCTTCCAGAAGGGAGAAGCCTCAAGCATGCATTTGTTTTGCTACAATTATTTATTTGATGTGTGCGTTCAATCATGTGGGCATATGTATGCCACAGCACACCTGTGGAGGTCCGAGGATGACTACATGAACTAACTGACTCTATACTTCCAGTATTTGAATCCTAGGGCTCGAACTCAGGTTTCCAAGCTCCGCAGCAGGGGGTTTTACCCACTGAGTCATTTCACTGGACCCCCAAACACATATCTGTGTAGACCTCAGCTATTACCCATGCCCTGCAGAGTACCCACTTACTGTAGGAGTAACACGGAGAATAACAATGCTAGCATTTACTGATCGCTCAATGTTGACCATGTATTCCTGATGAGTACTTTTAAATACCCTGAGGAGAGCCTCTAAGGGAACTAAGTGTCATGTCGTTTCCCGTCTCCAATGGGGAAGCTGAAGTTCCAAGTTCAGTAGCTTGCCTCCAGACTCGCAGCTGCCAAATGTGGCCAGCTCAGTTTCAACTTCCTCATCCAGGCTGTGAGGTTCTTACAAAACTGTATACTCTCCGAGACACGATCAGTAAATTCTCCATCTGTTTCATAACATCAGGATCAAGACACAGTTGGTGTCCAGCAAATGATCACTTAAGTTTTTCCATCTTCCAGCACTGGAAGATGGAAGCCATAAGACTCCTAGTCTGAAGCCAGCCTAGGCGCCATTATAAGTTCTAGGCCAACTTAAGTTGTAGTGAGATCCTGTCTCAAAAATAAAATAAGATAAAAAGCAAACAGCCACAACAGAGAAGAGCTGTGGATGTGGCTCGGTGGCAGAGAGTTAATCTAACGTGCACAAGGCCCTAGATTCCATCCCCAAGAACACAACAGGGAAAAGTGCTCCCATGAAAGATTTTCATCATGATTTTGCCGCTGTCTTTGGGTAGAAAACTTGATATTGATTCAATCCAATCAAAAGAAATTGCCAAGAAAACCCATCTGATATTGTATTTCATGTTGCCTCATTTGGATTCTCTGTGTTGTCATAAAGCATTCTGATGGCCTTGAACTAAACTGTGCAGCAGGACTTCATGACACAAATCCCAACATGACTCAGAGTTTGTGCCTGTAGTGTTATGATAAAGAAGAGGCCAGTTGAAAGGAAGAAGTGGCTAGGAGCTAGGAGCGGTCGCACACTCTTGACAACCGTGACTTGGGATGGGAAAGGGAGGGTCAGGAGTTCAAGGCCAACTTCCACTATATAACGGTCTTGAGGGTAGCCTGGGTTACAAAAGATGCTGCCTCCAATAAATAAATAATAAATAAGAGAAAAATAACTATGAGGCAGCTGTGCAGCAGGCTCCTACCCACTGACAAGCAGAGCACCTCTTTATTAAATTCCTTTTTAATCCCCCCAAAAGCAAAGTGACATGTCCAAACAGAGAAGAGTCCACTGATCAGGACATCAAGAGCTGATGTCTGCAAGCTCAGAAAAAGACAGAGAGAAAAGCAACCTTCTCTGGAGTCTTGAGTTACAATGGATGGATAGTGTTTCCCACTAACTTGTGAGTTAGCAGCATGGAGCCGTTTCTGCCTCTTAGGGTTCTGCTTCCCTTGATCCTGGGGAGAGAAAAGCAAGACTGAGGGTTTAGCTTGGTCAGTTGACTGGAAAGACCTGGGCAAGTTTCAACAGCGCAGCTGCACAACAAAGTGAACCCTGAAGCATCAAGGGAAAACTTGGGGGGAAAGTGCTGGAATGCATTCCTGGAGCCAATATTTTGGAAGCTTGGAGCGGTTTTGTTTGGAATAGGATCTCATGTAGCCAAGGCTAGCCTCAAAATCATTGTGTAAGTGAAGAAGACCTTGACCTTCCAATTCATCTTTCTCTACCTTCCCGGTGCTAGGATTGCATGTCGAGTTTTGTTTGTTTTTATGGGGTGCTTGGGATGAAACCCAAGGTTTTATACACTCTAGGCAGCACTCTACCAACTGAGCTATGTGTCCAACATCAAACTGATTTAAAACCTATTCTATAATTTCCCCCAATATTTAGGTTTTCTTGATCTCCATGGTTTCTTATCATGAGCAAATTCATGACAAAAACTATATTTATTAAGAGTTTACTTTAGATAGGAGGCCTTATTTAATCTGGCAGAAATGGTATAAAAGATTTGCCATCATCGAATTTTCCAGAACAATCTAAGGAAGGTTGGAATGAGCTCTAGACCTTTGTCTCTCTATGGCCACAAGCTCTCTTGCAGAGCTCACTTGGCTGGTAAAGGTGCGGGGATGGGTGCTCTGGATAGAACTCTCTTAAGTCTGGTGTGCAGATCCAAGGAGGTGAAGTATTAACTTCAGGAAGGCCCTGAGCAAAAAGCATGACATCAGAGTGCAAATATTGCTGTTTCGTTGTCCCAAAAAAGCTCAGGCACGGTCATGGCTTTAGTTTCTATGATGTGAGCATACCTACAGGCCCCACATCAGGTTCGTTTGGAGAATTTAATGAGAAAGGGCTTCCTGGAGAGCTTGGTACAAATATACATTCTCCATCACCACCCTACTAGATGACAGCACCCCTAAACAACATGTGTCTTAGGTCTCAGTGGCATCAAATCTTAACCCTTGGTGTGCCAATGGCTTCAAAGTTGCATTGGAAACAGAGCATGGAGCTTGGGTTGAAGCCCCCGGCCTTTAAATAGGTTTAGGTATGCAGCCCAGTGGTCCTGTTTTCCTTTTCCAAGGAGACGCAGTATTCACCTCCCAAGATACATACGAATGGAAAATAGCTTTTATGCATTCGTTATAGTGGGTCAAATAATGAACATGCTTTTTTTTAACTTTCTCAAGTAGAAAGTCACCTCTTTTCGTGAGAAGAGCCATTCTTCTCTTTGCCTAACTGTGGCAACTGATGGCGAGCGCAGGGAGTTGGTCCTTCTTCATCCACAACTCAGTGTCTGAGATGTCAGCTGAGCAGTTTGGTAATGTTTAAAACTGGATTTAGAATGTTTTCTTGTAGTTTGAATGGGATTTAGGCCAGAGAGAGGTCAGGTTGCTCATTACTAGATAGAGCTGGCTCCAGAGACAAGTATAGACTTTGGAATGAGATAAACTTGCCTTCCACTCCCCTCCTCCTATCTAGTTCAATAGTAGATGAGCTCCCTAAGCTCACAGAGATGAACTTCCTCTGAAAACTGTTAAGAGTGTTTACCTAGAAGCATTGAGACAGAGACCGAAGAAGAAGCCACTTCCTAATAACATCACATCTACCCGAATATTTTCCAATGACTGTGAAGTCGAAACCCACTCCCCCTTGACAGCCTCAAGTGTGTCCAAAGGCTGGGACTAGAGGACAACCGAGCCAATCCCCAGCCTTCTCAAAAGCAGGAAGTAACTACCCACAGTAGCTCACACCTGCTCTTCAAAAAATTGAGTAGCGAGGACCTTGTCCAGCAGTAAGGGGGCAATGAACGAGGCCCATTGATCAAAGACACAGTGGCTTAGAAACAACTGTCTTGTCAGGCAGTGATTGTCACAGTTCCCTGATTCAATTCTCCCAAGAGAAAGGGACCAGCGTCAGGAATCTAAGAAGAGGCTTGTCCAGGGGAGCTCACAGGGAAGCACCGTACAACTCCAGAGCACTGTGCATTCAAAGAACGACCCTGACATTATCTCCAAAGGAGCTGAGCCATTTCTTTGTCCCCGAATCCAGATCCCTTCTGAATTACCTGGGAACACTGGAGCAGAAGGGTCTGTAGATTCCCAGGTAGATTGTGATGGAATCTCAATTACCCCAGGGGCTGCTACCTCTTGCACAATCGCCGTATCTCACCTTATTACCGAAAATCTGTGGGGAAAATCTCTCCACTGGGCCCCATCCAGGCAGTGACCTCTCAGCTGGGGAGGGCGCAGGACTGAAATAGTCTGATCACAGTCTGAGATAGAGACAAAGCCTCCCCCGCTTGTATTCTCTCTCCCTCTTGCTCTTACCGTCCCTCTTGCTACGGTCTCCAGGGAGGAGCCAGTGGGCAGTTGTACTAGGCAGAGGGAAGGGTAGCTCTTTTGTCCTGCATCCAACAGTGGATGCTTTGGTACAGTTCCCTTCCCTTCCTGAGATGCTGTGCATAGGGAACTTGAGAACTCAAACCGAGAATACTATAAGGCTCAGAGGAAAGAACCAGTGGAAATGTTGGGCCCATACCATGTTCTGCCAGTTACTTCAGGTCAACCAGGCATAAACACTCATTATGGGCCAGACCCTGCTGAATCCTTTTCTAGCTCTGGGGTACAACTTGAATGTCACTCATCTGACAAATAACAGTCATAGCATCTTATACTATGTGCACATACCATTTGCAAAGCTATACCTGATGCATTTGTAAGCATTTTTAGGATCAGAATTCTATTGTGTTCCCTTTTCTGTTTGCAGAAAGCAATGTGTTTTAAAAAATATTCATAAAATTGGTCTTATGTGAGTAACAAGGCTTTGACATCTATCCTTTCTATAGGACTTATGTCTTGAGTAGCCATAATATTGGGGTCTTGCTACGCAATAGCTTAGCTCCTAATCTGGGATCCTTTGCTCCCTCCGCCACACCACCGCGAGTATATATTTAAAGCAACACAAAAGAGTCCTTTGTAGTTCTGGAAGCTGGGAGCAGAATTACAAAGAGTTGTGTTCCTTCTGAGGCCCTAGGGCATGGCTGTGAGGGAACCTCCCTATCTCAGGGGCTGCCATTCATCCCACGATGGAATGGTATCACCCTAATCTGTTTGTGTCTTTTCAGGGTGTCTTCCTCCCTGGATGTTACCTCAGTGACCCTCCCCTTATCACTGACTTTAGGGCCCACCCTTACCTAATGTGACTTCCGTTAACTCCTCATATGGACCCTGTTTCCAGCTATGGAGATGTTGTATTAATCGATGATGGAGTAGGAATTGAGCCTATGGACTTCCTTCCACGTGCTAGGCAAGCACTCTGCTGTTAGCTACTTACCAAGTCCCTCCTTATTTATTTATTTATCTGTCTATCTATTTTTGTTTTGGTTTGGTTTTATATTTTTGAGACATAGTCTCAAGAAGTTGCCCAAATTGCCCATGAATTCCTGATCCTCCTGCTTAGCCTCTGGAATAACTAGGAACCCAGGCCTTTGCCACCAGGCACAACGAAAGGATTGCAACGTGTCTTCTGAGACAGAATTGAAATCATAGTACTACCCGTGATGCCAGCCTACAGAACCTTATCTCAGCATCTCCTTTGAAACAGACGTGTATGGGTTCTCAGGACCTATAGATCTTTGACACGCCATCTTTCCTCTTCGGTGCCTCAGTTTCCTTATCTGCTGTTGGTATTGTTGTCTTTGAGACAGGGTCTCATAGAGTCTCGGCTGACCCTGGAGCCCACTCTGCTGAACAGGGACTCTGAACTTCTGATCCTCCTGCCTACACCTCCTGAAAGCTGAGATGCTGAGGTGTGCATTTCCATAATGTTCCTACAGCATTGGGACTCCTGGGACCTCAGGCCAGGGTAGGCAAACACTCCACCAACCAGCAGCTTGCATCCCCAGTCCCCTACATCTGTTTGAAAGAGGAGCAATGCCTCCTGCTGAGCAGACTCAACTCTACTATTGTTCTTCCCCAGAACTATCTGCTACCCTGCAGGTGCTCACAGACCCTTGTTCTTTGTGCAAGGTGAGCTGTCTCCCAAACCAGACAGGCCGGCACCGCCAGCTCCTGCTCCCATTGTGTCCTCAACACAGGTCTATGCATAGCATCCGATAGGTGCTCCACACGCTTCAGAATAGATGATTAATGGGCTCAACCTTTTCAGCCCCCTGCCCGGCACCACAGTCTCACTATGACCTGCGAGCGGCTTGGGAAACATCCGCATCCTTCTGTTTGACCTTTGCCCTGATCTACTTTCCCACATCAGTTGCAGTACCAACAGCGAAATAAGACGTGACCCAGGTATGTCCACAGACAGGAATTTAACGTGAGGTCAGTACGGGAGAGCGAGAAAGAAGAGAAACAGTGAATGAACTGTCCAGCAGAAGTGGTCAGGCTGGGAGGCACAAACCGCATCCATTACTCACCAGTGAGACAGAACACCTGAAGGAGACAGTGCATTTTCCCAGATTTGTCCTTCTTTCCACCCAACCGTCCCCAGCTGGTAACGCAACCATTATCCAAACCAACCGAGAAATTGGTTGGGAAAGGCTAGGGCCCAAAAATATCAGGTCCCTGTCACACACAGAAGAAAGATGTAGAAACAGAGAGGGACCTTATCACCAGCACATAGGTGACTGCCTGTTTCCCAAAGACAGCATGTCCTCGATTTGACTACATGTGACAGGTTGTAAGAACATGGAACTATTCCTACTCTGAATGGACCCATCACACTGGGAACTTGAGGTGGCAATAAGTGTCTGTCTACTGTCCCATGCATATCCATAAATTCCCAAGAGGAATTATGGGAAGTTTAGATTACCAAATTCCATCTCAGGCACAGAAAGTTGAGGCTAAGCTCCTGCAGGGAGAATCTGGACCCTATATTCCAGAGGCCGCTATCTCACGGAGGATCTGCAATCCTCCTGTAGGTTTTGAGGACCAGTCCTTCTGAGAAGCATTAAGTTGGCTCCGGGAGACATAGTGTCATAGAACTGTCCAGGGAGAAATGAGACGGCACTTGGCCCTGGCAGATAGTACCTTGAAGCTCACCTATACTGTGTGGGGCTAACAGGGTCCTAGTTAGATAACTCTACAGTCCAAATTCCATGCCAAGAATCCTGTTTACTTTAATCTAAAGTTAAGGCATATAGCACAGTGGCTAAGCCTACAGGCCTTGCAGTCAGCTGTGGCTGGGTTAAAACTCAGTTCCCACTGCTGAACTATCCTTCCAAAGACAGCTGCGGAACCAGATGTGAAGTGTGCACTTTCCATGCTTTTGAGGCAGAGGCGGAAGAATCTTAAGTTCAAGGCAAGCCTGTACTGCATAGAGAGGCGCTATCTCCCACAAAAAGAGGTGAAAGGGTGGAGAAATACCATCATCGGCAAACTCCTTGCTATGCAAGCATGAAGACCTGAGTTTGATCCCCTGCACCAAGAGAAAAAGCTTGACATGGTGTCTGTCCCAGAACCTGAGAACAGAGACAGGAGCATTGCTGGAGCTCACAGACATCCAACCCAGCTGAATCAGCAAGCTCCAGTTTCAGTGAAAGGTTCTGTCTCAAAAGCTAAGGTAGAGATTAATAGAGAAGGACACCTGACATGGACATCTGACCTACACACACACAGACACAGACATACACACGCACACACAGACACACACATGCACACATACACACACACATACACACACATGCACACACACACACAGACACACGTATGCATGCACACACACACACACACACACACCTGGAATTGTAACTGTCTAGGACCTATAGTATCTTCTTTAACTGAAAAAGGTGTTTAGAGAGAAAAGATTTCTCCCTTTGGGGCACAGATCCAGTGACCCATGTAACCAGGCCCCAGAAAGATAACTGTAGAACTGAGCCCTTAATGAGTTAAGGGAAATTAATATGTAAAGGTGGCCATATCTCTTATCAGATAAGAGCCTGCCTTGTTGGATACTCTGCCCTCTGTTCCAAAGCTGCCAGGAGAGATAGCTCTCTTATCTGATTGGAGGTAGCTTCTCTGCCTGTGGGGTCTCAGATTTGGGATTTTATGAGGATTTTAAAGACAAGTGTTCTGCTTTTGACTCACCCTTGGGGGGCGGGGTGGCCAGCTCCATGGAGCAAGTGCGGGAGTCTAAGGAGCAAAAGCCAGAGTCTAGCTAACTTTGCTACTCCTAGATGCCCCGAAAGATGAACCCACTTCTCCAAGGCCCAGTATCCCTGGCCTGAAATGGGTGCTAACTGCCCCCATTCTGGCTCCTCTGCAAAGCTCTTAGAAAAATGACATGGTTGCAGTAGAGAGTCTTGTCTGGTGGTCTCAACCACTGTATACTCATCTGCCTCCTTATCTTAGACACAGATTCCGAAATGGTCTAGAAATGGTGTCTAGTTAAAACAGTCGCGCTAGGTGTCACCTTCTAATGCCACAGACCTGCTTCTTTTGAATTCTCTCTCACAGGGGGTGACCAAACAGTCCCCAGACTCTCACAGGAGTCCCAAAGGGGCCAGCATATAGTTTCATCTAAGAATCCTCCAAACTTTCCAATCGAACCATTGTCGCGATCCCCTCCAGTCAACAAGTCCTCCCCTCCAAATCACAGGCTTCCACACTGGTCAGTATTGTTGCATAGAAAAGCCCTCTGGGTCAGAAACACACGGGACATGATAGGGGTCTGTGATGTTGGGTGCAGACTTGTGAGAATTCCAAGAATCAAAGGGTTAGCAGGGGCCCAGAAGAGGAACTACCACTTCATGTGACCCCTCTAGGCTTCTAGCTTGGGTTTCCTTTCAGCAAGGTGGCCTTGGAGTCTACATGTGGCAGGTCTCTAGGGGAAAAGAGAAAAGAAACTGCCCCTAAATGGCGGGATTGACACCATGTCACTTTCACTGTGCCCTGTTAGGTCATCGAGGAGATATGGACCCCATTTCATTTTAAAATTATTTTAGCTGTATGTGTTGAAGGGTACACATGAGTGCAGGGGCCCTGAGAGTCCAGAAGAGGGCGTTGGATCCCCTGGAGCTGGAGTTTCAGGGGTTATGAGCTTTCCAGTGTGGGTTCTGGGACCAGAACTTAGGGTCTCTGAACAATCATTGCATGCTCTTAACTACCGAGCCCAGCCCCTGGAAACTCCAACCCCTGAGCCCAATTCTTGACATCAGAAATATCAAAGAAACCTTGGTCATCTTTAATCCATTATAATGGGCTGTCTTTGAGGAAACCCTCCTTTTCCCAATGGCCCTGCCTCAGGGATTTGCTTCTCTGCTTTTTGCTATGTATTGTTCGGGTAGAGAATAAAATCTCCCCCGAGAAGCCAGGAGTCAGTTTCCTAAACAAAGAAGCGAGGACTCACTGGGTATGTTACTTAGCACCTAGTAGATTCTCAGTAACGTGGCAGCTTGACTAACAGGGCTAGCTAGCAGTATTTAAGTGGCACTTGCCAAATTGTGGCTTGTCTTTAGCCACTGCCTAGCACAGAGAGACGTACCCATAAGATGTTTCCACAAGGAGACAAACCAGTGAGTGAGTGAGGGTTGAGTGAACATATAGCTCAACGTTTAAATGAATGGGAAGTCTTCCCGGTGATTTGGAACGTGGGGAAACTGCAGGCTGACGTCTGATTCCAGTCTGGGTAGATGCACCCACCTTCATTACCCACAGGTCATGGCAGGACTCTGGGGAAAGAGGGACTGAGAGAAAGCAGTTGGCCCCATGCCACCACCCTCACAATAGAACAAGGTCTTCGCTGCCAGCTGCTGGTCCTCACATCAGCTGTGTCCGCCCGGGGCCCTCCTGCCTCGCGGGGAAGGGGCTGCTGTGCAGTTGAACCCTCTCGAGGCCGAGAGCCCCAGAGTGCTTCCTCTCTGTCCGCTGCGGAACAGTGCAGCAGCTGGGCCCTGAGCATGGCAGGTGTCTAACAGCCCTCTGCAATCCCACATAACAGGAAGTGAGAGGGAACACCAGAGCCAATTGAAACTGCAGTGGACTGTGGGCTGCAATGCTTAATTCACCACCCTCCGTCATTTCACAGATTTCTGTTGCTGCAGGAGGAGGGGGAAGGGGGCAGAGTACATGGCGGACAATAAAGCTCTTTCTGGAATGTGTTTGCACTTCCACTCCCTGACCCTGCTCTTTTATCCTGAATCCTGCTGACACAATGCAGAGAGAATGAGCGCTCCTAGGTTCCGCTTTTAGTAGGTTTCCAAAGTATCTCGACCCACTCCCACCCTACTCCTGCTTAGATTTGTGCCATAACTTTGCAATGTCCGGTGAGTGGAAGTGTGTTACAGGCATTTCTTTCTCTTTTATTTACACATTATCTGCATTTATTTGTTTATTGTTTATTGTTGGCGCTGTGGGTGGGGGGTGCCATATCATGCCTGTGCAAGTCAGGGGATGACTTGCAGGGGTCTGTGTGGGACTCGGGTTGAACTCCTCCTGTTGCGATCGCCGGCAAGTGTCTGTGGGTAGCTCTCAGCATGGTTTGGCTCTTCGAGATACACTAGCACATCTACCTGATCGCTATTTCCCTAGTGAGCCATTACTGGCACAGTAGAGTATATGGGCCAATTAGAACGAGTGTCAGAAGTATAAGAAAGAGAAGAGAAAGAGACAGAGAGACAGAGACAGATTGCGTGTTTGTGTGTGCAAGGATAAAAGTTTGGCAAATGTATTTGCATGCTGAGACGAAAGAGGACCTACTGTGGCCTGGCCGACACTGAACTTCTGACTGCAAAACTCTTGCTACACCTCTCTTCCCAGTGACCTCTCTAGGCAGGAATGGTCATTATTGACCAACTCAAGTCACTGGCGTGTGGTGGAGCCAGGAATGAAACACATACAGTCAAGCTTTACAAACTCCACCAAGTCCCTAAGTGCTGAGAGGGGAGCCATCTCTCTTGTGGGGTTAGCAGGCGGCAGAAATAACCAGCTGGGACACCACAAGAGCCAGGGGCTCATCCAGCGAGTCTCAGCAGGGCTCCTGGAAGAACTGCAAGTACAGAGATCCACATGCAGTGACCAATTTTGCAAAGTCATTTTTGCTTCTCACACCCTCCCAAAGGACATCTGCGACCTCACTTGACACTAAGTCCCATGAGACCCTCTGGCCTTACCCAGACTTCAATAGACTTTGGTTTCTAAATAGCACATTGTCCGGCCTGGGGTTACTTTCTTGGTTTGGACGTCACTGCAGTCACTGTAATAGGCTGTTTAAAACAGCAATGTCTGTGTCTCCTCACCGCCCCCCCCCCTGCACCAGACATTCAGATGTAGTGGCTGTGGAGAGCCACTAAGAGCTTGCATTTTTTATAAACCTTTCCCACTTCCCACCCCTTACCCACGTAGCTGTGATGTGTGTTCCCAAGGACCAGATGATGGGCAACTGTTCCCCAGTTCTCCGGGTTCCCTTTCCATTGTATCTGGGGGATTGCACAAGAGGAGGCCGTCGCTGGGGAGATGGCTTCATGGGTAAAGGATTTGTTTTGCAAACATGAGGACCTAAGTTTGATCCCAGGAATCTATGTAAAAACAAATAGAACAGACAGGGCGGTTTTACTCTCATAATCCCAGCACGGGGGAAGCAGGAACAGGCAGATCCCCAAGGCTTACTAACCAGCCAGCCTAGCCAAATTGGTCAAGGCCAAACAGAGACTTGGTCTCAAAAAAGTTGGCCAGTTCCTGAGGAACAACACTCAAGTTGTCCGTTAGCTTTGACGTGGACTTAACAAAAATATACGCAACAAGTAGACACACATGCTATGCCAAGAAAGCCATGACTCCAAGGCTGTGGCTGTACTTGACTAGGCAGGGTCCATCCTAGATCATCAGAAAGTAGGGTCTAGGCAGTTCCCTGGGAGCTGATCTGCAGTGACAGGCAATACCTCTTTAAGTTCCACTAGAAGAGGTGCAAGCAAATGTCCACAGGAAGCCAGGCATCCCTCAGGAAATGTAAATGGGTCAGGGACTCTTAAAGAATTTAAATGAGCATGAAATAGGTATAGAGGCTTTTCTGGGCCAATATGCACGCAAACTAGTAAATAACTATTTTCAGCACTGGGTTTGGTTGGCAAATTTGCATAGACATGTGATGCTACGGCGTTTCTATTTTTACAATGCAAATCTGCAATCTGTAAAGAGAGAAGAGAGAGCTGCAGGCCCCTCGTGGAGAGCCAGGCTCAGGCGGTTGACTGGAAAGAGCTGATTTTCAGTGTGGCTGGATCTGGAGTTCTCTACATTAACAAGTCCAGGTGAGAGCTGAGAGAGAAGCAGAGAAGGAGAGGGTGCGGGTGGGACCCTGGTCTCAGGGTGAGCCCTCATAACACCAAGCTCTTCCCCGAAGCAAAGTGCTGTCCTTGAGTGATGGGAGTTCAAGTGGAAAGTCTGACATTTTCTGTGACGCCAGGCTTGCGCACCACTTCCTAACCTTTCTTAGAAAGTCACCGCCATCATTATTAACTTCTTATGTCACTGTGAATCTGATCAGCAGAGTAGAGATGAGGGTGCGCCCTTGACAAATATCACAGAACTGGAACCATCTCTGCCTTCTGCCTAGTTCTCCCTTTATTGTAGGCGTCAGTCATGACTTACAGCTAAGGGCTTGGGATAAATTTTTTTTTAAGATTTTTAATGCTTTTTTTTAGGTTTGTCATATGGCTACCATATGGGTATTTTATGGTCATACAGTAGGCTCCTCAGAGGCATGATTTGCCCATGAAGGTGGCATTTGTCTTCAGGTTTTAGGCAATAGTAAATTTTCTTGGCCTTTCTTCGTTTTCAGAATGCATATGGCAGAAAGGAGAGAAGAACATCCTTTGTAGAAAGGCCTGGCACAGGGCAGAGAGCCCTGTTTGGGGTCATCAGTAGGATGGTGGCAATCATTTGCTGACTGGCTGAAGAATTTTAAGAGCTGTGTTAAAGGGACTATTTGACGACAGCCATCTCTAGCTGTGGGCTTGCCAGATATATCAGGATACTTGTTTTAGTAAAATAACTCCTAGGACTGAGGGGTAGGGGTGACGACTCAGTCCCTGAATTAGTGACTTGGCTCGTGGCTGCAACAAAATACCCAAAGAAAGCAACTAAATCAAAAAGGGTTTGTTTGGGTTCCCAGTCCCGGGTGCTATAACTCATCATGGCAGGGACGGCGTGGCTGCAGGAGCCTGCTAGTCATACTGCATCCATACCAGGAAGCGGAGGCCGCTGCTCACCTCCCGTTCTCCTCTTGGCTCAGTTCAGGATCACAGCCTATAGGACAGGGCTATCCACATTCAGGGGGAGTCGTCCTGCCTCAATTAAGCAAATCTAGACAATCCTCCCCCCCCCCGCCAGACATCCCTAGAAGGTAGCTTGATCTAGATACTCCCTCACGGACAGTGTCAAGAGCCTTGTCAGCTGTGTGATTCTAGCTCCAGGCTGAGTCAGAGACCCTGTCTCAAAAACTAAGGGGGCCAGCAACAGAGTGAGACATCCTACACTGACCTCACAGGAGACCTACATTGACCTCTCACCTCTACCCACACATTCATTGACTTAGGAACTTGATCAGTATGAGGGGGCGCACAAAAGACCCTTCCTGAGTCACCACTATGTTTTACTTTGTGAGGAGAGGACATATCAGGTAGGATAAGGGGAATCCTGGACCCCCATCCCCCTGGGTGGGAGACGGGCTGCTCTCTCTAACAACAGCATAGGACAATCTGGTGACATCCCGGGGCGTTTGCTAACAGCAGCCGAAAGCAGGTGCGTGACATCTGGAGCTCTGGGGCACGCCGGTGTGTGGTACCCGGATACTTTCATTTTCAGAACATCAGTTCATTGTCAGCCCTTGAGTCTGTTGCGATTGCTGAGCAATTGGTTGTGGCAACACTACCATATTTGGGCAATTTTCAGAAACTATGAAGATTTTTGTGGCAGCTCGGAAGATTTGTAGAATGTACTTTCAAGGTGAAGGTTTTAAACCAATTTTTTTTAAAGTGTCCATGCTTTTCTTTCTATCAGTATTCGGGGAAACACAAAGGGAACAGAAGGGGCCATGTAGATAGCTTTGGGACTTGAAGCATTTGTGGTCCTGTATTGTTGTTTGGCAGTCTCCTTGTGTGGCCTAGACCGTCCGTCAAGTAGTGCCCCTTCTGTTTCTGCTTCTGGAGGCCTGGGACTAAAGGTGGTCCCTACTGTCCCCTGCCTAGGCCCGGGATCTTCGTAAAATACAGCGATTTATGCTTACACTAATCTAGAAACAGAAAAGGTGTTTTGTAAAATGGATGTCAAAGAGCTCTTAAAAAGAATCTATTACAAACTCTTGGGCCACATGCAGCACGTTTGATGTATGTTTCTGGAGAACTATTTGGAAGTTTCTTATGCCTAGTATAATATGATGCGCGTCTCTAAAAAGGTAGAGTTGCAAAGAATTAGCAGGTGGTATTTTATGCAAACCCCACCCACCCATTCATCATCCATCTGTACATACACTCATCTATCTATCCAACCATATGTCCATATATGCATGCATCATCCCTTATTCCAACCATCATACCTTCACCCATCCATTTACCCCTACATCCATATATGATTCCATCCATCTACCCATCCATCCATATATCCATCCATGTGTTTGTCTCCACCTATACATACATATATACTTGCACGCATCCTTCCATCCACCATCCATCTTTCTATCTACCCATCCACCTATCTATCACCTATCCACATGTGCACACACTCTTGCATAGTGTATGCAAGGTATCTTCCCTTCAGTCTGTCATTGCGCTGATTGTCTGAGATGAGTTGGAATGAGCCCTCTTCTCCTTCCCCCAAGAACCTTGGCAGCAGGTACAGATTTAGCATTTGAGAATTTTGACTCTATGTGAGCAATCTTATGACTTCATAGCCTGCTATTCCCATTGCTGCATGAATATAGAAAATGCCCCTCGATGGAACTAATGAGAAAGAAGAGGCTTCTGAATGCATTAGTGAGCTTAGCTGACAGCCCAGTGTCGGCCCAGAGACCAATGTTGCTATTCTATATACCTTCTTTCTCCTCAGAGGATAAAACACACTCCTGAGGGATACAATAGCGTGCGCGCGCGCGCGCACGCACGCACACACACACACACACACACACACACACAATCACCTGTCAATCTTTCTTTGGGAATTTGAGCTGGCATGGAGGTCAGCCACATAGTGGACAAGTAGTCACATGACCTTAAGGGAGAGTCAGAAAGAAAGCGAAACCCCAAGCGTTGAAAGAAAGAAAGAAAGAAAGAAAGAAAGAAAGAAAGAAAGAAAGAAAGAAAGAAAGAAAGAAAGAAAGAAAGAAAAGAAAGACAAAAAGAAATGCATGCTTAGAGAAAGAAGAAAAGGAAAAGTGACACTTTTCTCAGTAATCCAGAAAAGCGGGGCAGACTCAATAACGCTGCAGGGCTGTGGCTCTGTAAGCCACTGCCCCACTTAAAGTTCTGAGGGGAAGGATTATAAGACGAAGTGACTGACGCCGTGAAGTTTCCAACAAGCTGCTCAGTAATAGCGAAGGTCGTTGCAGCCTAAAGAGGGTAATTTTATCCTGTTACCATGGCCCCTGGAGTCTAATTTTGGAGCAATTACAAATATTTGGGGGCTGGATTTTTACACGTCCAAGTTCCTCTCCACTCAGATGCCCTTTAGTGACATCATTGATAAGCTTTTGGAGGGAGGAACACCAGCGACCAAGTCCTAGATCCTCCATGACAATCCAACACAGTTGTAACTTTTCTCAGATCTCAACGTTAAGAGAAGGGGATCTCCCAAGCTCTTCTCAGACTCATAACCTCTAGGAGACATCTCCCCCAATGTCAGGACCTCGGTATTTACAAATTCACCCACAGTTTTTTCACCATGTAGAAAAGACAGACGCCCCCAGTGAAGGCACAAACCAGCCAAACTTAGTGGCCAGAGTTGTCGTCTTTTATTGTTGGAGTATACTAACCCCAGCATTCCAAAGGTATTGTCTCCATGCTTGTCTTTTTGCTTGCTTTTTTACAAGACGGTCCCC
This sequence comes from Microtus pennsylvanicus, assembly GCF_037038515.1. NCBI lineage: Eukaryota > Metazoa > Chordata > Mammalia > Rodentia > Cricetidae > Microtus > Microtus pennsylvanicus. The sequence continues at coordinate 114,890,866 of NC_134584.1, read as the reverse complement.
CGGCTCCATGGCTCCTCTTGGCTTATACCGTGAGCAGCTGTCCTGGAGGGAGATTTTGGATTAGCTTCGCGGAAGTAGTCCTTGTTCGTCATAGACAGAAAGGCTCGGAGCTCTACTGAGTGCACTGGGGCCCAGTGTGTACCTTCAGTACAAAGGATTGCAGAGGGCTTGTCTAAGACAGTTTCTCCCAAGAGCTGGCATCTCAATGTGCTTATGGTGGGATTTGGTGTATAAACAACAATGTTCAGACCTCTTTCCGAGGATACAAGCTGGTGTATAAAGCAAGGATTACCTTGAAGAGGCAGGGTTAAGTGTCCCGTGGCTCTCTGTATTTGCTATACTCCTCCGGCTCCCTATTAAACCTTGGGTTGTATTTTCACCTCTCTCCTCGGGGGCTTCCTTTCATCTTCCCTGGTGTCTCATCAGCACTTTGTATGGAGATTAGTGGGCATTTTTACCTAATACCCCTGGCTTAGCCACCCCCTTCCATCATTCCTTTCGACTTCCAAACAACATGGAAACATATGTACACACATCTGGCAGCCTGCCCGCATCTCCCAGTTCTTCTTTCCTGTCACCCCAGGCAACACTTATCCCCTACCTGTCTCACTCTTCCTTCTCCTGACCCTACTCTTCAATCCCTCTCACTTCCCCCCGCCCCGTCTCTCTTCTCGTCTTCTTCCGGTCTTCCCCCTCATGCTGTTCTAGGACACACCACACACACACACACACACACACACACACACACACACACACACACACACACTGTTCTTTACATGGTGGGATGAAGACAGCTGGGCTGGCATGACAGTGCTTTTGGAAGACAGGAATCATGGACTCTGTCAGTCTAGGACTTGGCCATGTAGTTTACTTGATAAAGCGATGAGCTCTGGTTTCAACCCAAGCACCACATCAAACCAGTTGTGGTGGCACACACCTGTAATCCCAGCATTCAGGAGGTATATGCAGGAGGGTCAGAAATCTAAACTCATCCTTGGCTATGTGGTAATTTGAAGACCGGACCGGACTTGGATATAATAGACTTTGTTTTTTTTTTTTTAAAAAAAAAAAAACAAGCAAAGAAACGTATTTCTGATTAAATCGGTACCTAACATTATTCAGCATCCATATTCAGGAAGCAGACTCCTGAACAGTCTCAGGGAAGCCCCCTAAAAACTGGACTGTGGGTAAGTGCTGTAGTCAGGGGGTGACAAAGGCAGGCTGAGCCAGGAAGGGGACTAGATAAACAGATGAGCTCCTCTGAATCATTGTCATGTGCTCCAGGGGACTCAGGGGGATGATCATAACCCAGAGTTGCCTTACCCCGAAACAGAGGGCACCCTTTCATCCCCTAGACCAGCCACACAATGACTACAGGCTGCTCAGAACGCTGGGACAAGGCCTGCTGGCATTTTTATGGAAGGAGGTTTCTGTGGCCAAGGGTCCATTTCCGAAGACACGACTAAGGGTTTAGAGGAGACTAAGTGGGTCCCCAGGGTCTCACCAACAGCTCAAGGGTACACATCCTTTCAAAGCCTCTCGCAGAAGCACCGGGGTCCCTATTACAAATCCCCCAAGCACCAACTTAATCCCAGAAAGGAAGAACTTCTCCTTCGTTGTCATTCCAGCCCAACTGTGTTTATTTTCATTCATTTCCCCGCTGGTCCTCAGCTCCCCCTCCTAGCTGCACTGCAAATCAAGAAGACACTTGGGGGCTGCCTTAGAATGCTGCCTGCTTCCGTCTATCAACCATGCTAAAAGCTTATTTGTAAGATACAGGGACATCCCATTCATTATTTCTGCGACTGCTTCAGGAGAGGATTTTTGTTTATGTGTTTTGGTTCTGGAAAATCATGCCGCTGTTCTTATCCTTACTTGATCAGGTCCTTCACTTCCCAGTGGTCTCTATTCCCTGGTCTACTTTGGATGTCACCACCTGTCCTGAAGGCTGCATCTCTAGGGGTCTCTTAATAACCCTTTTCTGGCCCTACCTTCCAGGAAGCCTCTAAGACCAGTGGTTTTCAACCGTCCTAATGCTCTGACCCGTAATACAGTTCCTCATGCTGTGGTGACCCCCCAACCGTAAACTTATTTCATGGCCACTTCATAACTGTAACTTTGCTACGGTTATGAATCATAGTGCAAATATCTGATATGCAGGATATCTGGTACGTAACCCCCAAAGGGTCGTGACGCACAGGTTGAGAACTGTTGCGTTGAGACCTGCCTAACCAGGTCATCTTCTGAGCTGACCTTGTAGTCAGGCACTTGATCTTCTCTTTCCCATGTCAATTCTAAGAACAGTCTACAGTGTACGTAGAGCCCTGGGCTGAGGGGTGGCCATGGGTCACAGGCTCCAGTGGGGAGAAAATGAAAAAAGCCTGACATTTGGGCTGGAATGGTGTGTCTTGGGGGTTAAAGGCCGCGCTTCTAAATTCATATCCACCTCGAAACTCAGAGTGGGTTTTAGTTGGAAAGAATCTTTTTCCGATATGATCAGTTAAGTTTTAAAAAAAGGCCACATTGGGTGTGGGTGGGGTACAAATTCAATGGCTCGTGTCCTTGTAAGAAAAGAGACACAGAGCCGTGGATTCGAGAGGTGATGCCAACCATAGGAAACCAAGCACAAAGACTGGGACAAAGTGTGCCAAAGAATGCCAACCACCCTTTGAGTTGGAAGAGGAAAGGAGCTCTCTGGAGGTTGTGATGGAAGTGGGGCAGACACCTTGGTCCAGCCCTCTGGTCTCAGAGACCAAGAGGAGTCACACTTCTATTGCTTTAGCATCCAGGGCAAGTACTTCGTTCAGCAGCCCCCTATAAATTAGCATAGTATGCACACAATACTTTGTTGTGGTAAGGTGAATACATGAGACCCCTTGTATCCGTTATCTTTCTCATTGCTCTGACAAACTCGGCTTAGGGAAGGAAGGGTCTGTTTGAGCTCACAGTTCGAGGGCACAGCCCACCATGTCAGGGATGGCATGGTGGCAGGAATGGAAGGCAGCTGCTTATACTGCATTAGCCGTCAGGAAGCAGAGATGAAGCTGATACTAGGTTCACATCCCCCTTTTCATTCACTAGAGGACCTCAGCTCATGCAGTGGTCTGATCCACCATTCCAATGGATTTTCCTTCTTCAGTTAAATCTTTCTGGAACCAGAGGTAAATCCAAATTGTATCTACTTGACAATGCAAAGTAACCATTACACCCCTCATAGTGAGATACACAGAGATACATTCTCTCCTCACTATGAGAGAATGGGTTTAGGTGGTGTGGAAGTTTGAATGAGATTGGCCTCCACAGGCCAGCGCTTCAGTGCCTGGTCCCCAGTCAGTGGAACTGTTAGGAAAGGATTAGGAGGTGTGGTCTTGTTGGCGGATGTATATTGCTAAGGGTGGGCTTTGGAGTTTCCAAAGCCCACATCTTTCCCAGTTAGCTCACTCTGCCTTGAGCGTGTGGATTAAGACACGAGCTCTCAGCTAGTGATGCAGCACCATGCCTGCCTGCCTGCCTGTTGCCACGCTGCCGGCAATGATGGTCGGGGCTCTCACTCTCGGAAACTGTGAGCACTAAATAAATTCTTTCTTTTGTAAGTTACCTTTGTCTCGCCATTTACCAGTGTCTTACCCCGGCAATAGAAAAGTGACAAAGATAGTAATTGATCCCAAGCTGGACCATGTTTCTTGATTTGCTCGTAAAACCTCAGAGATACCAAAGCCTTTAGAATGCAAGCCTGCCTTCCAGACTGCTGGAAACATATTTGCTAGGGCCGCTGTATTTTTTTTTAATTGTTTCTTACTTTGATTTGCAACTTGTATAAAGCTGGGCTGCAGAGTCCTCTTGACCCTCGGAGGCTGCTATAGACCTTTCCTCCAGGAAGACTCAAAGGGAGGCTGCTCAGCAAAGTTCTACAGGAAACCAGACTCAGAAAGAAGAATATTTCCTTTTTATTTCTTACATTTGGGATCTTGGCTTAAATAAAAATATAAGGGAGAGGAATAAGGCTAATAAGAAGGTGAGGACAGAGCAAGAAATAGAAAAGAAAGTGGTAATCCTGACTTTTCCCAAGGTCCCAGGAACAAATCAAAGCTCCACCCCACCAAAGATCACAATGGAGAACAAATGCGTTTATTAGGGCTACTTATAGAGCATGGGGAGGAGGTGTGGGCAGAAGTGTGGGTGAGCCTAAAGCAGTCACTCTGGCAGGTCTGCACCCCACCCAGCTTCCCCACGACTGTGTGAGTGGAACACCCTCCCATCAGTGCTTCTAGCCTATACCCTGTAGCTTCTCCAGGAGATTGCATGCAATTAGGGGAGAATTGCATAAAGTTAGCTGGTAGCAATGACTGGATACTCAGGGGAGGGTCTCAAGACCTTCACCAGCCCCTTTAAGAGGGTACAACAACAGTCAATAAGCCCAGGTGTGGTGGTAGCTTTTCTAAAAATTATTTTATGTTCATAGGTGTTTTGCTTGCATGTATGTCTGTGTGAGAGCATTGGATCCCCTGAAACTAGAGTTACAGACAGGTGTGAGCTGCCTTGTGGATGCTGGGAATTGAACCTGGGTCCTCAGGATGAACAGCTGGTGTTCTTAACTGCTGAGCCTCTCTCCAGTCCTGTGATGATCTTTTTTGAGCAGGTCCAGCTGAACTCCTAAGGTCATAGTACTTAGTACTTTGGCTCATAAGATAACCCTATACAACAGTCTATCTATCTATCTATCTATCTATCTATCTATCTATCTATCTATCATCTATCTATCTATATTAAGATATATGTATATCTACAGAGAGAGAGAAAAGAGAGTATAGATAGATAGGGGATAGATGATATGTATAGATAGATAGATAGATAGATAGATAGATAGATAGATAGATAGATGAGAATAGGAGGTGAATGCAAACCAAATAAAATTAACAAAAATGTAAAACATATAATTTGAAAACAAATGTAGACAAGGATTTACAAAGGACTGACTTGCAGGGTGGAAGGTTACATATAGTTAGTCAGCTAGCTGACCTTCCCTGGATTTTCTTCAGTATAATTTTTTCCCTTTATCAATGAAAGCCAAAAATCACTGCGGATTAGTAGAGCAGCTTAGGACCTGCTTGGGGTCTTCCTGTCACCTCACTCACTGCCAGCATCCACCATCATCTTCAGAAGAAGCAACCCCATGGTGGAAGGCAGACAAGGTCTTCTGAATCCGTGCTTCTCAGCCAAGCCTCTGACCCCACACCTAGGGCCCCTGCAGCAACCTGAGTGAGTCCTTTACTTATGACATCTTCCAAATCAGTGCGATTTAGGTGGCCTTTGCATGAAGAACGAGAGGGATTCCCCCACATTGTCCCACACTCTGTTCAACAAAAGCCAGGTCTTCATGGGGATTCTGGGTGCAAAATGACCAGAGTCCTTCTAAGAACAGAGATACCGAGACAGACACATGATGATAAGATCAGAGGCAGAGGTGAAGGTGGTGAATCTCAAAGAGGCTGTGCAGGGGGGGGGGGGGGGAGGAGACAAAAACCTGTCTGATATCACCTTCCAGAGACTCACATTTGAGAACTAGGGCTGGAGGGCCCCTTCTGGAATGTTCCTTCCCTATGCCCGACACTCTAAGGCCCCACCTACAATGGTTATCTATAGTCCCTCTGGCCCCTGTCTCTACTCCCCTCAGCTACTCAAAACCCAAATCCCTAGGATGTGTTCATAGAAGAGACACTGATCTCTGCACAGGCTCCTCTCAGGAGAAGGAGCCACTTGGCAGCCGCAGCCATAGTCCCATTTCCTCCTACCTGAGGCAGGTGGGCAGGCTTTCATTCTGGAACTTCTCAAGAGGATAGGGGTCCTAAAGAGACACAGTAATATAGACAAAAGAAAAAAGAAGAGGAAGGAAGGGAGGGAGGGGAAGAGGGAGAAAGGGAGAAAGGTGAACAGGATCCCTGCCTGTGGATATAAGGGTTTGCATGAGAAAAGTGAAAGAAAACGGTCCTTAATTCTACCAGTCTCTTCATATTTGGTGGATCCTGTCTATAAGAGGCTGCTATAGGCAGCACACACTTCTAATCTCAGAATTTAGGAAGCAGAGACAAGAGAATGGCTGCATAAGGGAGGCCAGCCTGGTCTACATAGAATGGCCCTGTCCCCAAAATATCAAGAATGTATATTAATATAGTTATTAGTACCTCAGAGATCAAGTCAGACATAAGACTTAAGTATAAAATATATCCCGATATTTTCAGCATATAGCCCTAAAACTAGAAAGCATCCTGAATCCTATATTCTTACATCTCTGGGGAATAAGACAGGACCCCAAGATTCAGATTTTTTCTGCTCCAGCCTGCTGCTTCTTCGGGGTCTCACTCCCAGGCCAAAAGTCCTACAGCCTCCCTTCATTCTATATACGCTTTCAAGGAGTCGGTACAAAGGCAGAATTGCTCATGGCAGACACTTCGGGCAGGTGGCAGGCAGGAAGGCAGGAGGCCACCTTCCGTCACACAGACAGTGGGCCTCCTTGTTTGGGTAACTCAGAGAGTTTCCTGCACACACAAAGGGCACAGAGGGCTCTGCTTGTTTTCTGAAATGTTGAGTTCGCCTACCCACAAATCCCCAAACCCTCCATGGCCTCGCTCTAAGGAAAAAGCTCACTTGAAGGAGGCACCGTGCTTCCAAAGGAGTCTGAAAGTCAAGGGCCTCTCAGTTCTGAACAGAAGGCTGCCTGGTGGTGCTTAGGGGAAAGAATGAGTTGAAAACTCAAGCCAGAGGCTTTGCAAGAGGAAAATCTTGGAAAGAGGTTTTGTTTGTTTCTTTTCCTCTCTCTCCCCAAGCAAAGTACAAAGGTTTCACTTCCTGAAGGAAGTTAGCATTGATTTAAAAAAAAAAAAAATGAACGTAGGGTATTTAGTTTCAGGATAGTAACAAAAGGACCATGAACATACACCTAAAAAAGAAAATGGTTGAGTGTTCCCTGTCCCCGTACGAGGTGCTGCTATCCCTGGCTCCTCTCTACCAAGGATGGCTGTCATCTGGTACCCCCATTTCTCACTTTTGTCTCTGACCTTGAAGTGGGCAGCACCAGGAAAACTCTGCTTGGTCCTAATTGGCTCTCTCCTTCCCTGTGAATGGAAAGGGACTTTGCTGTGCTTGGGGCCGCAGCTTCCCAAGGTTTACAAGCCCAGGACGCACTTAAGAGCAGCTTGAGAATACAGATCTCCTAGTTCAGTCCTGTAGACAGGGCTCAGGGGCCTGTGCTCTTAGCAAATGCCACTCCCAGGTGACCCACAGTGTTTTTCTTTCCCTCTCACTGCACAAACACAGTGCCTCCTGAGGGCATGCATGTCTCATCTAGCCCATCTCCTAATTGTTGGTTTAAGTAATGGTCACATTGTTGTTCACAGGTCAGTTTATAAATATGTCACCTGCAATTTCACAGATCATAACATGGAGGTAAAGGGATGCTAGATCACTCCCATTTGGTCACATGGCAAAGAGCAGTTGACTTAGTAGTGCCTGTCCAGTTTCTGACACCATCACCATTCATCTCCCTAGAAGGTATGGCGCCCCATCATCTCCCCATGTATCAGTAAAGACAAGAACAATAGCGCTGCCCTTAAAGGGTAAAACGACACATGAGGTTTATCACTGAAGTGATGCAGCCAAACCAAAACATTCTGAGGATTGTTGGCCGTTACCACAAGCTGCAAGAGGCAACAATGGATTCTCTGCTGGCGTCCCCTTGAGTTCAGATATCTGGTCTCGAAAATGTGGAAGACGAAATTCCTGGTATTTTGAGCTCTCCTGTCTGTGCTTATGTATTGAGGTGACCAGAGGAAAGTATTAAGAAACTTTACCCCTCTCTATCCCAGTATTCCTGTCACCACCACAATGACCCCTATTCCTCAAGGCACCAGGTTGGGACCTAGGACCATGACCACAGAGAAGCGCCCTCTGCTGGACTGGATAGACAAGTTGGGAATTGTTCTGTAAGCTCATGCCCTCCACTAAGACATACCCAGCATCGACTGGTTTGGGTTCCTGCCAAACTTTTTATAAGATTCCTTTACAGTACATGCACATTTGTGCTTTTTGATGCTTTCCCAAGCTTCCTTCAGCTTGGGTAATGTAGACGTCTCCCCAGGGAAATATTGCAAGAGACAGAAAGACGGAAAAATGGTGGCCCCAGAATGGTGGGTAAACATTAGCTCCCTCCATAACCTTACTTTCTCAGATGACGAATATGTGGTCAGGCCCCCAAATCCCAAAGAGGCCTGCTTGAAACACTCATTTAGATCAGTCCAAAGGGTCAGGGACCTGCTGTATAAAAAGTCTCTAGATGAACACGGTGACGGGACTTGCAGGCTGGTACACACATTCAGAAAGCGAGTTGGGGGTGGGTTATGGCCTATTTCAGATTTAATTTTTAGCCAAGACAGGGTTTCCATTCTGGCCTGTGTTTCAACTGTTTGCCGTGGTTCCCTCTTTGTCTTCCTCTCAAAGACAGAAATTTGAAAATCAGTTTGTGGGTTCATTGACTGGAACTCCCAAGACAAGAGCAGAAGAGGAGCCAGGCTTGGCAATGGTGCAGGTCACTTAAAGCCTGGATTGTCCAAGAGAATCTCAGAAGGAGCTTGTATCTGCAAAAGGCATTCTTGTGGTAAATTCTCAAAGGAGAAAGAAGGTAGACGCAGAGGGGAAGGAGGAGAGAAAAGGAGGAAGAGATACAGGGGGAGGGGGAGGGAGAGAGATGGGGTACCAAATTTGTATGCACAATCAATCCACTCTCAGGGTGACTAGCACAGTCCTGTGATAACACCCTTAATCATCTCAAAGAACAAAGTCCTCATGATCTAATTGTCCTATTAGATAATAATAGATCCTATTTCCTAGCCCTGTTTGCACGGGGAATTTAGCCCCTAACTCTTGAGCTTGGGGGTCACAAGGAGCCACTGAACTTCCCTTGCCTGTATTGGGAAGGAGTGACTGCTTGCACATCAATTTCAGTTCAGTGATGACCAGTTGGAACTTCAGACTTACAGAATTATAAAGGAGGGCTAAGAAGATGGCCCAGTGGGTAAAATGTCTGTTGCACAAGAATGAAGAAGTAAATCTGGAGCCCCCAAATCTATGCAAAAAGCTGTTGTAGGGGCTGTAACTCTACCACAGGAGAAGGGCATAAATACCTGGATTCCTAGTGGCCAGTTTAGACAATGGTGAACATTAGGGTCAGCAAAAAATACTGTCTCAAAAAGTAAGATGAAGAGCAATAAATATAGATCTCTGGCCTCCACATGTTCATACATCCATGGGCATAACACACACACACACACACACACACACACACACACACACACACTGTAAAGAACTAAGTTGTATCCTTTTGAGTCACCAAGAATCTTCTGGTTGGTTTTTAACAGCAATAGGACCAGAGAAGCCTGGGAGCAGAGTCCCATAGCCACAATGAGAAGACCAGCATGTCTCTTGCCTTTCCCAGAACTGCATGGAGAGATTCTGGGTTCTTTGCAGGAGCCCACAGGTTGTATTGTACAGCAGCTGGAGTTAGGACAGTAGGAACTTCCTAAAGAGTTGAAAAGAGGGTTTGGGAACCTGAACATCCAACTAAACAACTAAACGCATATTATGACATGCACCCCTGCCCCTGCATGCCACTCATGGGAAGAAACATCGGCATACAAGAGTTCCTACTTGGGTGAATTTTCATGTTTTACTGCCAGTAAATCCAGAAGACTGATATTTAGAATCTGTCGCATTCTTTTTTTTTTTTTTTTTGCATCTGTGTTTGTTGTTTTACGCCTTGGAAACATTTTGGCTTACATGAAATGCAGGAGGAAAGAGAGACCCCAAATTGTCAAAGCTTAGAACGTCTTATCAGACACTGTCAGGAAGTCAACAAGCCAATAGTCAATTGTCAGGAGTTGGCCAATAAACTTCAAGGCCAAAGGGAAGGAGCTAGAGGGAAACAGCAAGCAATGACCCAGAATGTGGCAAAACTCTTTGTGGAGAAGCGTCCCCTCTTCATCAGATTTGAACTGAGTTATCATTAGCATGTTAAAAGTAGAAGCTGGTTATGATGGTTCATGCTTGTAATTCTAGAACTCAGGAGCTGGAGGCAGGTGGGTCAGAGCAAGCCCATCACTAGATACAGAGTGATTTCAAAGTTAGCCTTGGTTATGTAAGATTCTCTCTCTCTCTCTCTCTCTCTCTCTCTCTCTCTCTCTCTCTCTCTCTCTCCTCCCTCTCCCTTCCTCCCTCTCTCTCTCTCTCTCTCTCACACACACACACACACACACGTACGTGAATGAATGATACACTACCTTGAGGAATGAATGGCTAATTTAACTCTAATCCATACGTTTTGGTGTATTTGGGCTCCCCAGACAAGATAACCTTCCCATGTCTACCCCAAACTCCGGAAGTTCTGCGGTGGGTGAGGCCATGTGGTCGCAAATGACAGATGTCCTCCTTGGAACAGTGCTGTGGTCTGGTCCTTATCGAGGTGGTGTGCCTAGCGCCTCCCTCCACAGATGCTCTTGGCAATGAAAATGCACACTGGGCCTCAGGGAGTGGGTTGCAGGGAGCTGGGCGACACTCCCTTTTTCTGTCTGTTACTCTTGAGCTGGGACTCAGGGGGACTTGGGTTTCTGCCTCGTTTCATGTGGCGTCTTTTAGAATCAGAATCCACTTGAAGTGGTTTGGGCTTCTCTGCTTCCCGCCTCGTGTTTGCTGTAGAGAAACACCTACAAACGCACACTGTGCTGCTCAACACCTCTGTCCCTGGGCGAGTTCAGAGGAGCCCCACAGGCCACATCAAGATGAACATCTGTCATCAGAGACGCCCCGCTGGGGCCCTACCTGCTGCTCACTCAAAAAGGTTTTCTTTTACCTCCATTAAACACCTTTGCCAACGCTGGCTCACATGTGTTCCCTGTCTGGGAGAACAAGTCACCCTTGTTTGACTGAAAAGACCTGTTTGGGGGAATCGAGAGGCCACTAAAGGGTAGGAAAAAAATCTCGCCTTGATTTCACGTCCCACGTGGACCCTTATTTTCCTCTTGCAGCCTTTGAGGAAGGCTGAAGGGGATGAGTGGATGCTGCCTCTTTATCCCACAGGTGATTGTGACATCCTGGTCTCCTCCATGGAACTTGCCTTCAAAACAGAGGAAGTTCTATGGCTGGCCGTTTTTCTTTTTTCTGCATCTCCCTGAAAGCTCCTTGTCCCCCTCATGGACAATATTATAAAAAGAAAATACTTAGTCCCATTGGTTTAAGAAGGCAGAATGCCGGAGAGATGTCTCAAGCCAGTTCCCCAAAGATGTCGCATTAGCTCCAGTTGCATGATTGAGGGGGACTTACTGACCTACCAGCAAGAGGTGTATTTATTGATGGGTCTTTACCAATATTAATTATGCATTTTGATCAATATCAGGAGACCAGCATATGAATAAGAAAGCCCGCAGCTGGCTATCCTTTTAATGTCGTAGTTATTCGGGCTGCGGGCATTGCTGACATCTACCTAGTCAGGGAGGGCAGGAGACTCTGAGGAGAAGGCAGCTTAATCTTCATATTTTTCCAGCTAAAGGAATTGTTCCCCGACATGTTGACACTTCCGTTGCATCAGACTGCCTTGCTCACATACACTGCGATTTAAAGGCATTTTTGTGTCTTAGAGATCTCACAGAACAGCAGCTACTGAGCCGATAGGTCTCCTTAAGTCTCTACTTCCCTATTTCTAAATGGAGAAGGAGCAAGCTGGGGCTCTTATAGGATCTGCATATCTTTCTCTCTCCCCCACGCCCATGTGTGGGGTGAGGGGGGAGCTACTAGAGGTGGGACTGATCTAGAATATTCCCAGTCACACTCTTTAGGGTCACGAATTAATGAATGAATGGCAGAAGAAGGTCTCCTTCCAAGCCACTGAGAACATCTTCCATGTTTCTCTTTCCTCCATCACCAATCCATTGATTCTGGAGTGATGCTTGGGCCGTGGAGCCTCTTCACCTAAATTCTAATACTCAGCAGAGACCTACTCCTGCCCAAAACAACGAAAGGGCTATAGTAAAACTTGCCCCTCTGGGGTTTGCCTACAACACAGAGGGGCCAGAGTGATGTTAAACTCCCAGGTCCCTTGTTTACAGAACAGGAGACAAAAATTCCAAGGCAGATACTGAGTGCCCCAAAGCTTTAAGACTCAGAACATAAGTTAGGCTTTCCAGGTCTGCCTCTGTTCCTGTTCTGTCCTGCACTGCCTTCTCTCCCTGGGGGGATCTGACTGGCAGGCCTGCTCTGGTATTCCTTGTTCTCCAGAACTATGTCACACACACCTTCTCTCCAACTTGGACCAACAAAGGGAAAAGTCCCTTGTAGCCCTCAAGGGCACACAGTGTGAGCTAGCTAAGGAAGAGCCCTATTTGTCAAGGGCTTCCTCAGTGATCCACTGGTCTCCATGGTTCTGTGGCTCAGAGAATCCAGTGATTCCCAACGATAGAGAGAAGTGGCCTGGAAGCTTGAGCTTCTGCATACAGATGTGGGTTGTAGGCATTCACAAGCCCCATACAGCTGTGCCATTTCTTTGCACTTAAGAAAATTGATAAGCTTGGGGTTCATCTCCCCGCTCTCTTTCTTGGATTCAAGACTGTACTAGAAGACAGCAAACCCTCAGTGCAGCCATCAGCTCAAGTAGAACCTCGTCAGAGGTTGCCTTACAAAATAGAAAGTAGGTCCATGGAGGTCTGAGGTGGTCACATCCCTCCACTTCCCTTCTTATGTGGCTGCCCCACACCCTACCGGGGCAATTTGCATGAAAGGAAGTCTGAGAGGCAGGGACAGCCCCCAGCCTTCAAGTCACAGGCCACAGAGAAGGAAGATGAGGCAAAACTAGAATGATTTTCATTCCACTCTGGCCCCCCGAAGTTCACTGGGGTTTCAGAATGGCCATATTCTCCCCTGTGACCTTATTTCTGCATGGGGGGGGGACCTCAAGATGTCATTCATCACAACTTGATCTTAGTTTGAGGAGGGGGAGAAGAGAGACTAGAAACAAAACTGGGGTAATGGCACACTTGGGATGAGAGCTGGGTTCAGCCCTCCCCTCCCCCCACCTCCCACTTTCATTGCCACTTACCAGGAAGAGAGAAACAAGAAACAAGATGTCCCACGGGAACTGTTTGGGGTCCCCGAGAAGGGCTCTGTACCATAGCAACCTGTCTGTAAACAGGGGACACAATCAAGTTAAGCCACTGAGTATAGGGAGTGAGAGAAGGAAGAGGGAAAACTCTCTTGGGCACTAAGGATCACTAGGCCACCAATGTTAGAGGTCATTGCTGAAAAGTCTTCAGCTCTGCCTCTGTCTCCTGTTCCATTCAAGTTCTGATTCTACACTGTAAGGTAAGAACCAGGACAAGTTGAGCAGTGATGATAGACACTTGAGACTAAGAATCCAAAACAGTAACACACCCCACAATGAGAAGAAATTAAAGAGACCTTATTATATTTTTTATAGAAAATTGGACAAGAAAAGAAAAGCATTGGAAAATAATGTATCAACCAAATGCTTCAAGGGCTTTTTTTTCTTCTTTTTATGCCTCACTCTTTATTAGGGAGAGAGAAGGGTGAGAAGGGTCAAAACTGTTTAAGTACGTGTGGTTGATCAGTCAGAGACGAAGAAGTCCAGCCTAGAGGAATCTGAGGTAGAGAGACCACCTCAGGGAATGACAGAGACTTGGGAATTCATGTCTCCCACTGGCTCTCCTATGAAACCCATGCCTACCCTCACTGGCTTCCCTATTGCCGAGGCTCTTGCTTAGCTTGCTTTCCTTCAGCCGAGAGTATAGTCATCTAATCCTTCCAGGGATCTTGGTTCACTCATGTTGTTCTTCCTTCCTAACTGAATCTCCTTTATGCTTTTTCTACTTTGATCCGATGGTGCCTGTACAGACAAGGTGCTGGCCACTTACCGACATGGGCTGCCTCTGGCCCTGTGCAGAATCTCCTCTCTGTGTCAGCTAGCTGTATTTGCTTTCTGCATTATCTTGTGGGGCTGATTCTCCTGCTGTTATTCCCACTCCACAGATGATAAGGTTGAGGTTGAGGGGGATTCTGAAAGGCTCAGAATCATGAAGTAGACAGTGGAACATTCTGAGTCCAGAGAAAAGTTCCTGCTGAGCTCAGGCTCCAAGCCCAGGCTCAGATGGCCACCCCATTCCCTGACATGGGGAAGGAACCGACAATTCCCCAGAGTGAAGGGACTTCATTTCTGCCCCTGCCTGAGCAATGATTGCCCACACTCCATGGTTCATGAGAGTGTGAGCAAGGTCATAGTCTATTAGTCCCTTTTTGGAAACCCTCTGTCATTTCTGTACCTCCTTGTTTTGTCCAGCGAGTCATGTCCAGAAACAATATGACCATATCCAGGCAGGTGGGTCTAATTGTCAGCGCCAGCTAGATCTCCAGAACACCGCTGTCATAGGGAATTGAACTCCTGTAGCTCCACATTTAAAATAATGGCAGCAGCTTCGCCAGCTGCATCCTCTTGATTAGAACCCTCAGATTCCTTCATGCCAGCCTAGAACTCAAGTGAAACAAATCTTTGCCCTTTAAGCTCCTGGATGCCGAGGATGCTGCTGGTCCATCCTGACTGTACAGTGAGCTACCCTGATGAGGTCTTTTTATTTTAGGAGGATTCACGCTGTTGCTGTAGAGACATCCTGGTCACTGGCCACTGCCACTCAAGAATGTTGCACTCACTTCCCATGAAAGCCACCAGACGCTCTCTTCTGTGCTCTAGTTCAGGAATGTGACCAAAAAGGACCAACAAGAATATGTCATCCTTGCAATTTCCTGTGGACATTTCTGTTTCCCTCGTAATCATCACTAGTTTGTACCATTCTTACCAAAGCAGGGAGTAGATCTGATTCCGTGTCAAGCCTGTTAACTCCTGAGTCCAATAGCAGTTGCAGAATAAATTCTTCTTCAGTGACCTAATGTATGAATGAAAAGAATTCATCCTCTTTACTCTCCCTCTGTGATGGTTATTCTTGGTTGTCAACTTGACGACATCTGTAACTAGCTTACACCCAAGAGGCTGAGTATACCTGCGAGAGATTTTTGTCTTAATCAAATCATTTGAAGTGGGAAGATCAACCTTTAATCCAGATCTTTGGAGGCGGAAAGATCCACTTTAGTTCTGGGCTACACCGTCTGGTAGTAGCCTATGTAAAGGACATAAAAGAGGGGAGCTGGGGCTCTTTGCCTTCTTGCCCTCACACTCCCTGGCGAGTCCCTTCCTTCTCTAGCATTAAAACCTACTTCTTTAGGCTTCTGCCATATTCTGAAAACCATCTGGTGCATCCAGCCTCAGGGACTCTATAACTGCTGGATTCTTGGACCAGTAGAGAGCCATGGCTTGACTAGTTGGACTACAGCCTGTAAGCCACTAAGGAGGGGGGCATAGATGATTGATAGATAGATGGTAGATAGATAGATGATAGACAGACAGATGATAGACAGATAGATGATAGATAGATAGATAGATAGATAGATAGGTAGATAGATAGATAGTAGATACATAGATAGATAGATAATAGATAGATAGATGATAGACAGATAGATAGATAGATGATAGATAGATGATAGCCAATAGATGATAGATAAATAGACAATAGATAGATAGATAGATGATAGAGATAGATTAATTCCACCAGTTCTGTTCCTCTAGAGAACCTTAACCAGTACACCCACCCCATCACCTTGTCCTTAATGTCCCAAGATGAAGAATTTGATTGAAACCTGGAAGCTTATTTCTTTTTGTCATTTTTGATTGGGTCTTTAAGTTATGTTGTTGTTTATTTTTATTCCTTCTTGAGGTCAGAATATAAGATTGGAAACTTAATTATTATATGCCTAACCAAAGTGCAGCCTCATCATAGGTGAGGGGAAGATCTAGATGTCACACACAGGGATTTTTTCCATAGGGATAACCCTAGTTCTTTTGTCCCCTGCAAACTCCCCTTCTCTCTGCCTCCCCACCCCGTTGTCACCAAAAGCACTTCTCTGACCTCTTTCGGGTAATCATGCCATGCCTCTGAAAATCTAGTCCTCAACTCCCCTCTATGAAACTGTTCTAGGAACATTGACAGCCTCTCTCCCTCAGGGTCATTGAGTTGGTGGGTCAAGACTAGGGACCCAGATGACTGAAGATAGAGAAGACCGGGAGCGCAGTCCTTTCTATGTCCAAGTGCAGGAAACACCGAGGTGAACACATCACCGTACTTCACAAGGGGGGGTGGGGTGGAGCTGATGTATACATAGGAGGCTGATGTTAAGGGAAAAAAATCTGGCTTTTACAACCCACTTTATATTTGACCACTTCATATTTCACCAATGGAGACTGTGCCTTTTAAAAATTCCAATGGCGCTCATCGCTATCCACAGGCCACTAGACCCTCTGACTTCCTGTTCTCAGTGGTACGTGGGGAAAGCCACTGAAGTAGAAAAAGACAACTTGCTCTTAAAGTCGGGCTTTTGAAAGAGCTTCCTCAAGAGTCAATTTCAATGGAAGATCAAAGATTAGTCATAGGCAAATTCTGTTTCCCACAGCTTCCCTTCCTCAAGGTTTCCCCGTTGACTCTGCAAGCCTGTGAATAAACTTTTGTATGGGAGGGAAGAAATTGGTAGTCAAAACATGAATGAGGCAGTGGACTCTGCCTTCAAAATGTAGGGCTTAAAGCATGCTCCCGGTAGAATATTCAGGAAGGTCTTCCTGTATGATCACAGACTGTGGAGACGACACAGTTGCTAAAGTGTTTGTCTTGCAAGCACTAGGGCCTGCGTTTTATCTCTAGAATCCATGTTTAAAATGACAGGCATGGAAACCCATGCTCTGAGTCTCGACACTGGGGAAAGGAAGATGCTTGGGAACTTGCTGCCCTCTTTAGCAAGTTCCGTACTAGTGAGAGATCCGGTCTCAAAGAAATAACAAGGACTTCTCCTGAGATTGATCTTTGAACTCTACACTTACGCACACATGTACACCAGCACGCACACTTGCAGTTCTGTGAACAAGCACATATACAGCTGCACACACAAATAAAGGAAGTTGCTTAAAGTGATTAGTCACAATATGGGTTAAAGAACAGAACACCAGCAAAGGGCTCAGCTCAGTCTCTGAGGCTGCTGGGATGTTCGAGGGCAAGCAGCTGCGTTGTTAGCTCCCTGCCACTGGCCATATACCAAGGTTTTCAAGCCCCCATTTGCCTTATTTTCATTGCCCTCTAGACTGGGATAGAAAACCTGGCTTCAGGTTTTATTGCTGTACTGTCTTCCTCCCCAGAGTAAGAAAGTAAGATTTCCACTTCCTTTCCAGTTCTTTAAGCCTGAGAGACAAGAGAAATCCTAGGATTTTTTCTTACCAAGCTCCACTTGAATCTCCTCTACCCGAGTCTGGCTAGTTTGCCTATGGACAGTCATGGGACTCCTGCCATGTGCACAGCTCATATGTAGACGTCATTTTCCTAGATGAAACCCACATCCAGGGACCGAGACACATCACTCAGGAGACTCTAAGGATTAAGAGAGGTGGTGGCACCAAGCTGTGACCGGATGAAATTACCTGCTTGTTTTGCATGATATCAAGAAAGATCAGACACAGGGTCTAGTTGCCTGCCAATGAAACCCCCAGGAAGTGACACACTAAGCTTAAGGAAAATGAGTTAAAAGTATCTTTTCTGACCCTCTCTGTAGCCAAACACAGAACAACAGGCTCAACACACTGTGGTTTGAAGGACAACATAGACACACCGACTAAGATTAGCCTAAAAAAAAGAGAGAGAAAACTAAAAACACCAAAACAGAACATAGGAAAGAACTGACACCCAAGCAGCAAAGTTGGGTTTCAGAACGGTACTGTCTGAGCCCCATCCAAATAGGGAGGAAGGTTCTGATCCAAACTCTAAATGAGCTTAGATCTTTAAAAGAAGAAAATACAAAAAGAAATAACACCTTATTTAAAATAGCCAGACACAGGGTTGGAGACATGGCTTGGTCCCCAACAGAGAAGTTCTGGGTGACATGTACTTTCTTCTTAGGACAGTCAGGCAAACTGATGGGCTGCCAGGAGATTCTACACGAGAGAGCAGTAGGACAGTTGTGGTCCCACTGTCAATCATCTCTGTGGACACGCCCCTTTCTGCTTCATTCACAGACTCTGACTAATGGCAGCGAAGCAGTTACCAGTCTCCTAGGTCACTTTATACATTACACACTCCCATCCCTCCACCTGGGCACCCTTCTCATGCCTGGAGCACTCTTCCCATGGAATGAATGTCAGATTTCTGCTTGGGGCCCTTGACCTATCAGATTTTTGTCTTGGGGCTTTCTCTCCAGGCCCAGAACTTTTAAGCCACAAAAAGTCCCCAAATATTTCTGTCCCCTGTCCCATGCCCTTGGTCTATATTTCCTATTACTTTAGGCACAGAGCCCAGAGATCTATTTTCGATTAAAGGCAAGGCTGTGGCTGTTAGAATATGAATTTTAAACTATGGATAAATTTGGCTAGAGAATTGGAATCTCAGGGTGCTCAGGGTTTGGGACTCAGTTTCCAACCATACCTCACCTGGAGAAGTGTTCATCCTGTCCTGTATGGCTACCATGACAGTGACATCAAGGGACGTAGAGATAAAATTCCTGGCACACAGCAGGGGTTCTTCAAATGTTAGTCAGTCCCCTGGTCTGGTCATTTCACTCTCAGGGTGACAGCCTGGAGTGAGAACAGATTTTCTGTCTAAGGAGGCATCCACTGCACTGGCCTCGGTCCTGCTGGGAGGGGCCAGGTCAATCACCATGTTCCTTCAGGATGCCTCTTGCTACACTGACCCGCTCTTGGGAAGCCCAGTCAGACAACCTTAGAATAGCATGAGCACTTGCTGGGACCAAGGCTGAGTGCAGCTCCCTGCACCCCCGCCACAGCCTCACACCAACAGGACTAAAGGCCAATGGCAATTCACAGGGAGGCTCAAAATTATCTTTCGGCCCAAGTCCCACCTACCTGTCAGTTTCAGAAATGTGTCCATTCTACAATGCCACTAAAGAGTGGCCAGAAGTGGGCTTCTGAGTCCAGCCCAAGCAGGTGGACTCATCTCTCTGGCAGTCACTTGCCCGAGTTACCTTTTTATGGCTGTGATAAAACACCATGACCAAAGCAATTTATGAAAGAAAGTTTATTTTGGCTTATGGTTCCAGAGAGGTTGTCCATAATGACGAGGAAGGCATATCCGCGAGTGGCCAGAGTAGGAAGCCAGCTAATGACAATTTGCCACACAGGAAGATAGAGCATGACCCGGAAATAGAGTGAGGCTATAAACCCTCAATCCCTGCCCCTGCCTCTATTCTAGTGCCTAGAGCGGATGGTGCCTCTTGGGGTCAGCAGGATACTTGATGTCACCTCAGCACCTCTTGGACAGCATCAGCATCTTTAAAACATTAGAAATGAATAATTCTACAAAACCAAGTCATTTAGAAAGGACATGCTCCCCCAGTCTTTCCTCTGGGTTACAGATGAAAACATACAGAAAGGTCTCTGGGAAGTCTCCTCTTATTGCTCAGGGAAGGTGACCTGATCCACACATGTGACCTTTGATTCCAGGATCTGTCCATCTTCAGTGATTTGAAGCACGTGTCATGGCTGGTCTGAGGAAGCTGTTTTATCTGGCTTCTTTCGCGTCTACCTGCTAACTCACCCCTGTAGAGCAACTCCAACATTATACGTTATAGCACAGGTGCATTTAGTGGGGTCCTTGGCCCAGTGCGAGGCTCATCCGGTCTCACCTGGGCCTTGAGATTCACAGAAGCATGAGGGGAGATTTGAGAGAGACATATCACGTGTGCCAATGGGCTGCCTCTCCACAATGTTCCTCCCTGCTGTCTCCCAGTGGCTGGAGTGGGGAGGACTGTTAACGACTACAGAGCCCAACCCTAAGAATCAGCAATGTCACCCCTTTTCTGGGGAACCAAGCTTGCATGTGCAACAATGGACCTCCGGTCTAGGCAGTAGTAGTTGTAACCTCTTCTCATTCCACTAACCCAGCATCCAAAGACGCTTTCGTAGCTACCCACTACAGGGACTATCCAGCTCGGAGCACACTGGGCCCAACGTCCAGGGTGCAAATGAAGGTGAGAGTCAAGCAAATGACCTTAGGCCATTTCTGTTGCTGTAACACAAAACCATGAATGGATAATTCATAACGAAGGAAGGTTTGGAAGTTCTAAGAACTGGTTGCCAGCATCTTCTCAAACTCTGGTTTAGTGTCTTTCTCCATGGCATGGCCAGGCACAGAGTACCACCCCTTGAGTCAGAGCAAGGAAGCCAGACCTTGCATTTAAAACAAAGCTACCCCTCCCATCGTCTAGCAATCTTTTAACAGATTATTCCATTCATGAGGTCACAATCCTCATGCTCCAGTGACCACTCCCCTCTTGGAGATTATGCTTCCAAATCCTATTTGTGTATGACTTTGGAGATGAAGTCTCCAATGCAGGAATCTGTGGGACTGATACTCAAAACGCAATACAAATGCACCATAGAATTGCAGACTAATCGGTGCTTGGGAGAAAGTAAATGGAGGGAGACTTTACAGGAGCTCAGGGAAGCTCTGGACTGAAACAAGATAACTGTGGAGGGAAATACTCACTCAGGGTAAATAGGGAGATGGAATCAACTTTCTGGGAAGGGGGAAGAGCCCGGGGAAAAGTTCCAAATGGAGAAGGAGGCAGCCACGTCTAGGGAAAAGGAGGAGCCTCTAGCAGACTGCTATTCTGTACTATAATGAAACAGCCAAATAGAAAAGTTAGCAAAGAGAAAGGGTTGTTTGTGTTAGTTAGTGCTGGGAATATAAGTTCAACATTGAATGGTCGCATTCATCTAGCCCTCTGTGAAGGTACTGAATGACAATTCCAGGAGGGGATGCCAGATAGAGTAGTCATAGGAAGCAGAAAAAGATGGAGAGAGGCCACACAATCCTTTACAAGGACATACACTGGAGACCTAAGAATTCTCACAAGGCCGTGACTTTTAAGGTGGCACAGCGTCACGTCACTCAGCATAGCCATTCTGAGGACCAAGCTTTTATTTGTGGACTGTTGGGGGCTGCTTAGATTGTATCCAAGTCAGCTGGAGCCTAACACGGAGGGAAAAGAGATAATCAGGCAGGCAGAGGCTCGAACAAGCGGCCGGTGAGGGCGCTGTGGAAAACCACTGTTGAGTTTTCAAGGGAGAGATGCCACAAACAAGTATTCACCCAGAGGCGGAGAGGTGCTTGTGAATACATAAAAGGAGGGGCATGAGAACGTCCAGGAGTGACATCTCAGGAGAGTGCTGTGTGGAATGGACCCTGGTGTCCTTCCAGCAGTGGGCAGGGGCCACTCTGAGACTGTGTCCTCACCTCTCCATACTTTGTATTAGTGACTTTTCCCCTCACTGTGACAAAACGCCGGACCAAAGCGACTTAATGGGGAAACGGTTTATTTGGATCCCACTGTTAAAAGATGTAGGCTGCCATGGCGGTAGAGGCATAGAGGCAAGACTGTGAGGCAGCTGGCCACATCACAGCCACAGTTTGGAAGCAAGTGTCCACCAAGGACCTTCATGAGAGCAGATAGGCCCAAGGACAGAAACTAGCTCTGTGGCTGACTCCATTATTGGAGAGGAGAGAGAAATAGGGGAAGATATTGAAACCCGACTCAAGACAACTCTCCCTGGAGCAGCACTGAGTGCAGAGCCCTATGTTCTCCTAGAGACCCCTGTCTGGATGTGGGAATGTGCTGGACTATGGTGGTCTCTAAGGAATCAGAGGGGAGTGGGTGTGACATGTTCAATGGGAAGATTATGCATGGGGATCCCAGAGTTCCCAGACCCCCCCCCCCGGGGCTTCGACAGTACTCTCATTTCCTTGGGAACAGTTCACACGTGGCAGAGACCCTCTGTGGCTTCTGATGGCAGAGACTGCACTTGACCAAACAGAACTGCTGGGGTGGGGGTGGGGGACTGGACATTAACTTTCCCCTGAGGATGGCTCTTTGTTCTCCACTTAAAATTGCAGAACAGCAATGCCCATCGAAGTCGTGTTAGAAAGCAGGGCAGAAGTCAGGGCAGAAAACGCAGGCGCTCGTTACTGATAACACTGTGGCTAAACCTTCCACGGGCCACATTATGAATTTCGAAACCTGCAAAAGCTGGCACCAACAGCATGAACGTGATTTTATCGGCTTCAATTTTTCCCACCTGAAAGCATCTCTCATACTATTAGCGGCTGCTCCTTTTTTTCTTTTTCCATTTCTCTCTCTCTCTCTCTCTCTCTCTCTCTCTCTCTCTCTCTCTCTCTCTCTCTCTCTTTCTCTCTCTCTCTCTCTCTCTCTCTCTCTCTCTCTCTGTGTATTCACGTGTATAGAAGCTAGAGGTTGACTATAGCTTCCTCAATTGTTCTCCACCTCTTTGTTTGTTTGTTTTTAGACACAATCTCTCATTGACCTTCTACTCTACTGATTTGCCTACACTATCTGATCAGCAAGACCTCAGGAATCTCCTGTCTCTCCCTTCCCCCCTTCCCAGCACTGGGACTCTAAGACTTGAGTGCGTCTAAGGCCAGTTGATTGCCTGAGGGCTAAGGATTTGAACTCAGGTCCTCACACTCGGACAGCAAGCACTTCACTGACTAAGCCATCTCCTCCACCCAGTGATGTCTTCAACTTATTACAGCGCTTCTTTATTGAGCCTGCGTACACTGTCTGGGTCTAACCTAGGCAGACATTCCATCGATAGACTCAAAGTCAACACAAGCAGTGCAACGGACTGGCATTATCACATCATACTCGTTCCCCAGAGGAGACACTGAGGTTCAGTGGCACTGAACAGTTCATTGGAGCTGGACAAGTAAACAGCACCCTGCCACCTAGCAGGCTGGCCCTTCTCATTCACAGTGACCTGCTGCCCTTGTTAGTGTCTGGTTTGAACAGCTGAACACAGATTCCTTGAAAACCTCCTCAGGTGGATACTGCGATGGTGACTGTGTGTGTCTTTACTTCCTCGGGCTAATTTTCTGCAAGAAGGACAGCATAGGACTTATAATTTTATGTCAAAATAATTTTAGAGTCAGGAGAAGAACAAAAATAGCACAGAAATGTCTCAGCGCCCTGCACTGGTAATACTTTATGTAACCAAAGTATATGAGCAAAACCATGAGACTAACATTAGGATAGTGCAATCCGCAAAAAGGCAGAGTTCCGGTGTCACCAGGTGGTATACACACACACACACGCCCTTTCTTCAATGTCCTTTAGGTCATTCTATTACATATTATTGCAAGTTGGAAGCATCAGGAGGACTGGACATCATATGTGATCAACACATGACCTTGCCCATGCTAGGGAAAGGCTTTACCTCTCTATCTCTAGCCCTTTTACTCACTGTGTATTCTGACAGGTCGTCTTTAACTTTTCCCGTCTGGCCTCACAGCTGCTCTGCAATCCAGGCAACTTGAATCTGTGGTCCTCCAGCCGCAGCCTCCCATGAATCTGGGATGACAGTTTTGTGTGATTGTTACACTTTATCCCTTCCCTCGTCACTGCTGCACATGGGGCCTCTGTAGCTTACGATTACAGCCCTTGGCATCGACTGTCACCCACACTAAGTCCATAAAAAAAGACTCTGACTTGTGCCTCTCCCTTTCCAAGAAGGGCTCTGGGAGCTTACTGGTACCAAGAGGGAGATAATAAGCCTTAGAGGAATAAAATGTGTTACTATCAGTCGCAGACTGGTGGGGATCATGTCTGTGAGCCCAGCACACTCCCTGCTGCTCTCGGTCTTCACTCTCTGGCTCCCAAATCTATACGGACATAGAGGAGAAAGTCTTCCCAGGCCAACAGTGTCCCAGCAGGCAAGAGTTTAGAAGTATTTGTCTGTGACTCCCAGCTAAAATGTGCTCTCAGATGTGTTGAGGTCCCTCTGGCAATCGGGCAGCCTAGATTTCTCTAAGAAGGATGCTCTAACAAACAAATGTGTGGAGATCACTTCCAAACACAGTTTTGGATGAAGCTGGTTTTATTCATTCTGAAGAGAAGTCAGGGAGTGAGCTTCTATGCTGTCACTCCTTATGGGAACATGCTGTCTCCCGAAAGGAGGAGAGAAGTCTCCTAGTCACTTTTGATATCCATCCTGAGTCTGTCCCTGAAGACAGGGCTGCAGGATTAGCTGGGCACTGGATGCTATATGGCACCAAAATGAAGCATTCGTAGGTTGAAGTCAACCACTACTGTTTAAGAAAGCTTTTAGAAAGGTGTGTGTGTGGGAGAGAGAGAGAGAGAGAGAGAGAGAGAGAGAGAGAGAGAGAGAGAGAGAGAGAGATGCTGCATGAAGGCCCTTGAAAGGATGTGCAGAGCTATGCAGTTTGTCCAATTGGATACAGGAAGACAAGTAAGCCCCCGGTGGTGCAGTTTGCACCTAGGAAAAGCATGTGACAGGGAGCCAGCAGCTCGGCCAGTTGATCTCCTGAAGACCTTCCACAACGAAATACTACAGCCTTCCCTTCTGTCACCACCAGGAATCGTTGACACGGGAATTCCATTTCCTCATCTGTATTAGAACAAAGAAGTTAGGTTTCTCTGCCTATCAGAGGCAGATTGAAGGACTCCAGAGAGGTCAGGCAAGATGACAGATGGGCCGGCTGGTATTTGTGTTCCACAGCCAAAGGCTGGTCCCTGGGCTTGAGCCAGTGCTAGTGCCCAGACAAATGTGCTAAAGGGACCAAGGGGCTGGTGTGGTGTAAAGGTGATGGGCACAACGCAGAGCACCTGAAGGCTTAGTCTTCCCTCCGAGAGCAATCCAAGATGAGGATTCAAGCGCAGTCAGAAAAAGCAAGCCCGTAGCCACTGTATTCCTTCAGCACAGACCCTGACAACATCTTTCCTCTAAAAATATATAGCCATCTCTAAAATGCTCACAGAGTCATTCCACCTGTAGCATTCAGCCATAAATAAGTAATTTAAGGTACCATAAAAATCATCTGTGCACAAAGATGTTGCTCAGAGTATTATTTATAATGGTAAAAATTGGAAACAAATGTTCAATAAAATGGAAATGATGAAATAAAACATAAGACTATGCTTGGATAGACTATTATGAAGTCATAGAGTGGTATTTGT
Organism: Microtus pennsylvanicus; assembly: GCF_037038515.1. NCBI lineage: Eukaryota > Metazoa > Chordata > Mammalia > Rodentia > Cricetidae > Microtus > Microtus pennsylvanicus. The sequence continues at coordinate 114,865,666 of NC_134584.1, read as the reverse complement.
TCACTAAGAGGGCAATAACAAAGACAAATATTGATGTTACTGTGTTAACTGACTATATGGGATTATGGAGGAAAGGAGGAGAGGGAGGAGAAAGAAGAGGAAGAGAGAAGGAGGAGGAGAGGAGGGAGAAATTGAGTGAGGAAAAGAGAGATGAGAGAGGAGGGGGGAAAGGAAGTGGAGAGCATGCTCGTAATTGCAGGGCCGTGTCGTGTCCTTCTCGGGATCACAGTTAACCACTCTCATCTTTGTTCATTGTTTTCATTGAGGCATATGGGATAATTTGGTAATGTAAATATGCACAGTGCATTCTATTTTTAAATAATAAATGAAACAAATTGTAGAGAGCTCTTTTCTAAGTCTGAAGCATTTCACAGATGCCCTCACAGCATCAGGAGGTTGACTCAAGGATCTGTCTACTCGGGGACACTGTGAGCCATAAATTTGGACCATGTTGAGCCATCCCTTGAGTAATAAGACAAGAGAGTAAGGAAGGAAAAGGAACTCATAGGATTCTTAGAAAGGTTAAGACATACTGATATAAAATAAAGAACAAACCTTAGAGGAGGCGTTGTGTTTGCCCAGAGTCCAGGCTTTGTTGAAAGAAGTGAGCTAGACATGGTCAAGCTACAAGTTCCCCACCAACCAGGAACAGCAGATATTCCTGTTTCAAAGTCAAGGGCAAAGAAGTACAGAGACAAGAGAGTGTAGTCAAACCAAATAGGGAAGAAGAAAATGTTATCAGGGACATATATGGCCACTCTTCATCTCTGTCTGTCTGTCTGTCTAGGACTCTCTCTCTCTCTCTCTCTCTCTCTCTCTCTCTTACACACACACACACACACACACACACACACACACACACACGTACACACAACTGTCTAGAATCTAGAGTGCCAGCGAGGGGTGGGACATAGGAACTTCCAGAAAGTGTTGTGTGTAAAAAAATCACATAGTGGAGTTGGGGATACTGGAAGCAGACATGGCAAGGGAGGCTAGAGATACTAAAGTGAACATCGCTCTTATTTTTGGAAAAATTGCAGAAGAAAAGCAAATAATGCCTTAAGCCAGACAGAAGCCTGGGCGCTCTGCCAGTTCCAGGCGATCATAGAGGGCGGGGTGGGGGAAGGGAGGAGTTGAAACTTTCTGGTGCTGGGTAAGCTCTAGCTGCCAACACAGGCTCAGGATCAAGTCCTAGGGGTCGCCACAGTTTCAGGGTCATGGCTTGCCCAAATCACACAGCATCTGAAGAACAGTAAAAGCTGGACTAAGAAGAGGTCTCCCGTGGGCTTCCGTGGGAAACAGGTAATCACCACTGAATGTGACCCTTTCCAATGTCCTATTTAGACCCTCATCAAAACTTACAGAGCAGGACTCATTACTGTGCTGTATAGAGATGTTAAGTAGACTCTCTGGGGCCACTGATAAGGCTCAGTGGGCAAAGCCCTTGCCACACAAGTCTGGCAATCCATGGTAAGGCGAAAGGGGAAACCAACTCCACAATGTTACCCTCTGGCCTCCATGTCCCCACATACGTCAGACACATAAAAATAATATTTTTAAGTTTTTAAAAATAGACTTTCTGTTCTAGAATAACAAAACCAATGGGAAAACCAGAGTCCCCATAGAAGCTCTACCCTTGTGGGTTTTATTTTTATACCTTTGCACAGTGGAGTAAACTGAGGCTGAGAAGGTTCAAGTAACTTCCTACAAGTCACTCTTAGAGGCAAGAATGAAAACAAGCTTCTCACCTTAGAGTCGGGGTCATGGGAAATTCCAATTTGTGACTATTGGTAAAGTTTTATTGGTACCCAATCTTGTACACTGTTTTGCAATGGCCTATGTCTGTGTTTCCTGCCAGGAAGTCAGAACTAAGTTGTTGTGAGATTGACTATATGGGACACAAAGCTGAAAATGGTCACTGTTTGGCCCATTACGGAATGATTCTGTTTTGTAGAAGCGTACTTAGTTCATGGAATGCCTTGCTCCAGTATTGTTAGATGTATGCAGGCTGGGATGTAATGGACCAGCGAGTCTCAAAGGATGCTCATTTTATCAACAGATTCTTGGTTCTTCTGTAAACTGGAGGGACTTATGTTAAAGGTTGTCTAAAGTTAGACATCTGGAGAATACTTCATTTGAAGGGATCCATACAATACCCACAGGGAAGGAGAGAGGGAAACAGAGGGGGAGGGAGGGAAGGATAGAGAAACAGGAGAGAAAGGGAGAGAGGGAGGCTCTTAGATTTAAACATCAAGGTTTTCCTCATAGAAAAAATAACAAATATCCATGATGAAGATTATGTCTGAACCAAGGCACAATATTATCCGTGTGGACACGGCGAAGGGGGAGGGTTGTGTGTGCACACCTGAGTATGTGTACATGCAAATAAGTACATTAGGTGCCCTGCTCGATTGCTTTCCACTTTCCTCCTTTGAGACAGAGTCTCTCACTGAACCTAGAGCTACACTGGACGTCAGCAAGGCTCCCGTGATTCTCCTGTCACCTCGCTACACAGTGCTGGGGTTTGAACACACATGTCCCTGTGCCTATCTTTTCACATGGGGCTTGGGATTTGTATTCAGACCTTTCATGCTTGCACCATAATCGTTCCTGCCCACTGAGCTGTCTCGGCAGGCCCTGGTCTACTCTATTAAAATCAATTGTGTGTAAATCTGCCCCAGCAGACCTGCGTAGTTAGCCTCATTGAGACGGAGGCTTGCAGCTGGAGGACTGTTGGGACTCATCCCAGTTCTGATCTCGACAATGAGAGCAGCCGTGATGGGTTTTGCAATTAGAATCTTAGCGTTATTAGAATGAAATGCAGCCAGGGTCACCCGTGGAGCCGTTTGGTTGAGATTGTCTCCTTTCCAATCCTGAAAACCCCCAGTCTTGGGGAAACCCCCTCTGCAGCAGGCAACAGGGATTACTGGTCGACCCTTGCACATCTAACCCAAGCCAGCACGTAAGAGGTGGGCTGATGACCTGCGTTTGTGGAATCACCACGTCACAGATTTTTTTTTTTCAAACAAGCTTATTATTTGGTTGAAGCCCTTGGCGGGCTGGCTTGGAAGGGATCCCAGATTCGCTATAAATAGACAGGAAATGTTCAGGAGCCTCAGAGCTGGGCTCTTCATCATTGAATTACGTGTTGTCAGGCTCCCTCCCTGTCACTCAGAAAAACAGCCTCCCGAAGGACCAGAAAGAGATGCGGTCCCTGATGATGTACTGGAAGCAAAAGCACCATGTAAGAGCAAGAGACTCTTTAGGGTTTAGTCCAGTTCCCTCATTCTAACCAGGCTAAGTGTTTCTCTGTGTCCCCTTAAGGAACGGGAAGCAGTAGCCTTGTTGAATGGCTCAAAATGATAGCAGTTCTCTGTGGATTGCTTTAGTCGGATGCGTGAACACCAGCTTGTAGAATGTGACTAAAATCTGCCTTTCCTTTGTATGGCCAATGCAAGGAAAATACAGCCCTGAGAAATATTTGCTCAAAGCGTCTGACACAGGAGCCACAGCATGAAGGAGGAGAACCCCGGAGGCCTAGGTTGTCACCAGGCTCCCCAGGGGAGGGAGAATTTGCAGCCACCTCTGTCCAAAGAACTGAGAATGATGGTCTTAAAATTGGCAGGTCCACCGTGATGATGATTTATGGCCAACTGGAACCAGGATGATGAGATGGTGCAGAGGCTGGGCTAAAGCCGTTCACACAGAAGGACAGGCCAGAGAGCCGAAAGCCTGTCACCTCCAGGGCCTGTATTTTTAAGAAAGCATTTACCAAACTCTTATTAAGCATCCACTTTGGGTCAGGCACAGTACAGGGTATAGCAAGGAGCAGAATCACATTGGGTTATAAGTGTGGGAGGAAGGTAGATACTGTTACGACAGAAGAGAGAAGGAAAACTGGGAAGGGAGGAAGAGGAAGAGGTGTGTTAAGTGGGAGGAGGGAGGCAGAAGATAGAAAAAGAATCAAGAAGACCAGGTCAACGGAAGAGCAGCAAACTCCTCTGTAGAAAAGATTTAAACCAAAGCTTTTAAAGTTTTTAAAGTCCTAAGTAAAGAAAAGAGCCAGGTCATTTAAAGAAACGAGTTAAAAACTTCTGGATGGTGCGAACTTTAAAAAAAACTTTTTTTTTTTTTTTTACCAAATTGGTACCCTAAGTCCCTCAATGATAAATGATGGATAGAACTGATTTGGGGAGACAAATTGTATTGAAACACCCACACGAATGATTCATCTTAGTAGACACGTTCCATTCGCTCACCCGACTGTGCGATTTTGTTTTTGTTAAGAGTCTTGGGCTCGGGTGCTGATTTCAGCCTCTCTCGGTGTCCCCCACACTTTGAGAAGCAGCAGTAGACAGAATCCACGCACGCACATCCCCAGAGCTGAACGGCCCCGTCTCCAGCAGTGTGCAGCACAGGCGGCTGAGCAGAATCAGAACGCTCTGCTAAAGTGAAAACGAGATGAAAAGGATTGAGACGGAGACACGCGATGGTTAAGTTAATCTTCAGGGGAGGGAAAACATGTCAGAGAATGTAAACCAGAACAGCCTAGCCCTGTTACAATTCTGCAGAGGGAATTAAATTCCTATGGAAAAACAAGACTTCTGATTAGGAAAGGATTTGACTGCATAGAAAAATCTGGAACATTGGTCTATTAAAAATACTTGTAAAACCAGGGGAATCATGTAAGAAATTAGAGGGCTAAAAGAAGTGGGAGCGCTCAGGCTGTTGGAAATATAGTTATTATTTCAGATGCCGGATCATATTAGCAAGACCGTACAGAAGAGAAAATTGCTTTGAATTCTGAGAAGCAACATTTGTGATCAGGTAGCATATTTAATTCAAAGCGGCCTTCTTAACTCTTTGTAGGTAACTTAAAAGAAAGAAGAAATCTCAGGGCTGGAGATGCAGTCAGTGGCAAAGGGTGGGCTTAACATGCATCGGGCTCAGGGTACCGGGGACACTGCTCTTGCAGAAGACGCAAGTTCCCAGTCGCTGTGTCAGGCGGCTCCCAACTGCCTGCAGCTGCAGCTCCTGGGGGATCCAATGCTTCTGACCTCCCATGTGCCTCCTGAATTCACATGCACACATCCATACACAGATGCAAACACAGACACAGAATTTAAGATAAAATAATCTTTTTAAAAATTGCTGTTTATCAGGAGACATCCAGATTAGTAAAAATGATCTATTGCCATGCCAAACATACCTGAAATTGTAAAGTAAGCAGGGTAGAGGCTGGCTAGAACATCAATGGGAATTATATATACATGTATCCAAAACGGGAAGCAAAGTCAAACATACTGGGGAAATCTGCCCTATGTAGACATTCTAAGCATATTTAGAAGGAAACGGTTTTTTTTTTTTTTGTTGCAAAGAATAATAATTCAGCAATTCACATTGATTTGGGTGTGCTGGGACAGTATCTCCATCTTCCATCTTTTAATGAAATTGTTTTGACATAAACTCAAATGGAGTTAGTGAAGGCATGTATGATTAATTTCTTCATCTTATTTTTTCCCAACAAAGCCTGATTGGAAGGTTTTGTTCAGCTGTAGTATAAGGGCTGGGAGTCTGCAGATGTCCCCAACCTGCTCCATGTTAGGTCTAATGAGAAAGAGGTGCCTTGGGGGCCTCACAAGGACTGTTTGGACAAAACTCTCTTCCCTCCTCCTCTATGCCCGATGTCCAAGGGTTCAACTTCAGGGCTCAGCAAAGAGGAAGCTGTACTAAACAGGGCTGCAAGCATCTGTGGGAGCCACCAATTGAGGGAAATTACTGATTGCCCTGATGCACCTGAAGAGCCCTTAGGCTAGTAACAAAAAGCTGGGAGGGAGGTCCCCACAGAGAAGGGATGATGCAATGGGATAGTAACAAAAATGCTTGGTGGGAGGTCTCCATAGAGAAGGGTTGATGCCTAGTAGACAGAGACACCAAACTTAAACTTTGTTTCCTTTCCCACTGGATAGGCCACTCAATTCCGAAGCCGTTACCTTCTTAAACTGTTCTCTTTGGACCAATTTTCTGAATCTTAAACTGTTCTCCTTGGACCAATTTTCTGAATCTTGAACCCCATGGATTTTTTTTTACTACTCTGGCCACTTGGGTGGGCTCTCCCCTCTTTTACCTTCCTTCTTCTTAGTCCTCAGCACAGTTGAAATACTCTCATTTTAAGGATGCCTTCCCTGAGAAGTTGCTTTAGGAGCCCCCCCCCCCCCCCCCACACACACACACTGGCCTTATACACCAAAGCATCCAGCTGTATTTTCTTTATAGTGTCTATTCCCAGCACATACTGTCTTGTTTCTCAATTGTTCTGCTTTCTTTGTCACCTTACTACAGGATGTGAGTTCCATTAGAACAAGACTTCTTTGAGAGTCTGAAAGAACAGCCAAAATTTTTGAAAGGCAAATGGAAAACTGCTGTAACAGAAAGTGGGTGGCTTGTTAGGCCTGTGGATGAATGGAAGGATGGGTGAGCATATGGGCAGATGGATGGATGGATGAATGGATGGATGGCTAACAGAGGGAGGGGTGGGCAGATTGATTGATAATGAATGGATGGTTAATGAACAGATAGATGGATGGAGAGCTAGATGGTAGGATTAATGCATGGATGGGCAGGTAGATGGACACAAGGAATTTCTAATCAGGGTAACTTTATTCAGGGACATTTTTCTTGGGTAAAGATCAGACGTTAATTCTTAAACTCAAACCCTTTGCTGTAAGAAGATGTTTATCAGTGTGGGTACCAGATGTGCAGATAAAGAAGTTTATCATCAGTGTGGTACCAGATGTACAGATAAAGGGGAAGAAGGTCAGGGGACAAAACAAAACAAAAACAGAGCACCTGAGGGAAGATATAACATTTCAACAAGACAGAATGGCCATGTGCCTTAATATACATGTTTCCATTCCATAGAGAGCATTGCTGTATCTGTTTCTGGGCTTGAATGCCTACTCAGTGTCTCCAAGCCAAGGTTTCTATATAATTGCCCCTCACTCACAGCTGGCAAGAGAACCTTGATCATGCCGTGCCCCTCTATGCCCTACTGCCTCTAAGTTGTCCACTCTGATGATGATCTTCATCAAACAATAGAAAAGCCTCGTGCTACCACAGATGATCTATTTAAGACGATGGTTTTGGAGGCTTGGAAGATGACTCACTGGATAAAGGATTCCTGTACACACATGAGGACCTGAGTTCAGAGACTAACAGCCAGCACATAGAATCCCAGTGTGATGGGAGAGCAGATAGGAAAATTCCTGGGCTTCCTATCAGGCAGTCTAGTCAATTTGTGAATTACTCTATGAAGATTTATGCTAAACCCCAAGGGATTTCAGCAACACAAAGTTCCTCCTTTTCTGAGGGTCTGACCTTGTGGGAATGATTGCAACAGTTCATGAAATGGCAATAGGCATGACCTGTCCAGAGAGCAGTGTTCTACAACCGTGAGCAACACTCCAATCTTTGGAAAATCGGGGTTGTAGGACAGTACTGTTGTCTGTACTACAAATGAAAAGCCCTGGATGCTGTCTTTCAGGAGCTTCTCAATGCTGTAAAGCTTCTTCTGTGGCCTTTTTTCTAGGCCACCTTTCCCAGGAGACTCTGAGAATAAAGGGCCCCAGGAAAGGTCCTCATCAAAACCATTGGCTGAGTGATTACGGTGGGTCAGGTCAAAGCCTGAGGCACCCAGGACCAAACCAAGTATATCCACAACTGGAAGGGAACTCCCTAAAGGTCAAAAGTCAACAGAAATCAGGTCAGTAGAGAAAGTTAGAGTGAATAGCCTCTCATGGCCCATCACAATGGGACACACTCAGAATCGTGGCTCATGGTGCTTTGGGTTGGACCATCAACTCTTGTCTGAAAGCTCTTTTCCCTTCAGGGGACATTTGGTGATGTCTGCAAATAGTTTATCACTACAGGGGAGGGTGTTGCTACTGGCAACTGGTAGACCTAAGTAAAGGATACAAGAGCAGTCTATAGAACAAAGGATGGCTTGGTCAAACAGAGAAGGAATGACCTAGCCAGGAAGTTGGTAGCGCTGAGGCCAAGGGATGTTGGAACCCATCTGAAAGCTTTAAAGGTGCCTTTATCACAAGTGGGCTCTGAGTCAGGGCATAGGGACTTGAAGTTTTCAGGTCCCTAGAGTTCAAAAGCCCAGGAGATGTGCTCAAGAAAACAACCCCCATGCTAAAAGACCTTTGAGAAGAAAGAAAAATGGGGAAAATATTCCACCAGCCATTTCCAGCAGCTATTTGCCAAGCAGTATGCTTATTAGCCAATTACAGAAGAGATTTACCGGCTGGAATTGCATGTTCATTTATGTAGGGCCCAAACTATTTTCTCCCCAACCACCAGCAAACTCCATGGGGCTTTAATGTGACCGTAGACCGAGTCAGCTAATAGAGCCAGGGTGTTAATGGGAGCCCAGGATTTATTCTTTAATTGTTTCTGTGGCTCCCCGTCCTGGGGAGGTATTTGTCTTGGTACGCAGACACCAACAGTGAGCTGTAACGCCACACACAGGATCACGACGGCTTTTTAATTATTATTTCATCTGTAATTATAGGCAAGTTCCCTTTGTTATTCAGAGATTCATGAAAATATTTTAATTGGAATGGCCAGTGTCTTTCCCCTGACCATCTCTCAAGGTCGGCCCTAGTGATCAAAGGCTATTCCACCATTGGGGAAACTTGAGCGGCTGAGGCTCTAAAGCAACTCAGAAGCATTATTGAAAATTTTGGATTTGAGGTGGTTTTTTTTTTCAAGACTTATGGCCCAGTTGAAATGGGGTCAAGTGGAGCACTAAAGAATTTAATTAGAAATGTCCTCTCCAGATCTGGATGACTGTAAAGCTCGCTAGGCTGTCCCTGGAGAGCTGAGAGTCAATGGCTATGGGGATGGAGTATATATTTTTTTCAAACTCATAATAAGAAGGAGCTATGTGGGGCGGAGGCGATGGCTCAGTCGGCAAAGCATTTGTTAGGCAAGCGAGAGAACCTGAGTTCGATCCCCAGAACCCATGCCGGAAAAAGTTCGATGTGACAGTGTGAACCTGGAATGTCAGCCCTGGAGAGGCAGAAGCAGGAGGACTCCAAAGGTTCACTGGCCATCCAGGATGGGTGAATTGGAGAGCTCCAGGTTTGGTGAGATAACCTGCCTCAAAATATAATGGGAAGAGCATCTGAGGAAGGCACCTGACAGCAGCCTGTGGCGACAGGGGCAACCAAATGCATGGATGCCCACACACAAAAGAAGGAAAGAAACTACAGCTGGGTGTGTTAGCTTACACCATTAATTTTAGTGCTTGGGAGGGAGAGGAAAGAAGGTCAAAAGTTCCAGTATTTGAACATCATGGCGGGGAAGGGGGCTGGGGATCTTCTGAGGTGCTGTAGGAGCCTGGAAAATATGAGAGGAGGGAATGAGAAGAGAAGAGAGAAGGTCTAATCGGAGGGTAAGAAAAGGGATTTGGGCTTCTAGTTCCACCTCAGACGATGGCCCAGGCAACTCCACTCACGTCCCTTCAGGGGTTTCAAGGCTGAACATCAAAGGAGAACTTCAGGGTGGGGGGGGGTGTTTATTCATGGATGTGGGACAACGGAAAGACAAAACCAACAAGACCATATAAACCAGTCATTTACACTAGAGGAAATACAGGGTTTGGTGGAATTAGAGGGAAGACATACTGAAGGGTCTGGCAACTGGTTCTTTGTTGGGTGACCCAAAGATAGGAGCTACGAGCCCTATTTCATGATAGGAGAATGGGGATTCTTTCTCCTGGATGTCCTTTTGAACCCAGGGGCTTCAGCTTCCTCAGGACCAACTTTCAGCAAACTTGGAAGCTGGGTTTTCTAGACAACTCTAACTCACATTGCATTTGAAAACTAAATATGCATTAACAGTAATTAAAGCATGTTGGTTCATGAATAATACACTACTTTACACTATTTGTAGGGTGTAATGAGACACGCTACTAAGCCGACAACAAACATTCCATTGTGTGATTGCCGACTGTTTTATAAGATACTGAACACGGTCATTTATTTTATTATCATGTGTATTATCAAGCTATTCCTTTTTAACAAATTATTTTTCCAGGTATCTGGGGTCTTTGTTTGTAATCTGGCTGAAGGCAGAAAGGAAATTAGTTGGGTGGTCTGTGGTGCTGAACTAACAATACCTGGCGTCTTGCAAACAACTCTTGCCATTGGTGGTCCCTGTGTGCGCGGCTTTTCAGTGTGAAGAAATGTGTTGCCTTTGGCCAAGGTCAGTCGTACACTTAGTGATAAGGAAGTTGCTCCTGAGCGAAGGAACAGAGAGGATGGGCAGGTCTGTGACATGGATGTTCAGGTGTGCGTGGATGTTGGTGTGTGGAAGGTGTGCATGTGTGTAAGTGTGTGCATGTGCATTTGGGGGCCAGAGAACAGCCTCAGGTGTCATCCCTCAGACCTACTTTTTTTTTTTTGAGACAGAGAGTCTGCTTGCCTGGACCTCTCTCAGAATGCCAGTGACCCTGTCTCCATTTCCTTAGTGCTAGGATTACAAGCACACACCAGGATGCTCAGTCTTTTTAAGACATAGGTTCTGAGGATCATATTCATGTCCTTGTGCCTGCAAGGCAAGTGTTTCACCAACTTGGCTTTCTCCTTTGCCCTGTGATGCTTTAACTTGTCCAATGAATGCAAAAACTGATGTGTGACCCTTTTCCATTTCACGTGAATCCAATTACCTAGTTATAAAATGTCAATGTGTGTTTCCAATGGGGAGTTTCATTGTCACCCCCGGTCCTCGGAGTGAGGCACAGTTAGGAGAGAAGAGCTCTTAATCCATTATGTGGGTCACTTTTATTTCCACACCCACTTTCTTGACTGTTAAAAACTTGATACTTTGTGGGACTTCTTTCTGGTTTATATCTGATGCTTACTTAAAAACACGATTTACAGAGAGCTCACATCCAGTTCTACCCAAGGAACCAGATCAGAACACCAGCTCAGTAGCCTTTCCCTTTCCTCCACCTTGCCCAGCTAGCCCCATCAAGGCTTAGATGTCAAAATTTTGAAGCTCTGCCCCAGAAGAGCTCATTGGCAAAGAATGGACAAGCCACAGATTTGAACATTTTGGCTTCTTGATTTTTCACTCAGGTGTTCACCATTCCTCGGCTGTGTCTGCCACCGAGCCTGGGTATTCCCTCCAGCCCCTTTCACTGGAGGCAAAACTAACGCGACTGGAGAAAAAAAATGGCATTTCTCATCTTAACTTGCTTTTCCGTGAATTTTTTAAATCAATATTTGAGTGCTCAGCCAGTAAAGTGCTTAGCATGCAAACAAGGAGACCTGAACTTGATCTTCAGAACTCACACATAAAAGAACCAGGCACAATGGTGCACACTTGGAATCCCAGGGCTGGGGAAATGGAGCTGGGTGGATCCCTGGGGCTTGTTAGACAGCCAGCCCAGCTTACTCAGCCAGCCTAGGCCAGTGAAAAACTCTGTCTCCAAAGAACAAGTTTGAGGCCTGGAGAGATGGCTCAGTGGTTAGGAGCACTTGCTGATATTCTAGAGGACACGTTCGGTTCCCCGAATCGATACAGGTCAGTTTACCTGTAATTCCAGCTCCAGAGGATCCAATGCTCTCTCCTGAACACGGATGACACCCATATAAATGGCATGCACTTATACTGACACACATGCATATGTACAAATTAAAAAGTCTTTAAGAAAACAAAGTACACGGTATTGGTATCTGAGGGATAACACCTGGGGTTGGTTATTCGTGAAAGGTGAGATACATTCTTAGAAATCTGGGCTAGAAAAAATGTCTCTGAAAGAAATCTCCAAGCCGGGCCGTGGTGGCGCACGCCTTTAATCCCAGCACTCGGGAGGCAGAGGCAGGCGGATCTCTGTGAGTTCGAGACCAGCCTGGTCTACAAGAGCTAGTTCCAGGACAGGCTCCAAAAAAACCACAGAGAAACCCTGTCTCGAAAAACCAAAAAAAAAAGAAATCTCCAGGTTCTTAAAATGGTCTTCTCAGTGAGCTTATGAGAACTACTTTCATGTGCTTTATCACACGCTTTATGGATTTTTTTTTAATTTTGTGTGTGTGTGTATATGTGAGTGCATACGCACATATGTGTGCATGTGTTTGGAAGTCTTTCTCAGTCTTTTCATTTTTTGTGATAGGAAATCTCAGTGAGCCTAGAGCTTGTCATTTGGGCTAGATGAGCTGGCCAGGAATTATGGATGCTGTTGCTATGTCCTCAATCCTGGGATTGCAGGCATACACTACCATACCTGTTTCGTTTATGTGGGTTTTGAGGAATCTACATCTGGCTCTACATGTTTGCACATCAAGTTCTTTGTAGCCTAAGCCGTTTTCCTACCTGATAGTTTTTAATCTTTAAAAGGAGTTTGGTGGAAGGGGTATCATCAGGTCAACTGGGCAGAAGAAGGATCATTGGACAACCCCACTAGCTTAGCTGTAGAATCCGATCTGACCTGTGATTATTCTCTTGTGTAATATGGTTTCTTGGGATCACAGAATTCTTTCATATCAATGATCATGCCCACATGGCTCAAGACCACCTCACCAGGTGAGGCAGAGCACAGGCTGACTTCCTGCAACCGAGGCCTCCTCCAGTGGACAATCCACACTCCCCACCTGTGAGTCACACATCCTGTGAGCTACTTCTACCTCTGACCCATAGGAGGTGCCCACCTTATCTAGGCCAAGGACAGAAGTCAAGGCCAAACTACTGTGCTAGAGAACACATCCCTTGCTTTAACCACCTCCTGCATGCAATCTTCAGGAAAACTCTTTGAAATTTAATTCCAGAAAAATCAACTAAATAAAAACTAAGGCTAGTTCTCCAAGTGAGGACTTTCCTAGAGGTTCCCTAACATGTATGTCTACTGAGTATTTACAGGATCAGTGGCTACTCACAGGTGCCCTGAGTGATTGATGCTCACCTCTTAAAAATGGAGGGCTCAGAGTTGTGTTTTTGATAATTTTTTTCTGTGAGCAACTACCCGGCAAATTGATACGGCTCCCCTTTAATTAGATAGTGGGGCTGCATGCTTAATGCTGCTTGCAGAGAGCCTATAAAAATGAAGTCAAATTAATACATGGATTACTGTTAATTCTAGGCTACAGAATTCAGGTTTTTCTAGGAGAAGGCAAAGGTTGGAACCCTATGGCCAATCTGTCAAAATTAAATCCAGTATCTTTCATTCTGAAATGGAGAAAAGAGATGCAAGGGGCACCAAAGATTTTTCCCCGGACCCTCTGCGGACGACCATTGCCCTGGATAGCAGGATCAACAACCCTACATCTGGAGCCTGCTTGTGTCCGCCATATCCTCCCTCCCCTCTCCGCAGACGGATGGAGGTAGCCCTGCATAGCCTACATGCCTCGCACCATTAGCCCTCCCTCACTGCCCAGCTCACAACAACGGGCCCCAGTCTTCAGGCTGTTCATAATATTCTGACACTTTTATAGCTCCCCTGCTCTCTGCCAGGGCTGGCAGCTCCCTCAACTCGCAGAGCAAATTCCACAGACAATAGAAAGACAGCTCTCACTGCAGACGAAGGGTCAGGCAGCTCTTTAACAGGCCATCAAAGAGACACCCGGCAAAACGCCTACCTTCCAGAGGAGCGGTGGGCGCCCACCAGACTATCCTCTGACAACTGAGTTACTGTTTATTTTGTGGCCACGCTAAAACCTGTTGCCAGGGGATAGAATAGCCCATACTGACCTGGAGTAGGGATGTAAAAGGAAAATTATTCGACTTCTGCCATGGCCATGATCTCTGTTAAGGATAAAAATCACAGACTCGGGTGTTGTCTGTCTTTCCTTCCTTCCTTCCTTCCTTCCTTCCTTCCTTCCTTCCTTCCTTCCTTCCTTCCTTCCTTCCTTCCTACCTTTCTAACTATTTTTTTCTTTGATAATTTCCCACATGCACTCCATGCACAGCCTCCCCCTACTCTCCTGCCTTCATTCTACTCCCTATGAGATCTCTTCCCATGTTCATGCTCATTTGTTGTGTTTGTGGCCACTGACTCTAGGGCTGTCTGTGTGACCATGGTTTTGGGTCCTACTAGCCTTAGCAGATATACAACTAAGAAAAAGAAAAAAGTTCTTCCTCTCTTAGAATTTATCTGCAGTGTTCCCTGGGCCTGAGAAGGGATGGTATAAATGTTGTTTGGGGATGAGCCTTCAACTCCCTTCAACTCTCTTTTATTCCCAGCATCTTGGGCACCACCATTCACTGCACAAAGAAACTCTCTGCTTAAGGCTGGGACTAGCTTTTGTTTGTGGATATTAACAGAGATTTTGTTAAACAGCAGTAGGCTTCTTACTTAGATTTATGAATTAAAGAGTGACTGGTTACTCCCATACCGCTCATGCCACCATTGCACAGGTGAGCCTATCTTGCCTAGTTGGTTGGTTTTATGGCTTAGAGTGCTCACAACTGGGCAAAATGACAGATGCTTTATTTCTCCAAGCAGTGTATGCAAAAGTTTCTGGCTTGATCCCAGCTTGCTTTCTCTATATCTTGCAGCCTAGGTATAGGGTGTGTGCTATTATAGAGAATGCTGGTTAGAGGGTCAATTCTTTTTGATATTTATCATGATTATTTCAAGTTTTACTGCAGACTGTGTGCTTTCAGTCCTTCACCTCCCACAGAATTTAAACAACTCTTGAAATGGTCTAAAACCAAAATAATACTGTTTTCAGATTCTGAGAAGAATGCTGCCGTCTGCTCAGAATTCCTCCTGATATCAATTGGTATGTGAACATGTCTGTAAGCAGGTGTGTTCACTATTAAGTGGTTTCATATGTGAAGGTCAGAATTGAATATAGGGTTCCCCCTTCTATTGTTGGCTACCTTACTGTTAGAAAGAGGGTCTCTCGGTGAGCCTGGAACTTACCATTTCATCTTAGACTGGCTGTTCAATGAGCCCAGAGGATCCTCTTGTCTCTGATCTTCCTGTTCTGGGGCTACAGACATCTGTCACCACACCAGGTGTTTACGTGAATGCTGAAGAACTGAACTCTGGTCCCCATGCTTGCATGGTGGCGCTTTACCCCTCAACCTTCTCCCCGGGCCCTGCCAGTAACTTCATCCAAGTGACCTCATCCAAGGCTTGCTGATGAGTATAGCCATTTGCACAAGTATTTTTTTACTTTCCCATATAGTTGAAAAACTTCCCATGTGTAGAGATGAGACAGAGAATGATATCAAGGCTTTGACTTATCCCTTAGCACAAACTGAGCAAGCAACCTTAGAACACGGTGTAGGAAGGGGCTGGTCATATGTACACACAGCAGGTTCTGCCAGTGTTGGTTGTAAATGTTCAAAGGTAATAGGACTGCACCGAGGAAGAGAGACAAGGAGTTGAACAAATACAGTATGCAATATAACCTTGGATTGTTTACTTTCCTAACACTTACTTATTTGTGTATATGTGTGTGTGGTACGTACTGGCCATGGCTCATGTGTGGAGGTCACAAGACAGTTTGCAGTTCCCTCCTTCCACCTGTGGTTCTGGGTAAGGGATGGGATGACGTCATCAGGTGAGGTGACAGTGCCATCGTCACCTGTTGCACTATCTAGCCAGTCCCAGTTTTTTAATTCAGGTAACAGAATTTGTCTGATTCACTACAATATTAATGTGATTTGGATCACACACACACCACACACACACCATAGCCACATCCATGCTTATCAACTGCCCAGGCTTCTAGAAATGCGTTTTACATTTTTATACACAGAAGCTGAGTTTCTGGGTCAGGGCTTTCATTTGTTTTCTGTGTACATTTTTTTTTATACGTGTGTGTAGGAATGTGGAGGCCATAGGGCGATGCTCAGTGTCTTCCTCAATCACAATCTACCTTACTTTTCTGGGATAAGATCTCTCATTGCCCTGGGGCTTACCAACTTAACTTGGCTCAGCTGGCTGGTCAGGAGACCCGGGACTCCGTCTACCCACTTTCACTTCCCCAGCACCAGACTGCAAGCAAATGCCTGGCTTTTAAAAACAGGCATGCTGGGGCCCCAACTCGGGTGCACACCGGGCATTGTACAGACTCACCATTTCCCGCACTCTCCGTAGTGATTACTGTGATTTTACTGACTACTTTATTCTAAACGACACTTCTTGCTCTGCTGGTGAATGTAAGCCTGCTTTCCTCTACAGATGCTTCTGTGCTAGAGACTTCTTGACAGCAAGCAGGGTGAGACATCTGAACAGTTTAGGTGCTTACCTGGGGAAGCTCTGTCTAGCCTCCCTCCAGGTAAAGAATCTGAAGACTGCCATGAAAAGTAGTGAAAGGCCAAACACTTCAGCGCATGGGCCCCGGAATCTAGGCCAGCCCAGGTACAAGTCCTCAGAACTGAGTCTAAAGCCGGCCGGGGTGGGGGGCAGGGGACTGTCTCAGCACACCAGGCAGACTCCCAACCATGTCCTGGTGCTGCCAGGAAAGTCTGTAGACTCTCCCCCAGGGCTTCTTACACAGCGGAACAGCAAGCCTCAGGCAGAGGCCGGCGGGTCCTGCTCACCCAAACTTCAGCTGGCGCCTTTCTGTTTTCTGCATTCAGTCATTTTTATTTCGCTGATACAGAGTTCCTGGGCTTCTCTGCCTGGGTTCCAGGTGGAAGGGGCACTGCACACTCAGGAACTTGTTCAACTGAGGAAAATAAACCAATCAAGAGCCTGAGTGAAAAACTCTTGCGATTCCCCCTCCCCTCCACCCTCCCTCAGCACACAGTAGAGGTAAAGACCAGCCATGAGGGCATTTCGAGACAAGTCTCTCATATGTAACTACTGAGAATCAGAAAATACTCTATATTGTTTGAAACTTGCAGCCTCCTTGGTACCCCTCGGGTAAAGTCTTTTTTTGTTGTTGTTGTTTGATTTTGTTCTTCTGGACAGGGTTTCTCTGTGTGATAGTCCTGGCTGTCCTGAAACTTACTTTGTAGACTAGGCTGGCCTCGAACTCACAGCGATCCGTCTGCCTATGCATTCCAAGTGCTGGGATTAAAGGTGTGAGCCACCACTGCCCGGCTTTGAGTAAAGTCTTATGAAATCTTTTTTAAAGTTTTATAGATGCCTAGAAACAGAAAATAAAGCAAGAGAGGGGTGATGGAGGAGGGACAAGAGAATGTTCAGATGAGTGATGGGGTCACTATTTGCATATGCCGATGTCAGCCACTCAGAGTAGCTTCCCTCCCTCCCTCCAGGATGCAGTGGGAGATGGCCCGGGAAATGCAACAGTGGGAAAATAGACCACCTCTATGATTGATATAGCATAAATAACATTTAATAGATGTAGAAAGTGTGTCAGCTACCAAGATGTGGCCTTCTGGGAACTCCCAGCTAGTGTTGTTAGCACAGGAGCCAGTGAGAGCTAACCAAAGACATTTGGAGCGTTTGTTTTGGCCTGGGTACCAGATTCAGATGAGGTCAGTGTCCTGCTGCAGTGGCAATTGGAAAGGAAAGGAAACAGGATGCTCTTCGATTGGACACTGTGGTAAAGATTAGACACCTCGACTAGACTGCTCTTCTCCCATCCACACCTCTCTCTCTCTGCTCATACTCTGAATTTCCATGCTAATTAAAATTGTGAACTCTCAGCCGGGCGATGGTGGCGCACGCCTTTAATTCCAGGACAGGCTCCAAAGCCACAGAAAAACTCTGTCTCGAAAAACAAAAAAAAAAAAAAAACAAAAAAAAAAAAAATTGTGAACTCTCCCCAGTGGGAGAATGAAGGAGCGAGGCTTAGGCTCCTAGGGAATCTTATGCATAAGTAGACATCGCTTGTGACAAGATGATGTTGGAATAAGTTTGAAACAGTAAATAGTACACTTAGCATTGACAGGGCTGTAAGCACACACACACACGCCTCTGGGCAGCACAACATCCCTGAAACACACCAATCCTGTAAGAGTTTCTGGGATCCCTGAAAACCAACGCCAGGCCTTTCGTTTTTGAGACAGGGTTTCTCTGTTTACCCTCGGCTGTCCTGGAACTCACTCTGTAGACCAGGCTGGCTTCGAACTCACGGAGATCTGCCTGCCTCTGCCTCCCAAGTGCTGTGAGTAAAGGCATGTGTCATCATTGTCTCATGGAGAAATGAATTCTTAAAAGGAAAAGTCTAGATATTTAGAGATGCTAACTGAAACGCTGGTTCTAACAGTATAAACTAGAAGTTACCTAAAGTCCCATAGTAGAAACATGGGTCTATAATGATGATAGGCATCTAGTAAAGTCAGGGAAATATTTGAAAAACAAGATGATTTTTGTGGGGGAAGGAATTAGAGCAAGGGTACACAAATCAAATGCTTGAGCCAAAAGCAAAGACTTGAGAGGTAATACGGAAAGACGACCTAATCTGTATTTAAATTTAGCAATATTACTCGGCTTCTTTTCTCTAAAGACTTATCTCTGTTGGTGCTTCGCTTCTCGTGTTCAGCAATTCAGTTCAACTTCAATGATCACAGGGATCATATTTAATGACCTTACTCAGTATTCTGAAGTGGGCTATGTCGGGACGCAGAGAGTCACGGTACAGGGCACTTACGTAGGTATTGCTCTTCTAGGTTTCCGGTTTTTGTCTGTCTTTTCAACATGCACTTACGAAAGCGATGAGTATTAGTGGTAAGATCTGGCAAGAACTTTGCAATCTGAGGCTTTCTGGCCGAGCGTTGACCTTGATGAAAGCAATTAGGCCTCTTCCTTCATTGAGGTTCAAAACAAAACTGTCCACCTCCTCATTCTAAAAGAGCAAAGCCGCAAGCCGCAGGACCATTGCTTCAGTTCTTTCTTATTGATAAGTGGTACAAGGTCTTATTCAGGCCTGGAAGTGGAGCCAGACACCTTCGGACTTAAAGAAACAGGGACAGAGAGGAACTCAGCAGAAAATGACCATGGAGAAGTTGGCTCATTCTTTTTAAGTTGGCTGTAATCTATATGGCTTCCATTAGAATGCGGGACATGACGTCCACCCACAGCTAAGCCCAGGCTGGGTCTGGACTTTTTATAGCTGGAAAACAGTGAGGGGAAGGAAATTATCTGGGTAGAACAGAAGCCCATATTGCTGGGTCAGTTGAAGGTTTGAAAGCCATTTGTAAAGCTTATAGCAGGCACTGGTCTCAGCAGGACAGCCACATCCCCGTCCTAGGTAGAAAGCTGGTTTTCCCTTTGTCAGGAGCTCACCCCTTGCATGAAGTCAGTGAGTACACACTGCTGGTCACCAGCAAGCCCCCGAAGAGGGGTGTGTTGTGGAAGGCACACGGGCTTGAAGGTAGAAAGGGTTGTCTTCCAGACCTGACGCTGCTACTCATTGAGCATAGGCTATAGAGAAGCTGCTCTCTGGATTTAAATTTCATCCCTTGAGCAAACAACCAAAGGAGACCCTTATCTGACTAAACAGATATTACAACTTTCATGGAGCTTCTACTATGGGGGTAGCAAAAGGGTAACTCACGATGTGTCCAGTGCTATCTAGTATTTAAAAAGAGAAGCATTAAGGGTAAAGGGAGGGTCATTGGGAAGATACCATGAATGACATGGACAGACATGCTACCTTATCTGAAACAGATGACATTTGAGCAGAGACCAGAAGTCACTGAGAAACAAACCTTTATGTGAGGAAAGCATTTCCACAGAGGGAACTGCAGACAAAAAGCACCTGACCTGAGGGTGTGTTTGGCATGTGTGAGGGACACTGTCCAGATGGTGCTCTACAGGAAAGGGAGAAAATGCTAGAATATGGGATGGGCAAGACAGCTGAGGTTCAAGCTAAAAGAGAACAAATGGGGGAAATGCTTATCACTCCACAAAATGAAAACTGTCAGCTAGCTCTTGCTGTGTAACAAATAATCCTGAGATTTGGTAGCTTAAAATCACAGACTCATATATTATTCATTGTAGTTCTATGAGTTAAGTGTGGAGTTTCCTTTCCTTTGGGACATCTTAGCTGGCATAAAAGGCTATAGCCAGGCTGTGAGTAACTGAAAAGCAATGGTATTTGACTCGACCCACCTGGAGGCAGAGGCCCAGAAACCTGTGCTAATGGCTGGCTTGAAGCTGTCATTCCAGGAAGAGGAACGGTGAAATATGTACATAGCCACCCTCAGCTTCTTCATCTTTAATGCCAGAGTCTCTTTATCATGTCACTGGGACTCTTCTGCATCTTAGTGACCATAAACTTTGAGTTTCAGGATTCTCATACGGGTTAATAAACCACAGGACTCAGGAGCTTATTAACTAACTGAGAAGTCGTCTCCATGTTCTTCCCTTTTTGGGAGACCGTGACGTTAGTGGAGAGGGTGAGTGTTCTCAAGTGTCTCAGGAACCATCCCTTGAAAAATGGAGATAACAATCTCTAAGTATCGGGAGTTAATGTAACGACAGTAAAATCACACGATACTCACTTTTCTTCTCTCTCTTTCTCTCACAGAAAATACGATGCTGGCATGCTTATCCCATGAGACAACTCGGCCCACAAAGCACAAAAACTAAACCCACACTCAGAGAAGAACCAAGAATGGTGTTTTTCCCGGCGTCCACAAGAAGCGCTTTATTTTTCCTCTAGATTTCTTTTATAAAAAAAAAATGAAAACAAACAAAAAACAAAACAGAACAAAAAGGACTGAGATGAACATTCAAACAAACAATCTACACTTCAGGTGATCATAGTCAAGCATGTTCTTTTATTAAGCATAGGATGGGAGGAACCAAGGGAAGCTGAAGCTAGCCACTGATTCAAGAGGACTGAGAGGCCCTGACACACCCTCAGGGAGTTGTCCTTGGAACTGTGAGTAAAGAAATGAAGGAACTACTTCCTATTTCCCACCTCAAGAATATCCCCTGTGTCTTAAGGAAACCTTGCTTCCTTCCTTGTCCACCTGTGTATCTAGGGAATGATTTGCAAAAATGTATTTGTTATAATCACTATAAAAAATGCTTGCATAGCTTTGGCAAGGAAGACAGCAAAAGGTGCTCTTGATACCCACCAGCTCAGCACACCGGCTCCCCTCTGATGGCACCAGCACATTGGTTCTGTTGGGACATGGTTTTGAGTTTCTCTCAAAGTTGCCAAGCCTGGTCAGACTTGGTAGGGAAGTATGAAACGTTGGCCTCCAGGACTGAGCTCAGCATGGAGAGGTGAACATGTTCTTTTTCTTCCCTCAATAGGGGAAAGCCAGCCTTGTGTGGCATTGGTGGCTGGGGGTGTGGGGTGGGTGCTTGGGTGGGTCAAGGGGACATTAGGTTATTCCAAAGGTAGCAGAGAATCACTGTGTTTCTACAATGAGCAAAGGAACCTACATGTTAACCATGCTTCCGGTTTCAAGGAGGCCACCACCAGAAAAGCAAGCAGATCCATGACTAACCCTGACCTACCAAAGGGACGTTATCCCTAGAAAGGCCCTGCTTCCCACTGACACTCAACCTTTCCCATTGGTTATAGCTGTTCTTACTTCTTTTGCTCTCACGGGTCTGCACTAGAGGGTGAGGGGCACCCATAGATGATGGGCTGGCAGTTATGAGGGGCAGAGCAGGGGTGGGGAAGTTGCCCAAAATTATGGGGCTCTGTTTAGCTTAGCTGGATGGACTGCCCAGTCGGTCCTGGATGAGCCTCTCGCTGAGTTCCCACAGGGCCCGGGCTGTCTCTTCGCTCTGAGCCTCTTCAGACGGCAGGCAACGGCAGCAGTTGTTGAAATACATCCCTCCGAGGCCTTCCAGCTCGGGCGCGACTGCACAGTAGACAGTGGTAGCAGCTCCCTGTTGCTGAAAGACAAAAAAGAGAAACACTTGTTTTTAAAATCAATGTTAGGATATGATATGAGCCATTCTGGCTCTCTAGAGAGTAGCGAACCATTCTCCACTTGGAAATCAGCGTGGCAAAGGGCTCAACTCTAAGCACAGGACTGCAAAGTATGGTGTGCAATAGCCTTGGACAAACAAGTCCGTAAACTCTGCTTATAAAGCTAGTGTGACTTCTCACACATCGTAGAGGAAAAGGCGTGGTAAATAAAGACACATTTCACTCTCTCATGCCAGATGCCATTTCAGCACAGAGAAAAAGATGCTGTCCTTCCCCACAGGCAAGAACAGATCCATCCAACCCTTTGACTTCTTGGTGTGCAATGTAATTTGACACCGAGAATTTTCTAGAACCTTCTTCCCAAAAGCAACCAACCACACTTGATGATGCCCCACCAAATGGGTGTCTCAAGTGAGGCTGGTGATAGATTGCCCCGTATTCTTTGCCCAGGATGCTCTTAAAGGGTAGGGTGGGTTTACAACACTGTTGCAATGTTTAATACACACACACAGTCTCACACATCCCTACAGTGATGTGTTTATTCACCCAGGAAACACTTTTCTAAATGTCATATCCGTTCTGATTTACAATAAGATATGACCTAAGGTAGGAGGCATGTTTCTTTCTGCCCATTTCAAATTCAAGTTTCTGTGAACACCAGCGATCATTTTTCTGGTCTCCTCTGGAGTCACAGTTGGGGCTGTAGCTAGGGGCGTGCTCACTGATGGGGCACCATGTCATCCCAACTGACAGAATATTGCCAGAGATGCCATAAAGAGGGCAAGAGCTCACTTTGCTTTGCAAGCCATAATTAAAAGTAATAGGCTTCTGTTCGGAAGGAGGCATGGTGAGCAGGGCTCTAATTTAAAAGCAGTACCGTTTATCTGCCGTCCTGTGATCATTTATGTGGAGAACAGCTCTTGATGCATCAACTCGCTATCAGCTGATGGGGAGCGGGGTTACCAACAAGGACCGGACGCTTGCCACAGATGTCACACTTTAGGAAAAACATTAGGGGGGTTTGCTGGTAAGAGAGATGGCTTTCTGTCCCCATGCAAACGTAACCATTTTTTCCTGCCCCTACAGGGTTGAAATTGGGTTAGATCAGAGTGTCCGTGGACAAACATCCCCATAAATGACTAGAATCATCGGAGCCAGAGTCCTGAGGGACTGTAATTTCAGCAAAATTCCATTTGGGTTTTATTTGGGACTGGTTTCTGGGTCAGGGTCAGTGGCCATATATACATTGGTCAAATGTAGCCATGTGGCTTGACTGTGGGAGAGGCGGAGAGGAGTGTGTGGAACAGATTTGATATTTGATCATATCTGGCTGCTTGAGCCCCCTGTCCGGGTTCCACCCGTCCAGGATTTGAACATCTGGCCTGTGACTGGAGCTTAATTGAATAGCAAATGGTTAGTGACTTCCAGAAGTCCCTCAACATGCTCCCCCAGCGCACCCCTCCTGCACAAACAGTGATTACTTCGGATTCAGAGATCTCTTTCTCAGTTGCTCTCCTTTTACTGACTGGCTACTAGTCTTCACCTTTCGCTGAGCACCAGGTGTTTATCTAAACCCCTGCCAGGGGGGTGTGGGATTCCTCCACATCCTTTAAGGAGGAAGAGGGCAGCCAAAGTGCCTCTGACGGAGAAGCAGAACACAAGGGCGACCCCTCAGCTAACTCAAGCCAAACAGCAACTTGCCCTCTGCTCTCTGCCGAGTCCAAGGATAAACCTTGGGCCATTTCTCTTGGATTCTCCAGCCAAGAATGATCAGGTGACTTGCCATAGACTTCTAAGTAGTGACTGAGAGAATCTAGTCCCTTCACCTCCAAATCCTCCCCTTCTCCTCTTCCCCGAGCCCTAGCTGATTCCCCTATCAGACAGTGCTTCTAATCTCACAATAGACTGTCCGATCCTGAGATAGGACCCAGGGAAGCCACCCAGAAAACTGGCCATCAGCGTTCTTCAGAACCTAATGTAGCAAACTGCCACAGTGTCCTTCTAGCGTCATGTGGCTGCGTGCTTGCATTGCTGAAACGGTGAAGGAGTTCTAAAGTCACCCAATCTAGAGTCAGGCTCACTGCGAGAGGAGGTGTGTCTTCCATGAATGGAAACTTCAAATGATGGCAGCTTGGCTGCTTTCACGGAAGTGTGCCTTTGGTGGCTGTGCTGAAAGGCACGCAGCTTTAAAAGCCCAGTGATCCACGCATGCTCACATCAATTCCTTGCCATTGGCCGTAGGGTAGTTTACAACACAAATTCTACTGCCAGTGCCCCCAGCTTTATAAAAGAACACAAAACAGGGTACAAAGGCCACCTTTGCTACCCCAAAGACTGACTGTGTCTTTTTGGCAAAGCCTCCCAGCCTGAGCCACGCGTGCTGCCACGGGCTCTTGCTTTATCTTCTCTTCAGGACAGACAATTAAGTGTTGACAATATCTTGTTGGTTCCATTCCCACTGCCTCATGGGCTTTTTGGAGAACTTTCTTTTCAGCTCTTCCAGTGGCAACCCTTGAGTGATATCTTTATACCATACGATGTGGCGACAGTCTAAAGAACAAGTTCCCACTTTGGGCTCATCAGCTTCTCAGTCTGCATGCCATCAGCCCCAGACGCAGCCGCATTAGTGAGAGCTCATTAGTAAACAAGCGTGTGCAGCTGGTAGGAGAGGAAACACTTTCAAATTGGTAAGAAAGGTTTTTTTTGTTTTTATTTTTGAGCACTTTAATCACCATCAAAAATGATTTTCGTGCCACTTTGGGGCCATCAGTACCTAAGTCAGATGAGATGAAAGAGGCATATAAAGAAAACAAGGTTAGCGCTGGTGGGATATTTGAAGGTATGACTTGCCATTTGTCAACATTGCTTTACTAGTCCATGGTGATAAAATAATAACCCCTTGACATCAGAGTACTGGCTGGAACTGTGGCTCTCTCCCAGATGGTTCTTGTTTGTTTCCTTCAGAACAATTTGTCAGGTTGAGTAGACGTCACTCATCACAAGAAGCTGGGGAAGTAACACCTCTGGCCACATGGATGCCATTGGGCTAATGTGTTGATGACCCATTACTACTGGCAAGCCCAGTAGAATTTCTAACCATACTTTTATGCCATCTGGGTTCTACTCAAACATTTGTGAGTGGCCAGAGTTCAACTGTGACCTCAGCCATTACTATGTATGTAAAGTCGCCCAGGGTTTTTGTTTGTAGCTTAAGCTGAGAACATCTTGGTAATAGAAGTTCATCGTTTTCCCTAAGAAATCATCTTCCATGTTTGCAATCCTGTCTTCCGCCTCAGAAAGCTGGGATGCTGATGGGTGGCTGTTGATAGTTGAGACCCTGAGATTCAAAGGACCTGGCCTTCCAAAATCCTTTGTTGGGATGAAAACGTTAAATATCTGCCTTCTATTAACATTCATTTGATAACCGCTGGCCAGCAATTTGTAGCCGTCAGCACAAGTTACAAATGAATATTGAGTCCTTTGAGGAAAAAGGTACAGAGAATTCTGATAAACAACACCTGGTTTGAAACAACAACACACAACCACATATTGATATCGGCGATGTGTTACTTAGTCCTGTGATAGAATACTCATGTTCTGATAAGAACACATGTTACACAATTAATTTAGCTTTCGGGTGACTCTACTTTAATATGCATGCTTATTTAAAAGGAAGAATAGATTCCCGTCTTAAAGTAGATGCAACAACGCATTTTAAAATACACACGATATCATGGCCCATCTATATTCAAAGACTTGAAAGAGCGGTAGATGTTGGAAGATTGCTTTATTACAGACATATCCACACCAGGACATTGCACAGCAAATGCTGATTTAATCAATTTATGCAAAAAAAATAGATTCAGAAATGGGAACATGCCACGCAAGCTAGATTAGGCCTGGAGCCTCAAGGGCAGGGAAGGAAGGCAGGTAGTGGCTGACTGCAGAGATGGGTTAAAAGTGGCGCAGCGCAGTGAGTGTTGGGCAAAGGGGAAAGGCAGGTGCATCTTCAGACCCCCAAAGCTTTCATTGCTACTCATCTGTGGTCTCGTAGGCAGAGAATATACTTCCCAACCATGCAGCGGTGTTATAGATAGACCACACTGAGTGGAACAATCAGTCCCAGAGCCGGGGCAGAGACGAGCATCTCACCACCCTTCCCCTCTCTTAGTAACAGTAATGCTCCTGCAGGAAAGTTGTAAGACTTCTCTCAGAAATATACAGCATTGCATTCTGGAGTTCATCTCCAAAATGTCTTGGTGCTTGGGACATAGCTGTTTCTACAAACAAGTATGATTTCCATCTCGGGTTCAAAAGGCAAAAGCAAGCTGTTCCAAGGGGTGCTGTGCCCCTACCTTACTATCCAAGAACAAGACTGTCAGTAGACAAATGGCCTCATATTCCACAATATTCTGTCTGTTCATAAAGCAAAGTAGTTAGCACAGGAATGAGACTCATGCACCTCTCTGACCAGTGACCAAAACGAAAGAACATCTCCACTGCTACCCACACAACTGAATTATATAATGTTGGGTCAGCGCTTATAAGTCTCCAGGGTTTCAGCACAATGGAAGGAGGTAGCAGAAGAAAACAAAGAGCTCTGTTCTCCAGTGAGTTCCAGCCAACAGTGACTAGCCTAGTAGCTGCGAGGCCTAGCATTTATTGGTGGCTAGCATTGGCCAGATGCCTGCAGGCAGCTTCCTAAGCATCATCTCTACCCTTCATGCTGCTCCAATGAGCCAGGAATAACCAGCATCTCCATGTTTAAAGACCCACTTCTATTCAAAGATCAAATCCAACTCATCCAAAGTCACACGGACAGTCACCAATGGACTGATTCAGAATCCATGAGTTAGTATAGAAAACCTCCTTCCCAAACTCGCTCCATGAATATGGTCATGTTGACCATTTCCTTCTAGGTGCCTCCCGTTTGACTCGGGCTTCCTTGTGCTATTTTGTCTTTTTCCCCAGGCAATGCCTACTTACAGAACGAGGCCCTGATTTGGCCTAAGTTAAATACACAAGCTGTCATATGTTCACCTGAAAAATGATCAAAGGAGATTTTTCCACTGTTGATTTAGTCAGTGAACAAAATTGAAATTATATCCATTTGGATTAACAACAAAAAAAATGAAGACTCAGCACCCTATCCATCTATTCAATAGCAAATGACCCTTCATTTAAAAAAAAAAAAGGTACCTGACTCAAAATGCCACCTCTGGGCACCAGACTGTCAAGCTAAGGAACATACCCTTTGACTATAGATGTTTTCAAAGCATGAACATCAAAACCAGTAGAATAAATGGCCATCTGCATTTCCTCTCCATCCTGCCCATATCACAACACTCACGTGCCGAAGTCTGCATAGACTCAGCCAGAAAGGTAGAGCACTTTCGGTTCATTTCCAGAGTCACCCCTGTTTCGTAAACTTCCATAGGCGCAGTGTGGCCTCCCGTAGGTGCAGTGTAGGCTCAGGTGCTGACAGGCTCCATTAGACTTACAAAGCAAAACAGCCACCTCCTTCCCTCCAACCCCCAATAAATCCCTAGCATATTAACTGCTACAAATTTCCGACAATTGGTTCCTAGGAAGGCCTTGAACAGTACAGGCTCGGATACGTGGAAATGTTTTGTTTAGGCGCTGAGACGTAAACTTCTTCGTCGCTCTTGGGAGTTCTGCTAATGCACAGGCTGTTCTTAAGCCTTCCTTACAAAAAGCCTTCATTGCAGGGGAGGAGATAGAAACTCTAGAGACTGGAGACTGGATATATGTGTACAGACTCTACCAGCGTGAGAAAAAAATGTTCCAGAAAAGTCACATAGAGAACACACAAACCCCTTCACCCTGAAGAAGGGAATGTCTTCAGCTGTCACCGTGGCTTTGAACTTATTGTTCAGAACTTATTGTTACCGCAAATCCCTTTGCTAAATACAGGCTCACAGCTGTGAAAGATCTTAGGTTCTTTCTCTGGTGCCTCGCCCCTGAAGGTAAAGCGTGTATTCTCAGGTGTAGGGACAAGCTTGACTGCAGTGACCGAGGGATAGGCAGATAGTGAAATATGCCAACCCGTCGCGCTAAACATCGTTAGGCCAAGCATAGATGATACCCAAATTGCAAAACTCCTCTCGAGTGATGTGAAGGAGGAGGAAGACTAACATTTCGCTCTCAAATGACAGCCATACTCTGAGAGCGAGTCTCTGAAATGACCTGATGCATTTCCTGCTGCACTGAAGGAACCCTAAGTAAGACAGTGCCCAATGGCAGTCTCTGACAAAAGACGCAGTTGTCTGGAAATGTCGTGAGGAGTGGTGAGGTTCTGGTTTGAAGGCCAAGGTAGAATGGATGGGAAAGACCCTAGCAGTGGTGCTCATCTTACTGTGCCGCAGGGAGTCCCAGAAACCCTGGGTTCTAGACAGAAAGTTGGATGGAATTCTTTAAAAACAGAAGAATGTAGTTGCCATTCCTAAAATCTGAAGTCTAAGGAAGGATTAGCTAGCCAACCCCAACCATTCCGAGGTGTCCAAAGGCGTGTTCAGTTGAGAAGACCAGGAGAAGATTTTTTTTTTTTCAAATCAGGAGGGTTAGAGGGCAGAGTGACCTCTGTAAGCTATTGGGGCTCTAGACTTTCTCTTAAAATAAAGTCCTTTTTCTATTTTCCTCATGTCTGCGGATTTTTTGTAATAGACAGCCCACTGCCTCCATGACAGAAATATTTTTTTGTTTGTTTGTTTGGTTTTTCGAAACAGGATTTCTCTGTAGCTTTGGAGCCTATCCTGGAACTAGCTCTTCTAGCCCAGGCTGGCCTCGAACTCACAGAGATCTGCCTGCCTCTGCCTCCCGAGTGCTGGGATTAAAGGTGTGTGCTGCCACTACCACCCGGCCCATGACAGAATTATGTGTGACCTTAAAGGACTAGCAATAGATATTTAGAATCATTTCACCTTCTGGGATCTCTTATTATACCTTGGGAGGCCCTAGGTACAATTTGGTGGGAAAGGAGGCGGAGGGCGCTCCTAATGAGAAGAGGGGAACGGCATGGCTCAAGGGTAATCTGCTTGGTTGTCTTGAAGCATACTTACTCCACATCCCATTTGTGCCTGCCCGCATTGCTCTTGAGCAATTCTCATTAGAGAGAAGGGAAGATCTAGTGGATTAGGGCTTACATATTCATGAAAGATGACCCTGGATTCCCCGTTGAGTTGCCCAGAATATGGACACTGCTCAACTCAGCTCAACCTATAGTTCTTTTGCAGATGGAGATTTGTCTTGTGGAGTGGAAATTTGATCTGGGAAATACATCCTTTCATGAGTTACTTTGATATGGTCCATCAGAAGGGCCATAGACTCTTGCCATTGAAATAAGCATCGTACTTAGAGCATAATCGAGCCTACCACTGTAAATTTCCAACTGGTCCACCTCAATGCCAGGGCTGAAGAACCACTGAGTGTTCATAGGAGATAAAAGAAGACGTCTGGCTGGTGTTAATTTGAAACATATTACATTTTACTTCTTTAACCTTGGTTATAGCCACTCATATATATATACTGTATATACATGTATGCTTCTGTATTTACCATGTATACTGAAATAAGCCTCTAAAATGATTGCCAGGCAGAATTAATGGGCTTGGTTCTCACAGATGGTAAAAATGATGGCTTCCTAGCATTAATGAAACAGAGTTTCTCCCTTTTCTTCTCCACTTGCCTGTCTTTTTATCTCTTCAAAGTAAAATAATAATAATAATAAAAATAACCTGACTGTGGAGAGCAGGCAGAATTTCAGGGCACACCTCAAACAAGCTGTTTAGACTGTTGTAGCCTACAGTCCCTACAAACCTATGCCACTGGAAAATCGTACAAAAAGAAATAAAAATATTGGGGTGGGAGATGGGAAACACAGGGTCTCTGATATGACCGTATCAAGGTAAGAAATCGGTTATCCAGGCATGAATTAAGAAGGTGCATCTTGCCCTAATTCAGCACTCACTGGCAGCTCCCAGCCCCCAGGCCAGCCCTGCCATGTCATACAAGGCCCATCCTCATTTAGCCGCGCATGTTTTTCTTTGAGAACTCCTTGGGACCGATCATTTCTCTGGCTTGAAGATGTCAGCCTTGCTAATGTTTCATTCAGAACACACTGTGGCGAGCATCTCGTTTGTGACTACTTCCATAATGAACGGTGATCACTCAGGCACCGCCTTTACACACAGAGATCTCTTCTCAGTGGTCCAGGGGCTAACAAGAAACAGTAGATATTTCACTCACCAGCAGCTTGTTGCTAGTTAGTGGGAAAAAATCAGGTGTACTGTTGCTTTAATTGCCAGGGTAAAGAATCCTGCCTGGGCTAGAGAGCGGTTTAAAGCACTTGATGCGAATACACCAGAAACAAAACAAACAAAAAAAATTTAAAAATTGCATTCTATCATGCAAATATTATCTAAATATGCATGTGCTAACTACTCAGCTACTGTATTTTAGGAAATACAATTAGTCTGCCTTTCTTTTCTCCTATGTAGACTGTAAATAACTGTAGATCTTTCTCTTGCTTCCGTATGTAAATATATGTAAATACCAACACACTATGCATGTTGATATTCTAGGCGATTTCAGGTACTTTTATAATCTGAAGGCATGTACTTGAACTGGTTTGTTAAAAGGGGGAAAGGGGGAAACTCTCTCAGACTCTTTAAAGCTGAACAGAAATTAAAGCTTTCTTCCTAGACTGGCGTGGTGTCTTTTGTTTGCTTTCTTCACCATGAATGGACCCTAGCAGGGCTTCTCATCTTACAGGAAGGAACTGCTGAGAACAGACCCGAAAACCATAGCTGAGTTTTTTGTAACGCGTTTTCACACACTTTTCTTAGGTGTACGAAACCAATTCTAGAGCCACAGGTAGGCTTCCTTGATGTCTTCATTTGTGCCCACCCACGCCCAATTCATGTGAAGATAATTCTTGTTTACATCTTAGAAGCCAAGCACAGTCTCAATATCATATAAGAGGGTCCTGTTCTACCCATTTAAAAGGTGTTGAACCTGAGCCACATTAAGACTGGGTACTTGTTGAAAAGGACAAAATGGTTAAATTCCACCAAAACTCTGATTTTCTTCCTTGCATACATAAGATCTTTGAACTCACTCTGAAAAATGACAGAAAAATAATTTAGGCTCTGTGGGCCCTACAGTTTCTGTTGCAAAAATTCAAGTTTAGCACTGTTTTCGCAAAAGGAGTCATGAGCAATATGCACAGAGATGAACATGACTGTGTCCCAATAAAACTTTATTTGAACAATCAATCAATGGACGAGATTTAGCCTCCAGGCAACAGTTTGTCAACCTCTGCCCCACACATTATCAAAACTCAGTTTCTCTTCAGCAGAGCATTCAGAGTTCCTTCTGAGTGTGTGTATATACATTTTGAATGGACTAGGGAAATACTTTGATCAACTGAAAATTTCTCTAATCTGGTTCCTGGAAGTACCAACACTCTTGGAGGAAGTCATGGAATAATGAGGTGAGCAGGAATGAAATCCCTGAGTTTATAAATCAAGCTATCTGCCTCAGACAAATGGCACTGCCAGGTTTCAATTTAGTTATCTCTTGTTTTTATAAATGGGGATAGAGTGGGAAAGTTAAGAAAGACAAAGCGAAAGAAAAAAAAAAGAAAAGGAAAGGAAGAAACTGAACAACTCTCAGACTTTAACGAGAGGAAAGAGGCCATTACTTCAGGTATCTATGGAAACCAAGCAGCCTGCTCACTTCTTTAATGGTTGGCAAACAGCATTAGTGTTTGAAGATGTTCTGCCCAAGTATGATGCTACGGTGTAAATGCATTAATTGACAGTTTCCTTGGGGACTTCTTTTTATTGAAGTTTTCAAACCTAATTTGATGGCACAAGAAGCTCCGGAGCCCTTGAAGAATGCTGTAGCACTGGGTCTCAGGAACGCAAAACCAGCATGGGCATCGCGCGCACACACAGAGTCAACTCTCTCCGCTGTCTCACAGCACAAGCGCAGACACAGCCTTTGCTGTCCGTGCTTTTCCAGGGAACAGCCCTCTAAGCAATCCACCTTGTCATGGAGAGGCCCTTTCTAACCCCCTGTCCTGAGTCAGTGCAAGTCTTTAGGAACTCTTGTGTCCTGGGAGGGACTGGAGGAGAAGGGAAGATCTGATGTTAGCACAGGGTATGTGGCTGTATGAAAGAGTTCAGTCTCTTGCGGTTGTGTGACACGCTAGTATGCTATGATTTATGGCGTGAGTGACCCTGGCAGGTCCTACGGTGGGTAGAGGACCACAGTAAGTAAGTAAGACAGACAGCTACGCCATGCAGTGAGAACTTGGGTATGGAGCGTCTATTTCGTGGGTGTTGGGAGGGTATGGGGGGGGGAGGGAGAAAGAGAGAGAGAGATAGAGGGACAGAGAGAAAAGGGAGGATATCTCTCTTCAAAGACAGCTGGGGAGAGACACTCACTGAGGGTGGCGTCAGCGAGTGAATGAGCGCCCTAATAGTTAAGGGCAGGGACAGTGTAGAACCTATCAGGGCTGGAAAGACGGCTCAGTGGTTTAGAGCACTTACGCCGTATCAGAGGACCACAGTTCAATTCCCATCACCCACACCAAGAACCTCACAAGTGCGTGGATGTCCTGCTCTAGAAGGTCTGGAGCTTTCTTTTGGCCTATGTGTAAGCATCCCTCACACACATGCTCATAACTACTTCCAAAGTTTAGAATCTATGTATTAGTAGCTAGATGGTTGATACAGCATTCTTTTGTTACCAGTTTTTTCTTACATGCACGTGTACATGTGTATACATTTACATGAATGTATGTAAATGCTCATGCGTGTGCATATGTATGTGCATGTGTGTCTGTGTGCATGTGGAGGCCCAAAGATAATGGCGGTTGTCTTCCTCGGTTGCCCTCTCCTTTGCTCCCTAAGACTCTACTGAACCTTCAGTCTATTATTTCCAGGTAGTTTAGCTGGCCTTGCCCTCAGGATTTCCAGTCTCTGCCTCCCCAAATTCTGCGATTAAAGGTGACCCCCACACTTGGGAGCTTTTATGTGGGCTCAAAGAATCCAGCTCTTTGCACTCAGTGTGGCAAGTGCTCCAACCACTGAGTCATATCATCTCCCCAGGCTCCAGCCCACCCAAGCGTTCTCTCAAATGTCCTATCTGAAAACAAAGATAGATTTGGAAAAATACATGAATCTATCCTTAAGGAGCATTAATTTCATTTGACAAATGAGAAAACTGAGGTATGGAAACGGTGCTGGCTGGCTTACTGCCTACCGCAGACCCGGATGGGCACTTCCTTTGTGAAAAGCCTGAGCCTAGCTCCCACATCCTCTCCTAATATGTCTGTGTGCTCCTATAACAAAGCTTCTATGTCTGATTCTCTTAGTCTTCCCACTGAACACTTGCTTTAAAACACAAACATGAAGGGCTGAAGAAATGGCTCAGTGGTTAAAAGCACTGGCTGCTTTTGCAGAGAACCTGAGTTCAGTTCCCAGCACCCACCTGGCTATTAACAACCAACCTCTAACTCCAGTTCCAGAGGGTTCGAGGCCCTCTTCTGACTTCTGTGAGCACTGTACACATAGGGTAAACAGACATTCCTGCTGGCAAAACACCCATAGGCATAACATAAAAATAAATATTTTTTTTAAAAAAGATAAAAATGAACTTTATAATAGTATTCCTAGCAGACTGCAGTGAAATCTTGGGCTCCCACAACTCAGAGTCCAGAAACAGCATGCTAGCATATCACAGGTT
The DNA here is from genome assembly GCF_037038515.1 of Microtus pennsylvanicus. Taxonomy (NCBI): domain Eukaryota; kingdom Metazoa; phylum Chordata; class Mammalia; order Rodentia; family Cricetidae; genus Microtus; species Microtus pennsylvanicus. The sequence goes on along the minus strand of NC_134584.1, from coordinate 114,832,061 downwards.
ATCTACTGTGTGATAATAAATGTGAGTTATATCAATCCCACTGGCGGCTGTTTAAGCTGACTCTGAACCCTAAAGACTGAAAACCGAAGGTCATGAGCACACTGTAGATGATTTAAACCCAGAACTCACCCTGGTGGAGAGGCTAACAGACGGCATGGGAGTGAAGTATACAGAAATAAGTGCCTTGGCTAAGGGTGTCAGAATAGAGCCTGATACATTGCCTGCCCGGGCCACTGATCCTACTGGCAGCTACATCCTTTCTATGCAGAACCCCAGCGACCTCCTCTCCCTCTTCTGAACTCCATTGCCAAGTCCTCCCAACTTATGCATCCAAAGGTACCATTTCTGCCTGCAAGTGAGGCCGTGCCCACACTGTCCCAGGCAAACTTCCAGGGGTTCTGCAGGCTGGCAAGGCATGGGTTAATGACTCAGTCTGTGAGGGTCACCTGGCAAATCCACCTGGTCAGGGCAGTCTCCTGACAAGACAACTCCACTTGAAACTCTCCTGCCCTCAAGGCGGAGAAAAATGCTGAACTCACGAAAATGGGGTACGCCCAGGAACACCTTACTCTGCTTTCCCAGGCTCTGGCTGCTGCCCCTGATAGGATTCAGCCTCTTGCACACTCCCGACTTGGAGAAAGGACGGCACACAACAGCCTGTTCCTGAGCACAGAGTCAGCGAGAATGCAAGCTGGCTGTGCAGCTGGTCCGCAGAGTGTCAAGGCGGTAAAAGGCCTGTCCTCTGCTGGCAGGGCCTTGATGTTTAGAACCGAGTGGTATTTACAGGACATGGACCCTAGCTAGATACGGGTCTGGATGCTTTCCACGGAAGTCTGGAGATGCCAAGAGGTAGAAGTTCTATTGAATTCTTACAAGAGTACTGTAGAGTGTTATTAACCCATTTTGTTATAGAAAAACTGAAGCTCAAGCAAGTCATAAAGCCACTGGGCTGAGTCAGGCATGCTAAGCGTAAACTGATGTTTACTGATAAAAACTGATGAGGTTAGATATTGATTCAATATGGTCCCCATAACCTAAAGCTGCCTCCATTCAGCCACTTCCCTGGCCCAAGGCAACCGCAGGTTTGAACGTGTTATTTTATCAGTAACGAGTCCTAAACAGCATTCTAGAAACTTCACCTCTCTGCCTCATTACACAGCAACAACTCTGAGGAGGTATTAACAGTTCTGCTTTAAACGTGAGGAGACGGATGGCCAGGTAACCCAGAAATACGAGGGCAGGATTCCAATCAGACCTGATCCTAGTCCGCATGGTGCCCCTGGCTCACCAGAGGACCAGAGCTCCGTGGGAACAGTGAATTTCTGCTAGTGGGATCTCTTCATCCCTACAGCTAATGATGTCAACCCCTCCTCAAAAAGCTCTTGTTGAGAGGGCAGGCCTGGAACCCCGCAGGGAGCGGGGGGGGTTCAGAAAGGAAAGGGCAAGGGTGGGAATGGAACCTAGGTATGAGGGGACAGCAGGGTAGAGAGAGATTGGGTTAATATCGGGAGGGGAAATCCTGGGACTAGGCATTATTCTTCAGACAGCCACAGAAACGGGTCTGAATTGGCTCAGAGCTCACTCCTTCACCCAACAAAGCAAACAAGCTGGGCAGATCTCTTTGGCATCCAGAAGCATCCAGCACACACAGAACACACTGTTAGGCTGGAGAGTCTGGGGCCGTGTTGTTCCCCAGTGTCAGGGCCACAGAGCAGAACAAAACGTTTGCTGACATTGCACCTCTGTAGCTTCAACTAAGGCGCCAGGCCTTAGGCTGCCTTTGGTTTTGCCCCTTCTGCAAGTGAAGATGCAAACACGCTCCTGCACAGGTGACTACAAGAGAAGAGTCTGTCTCAGGGCTTAGTGATGTCACAATCCTCGCCTTCCAAAACATTTTAAACACAAGTTCCCCGGATCTCAGTGAGGATTTCTGTCTCAGGAAACAAGAAAGGAGGGTTGCTTCTGAGAAGTGACCTTTAAGAATGACCTCTGGCCTCTACATACATGCACACATGTGGATGAGCATGCCCCAGCAAGCATAAACACACACATTAAGTGGAAACCAATGACACAGGAAAAGAAAAAGAGAAACTGTCTTTCTCCTCTTGATTGACATTCCCACAACACTGGAATACAGAATGTAAAATTGATGCAGATACTGATTTTTGCTGTTTTTTTTTTTAATTAGACTCAATCTCAAAGCCTCTCATGGCTAGCTGCCTCGGAGAACATAGGTTCCCATATAGACCTTTGGCCCACCTTTGTAGCTTTCCCCTGCCACTTTCTGCCTCCTTGTACGTCTCCATGCATGGACTACAGTCATGGCTTTAGAGCAGGCCTGGGACACTGCATTGGATGCTGTGGTACTCTGCTGGATGCCTGTTCTGCCTCCAGGGGGTTTCCAGGTCACAAGGCTATTGCCTTTGGAAGGATGAGCCCTCTTCAGGAATTGTGCTTAACCAAAGTGCGCTTCCTTAACCTAGCTAGATCCTTTCCAAGAGGCAACCTCTGTCAGTGATGCTCCTGTCTCCTTATTCCACTGGATATACTCTCTGAAGGGCTACCCAGGCTTCAGAGCCTGTTTGGGACTGTCCAAACCACCTGTTACGGCACAGTCCCTGCTCCGTTCCCTCTGTGTGCCACACTCCCTCACAGGCGAGCATCCTAGGCTATGTCCCAAGCATACTGCCAAGTACCATCCTTAGCTTTCCAGGATACCCAGCCTTCAACCTCCTAACAGCAGGGTGACTGGGAAATTCTCTGACATACACTGCCTGCTTCTTCTGAGGTCATGCCATTCAATGCATTTCACTCGCTTTGAGAACGACGTCAGATCATGCACAGAATATCCTCGCTGCGGCCGGCCCAGTCTACTCTCAACAGACAGTGGCCAGCTGTGGTGGTAAGAAGGCATCTGCTCATGCTCTCCTCCTCTTCTATTACCCCTTCCCACCCACCCCCCCCCACACACACAATGGGAGACACAAATGCTTTGCAGGGCATCTGGTTAAAAATGACGGCTTCCATCCAAACATCTGTGCCTGTCTCAGAAACTACTAAAAGTCTACTATCTGTGGGAAGTATTTACTTGGTGATCAAGAAAGCTTTGGAAGGTGGAAAAGTGACAGCTCCTGACTCATCGGAGTGGGATCCCCCCACCCCAGAAGAAGAAGGGATTGAAATGAGCCACCACGCATGATGGAAACTGGGAATGGAAAGAAGGTGGCAGAGATATGAGCGAGATGGTGAGGGCTGGAGGGACTCCACTGTGACCTTCTGTAATGTTCCAGAAAGCACCTCCTTCAGGGCAGCCAACCCACTGCCTCCTCAATAACCATAATGAATGAATGATTGAATGAATGAATGAGCAGGTAGACGTTGGATGGATAAACAAACGAGTAAGTAGAATATGGATGGATGGATGGGTACCTAGATGAATGAATGAATGGATTAGTGAAAAAAATGAATTAAACAAGAATTGAACAAATATCCACTCAGCTGTTTAAGAGCAGCACTTGGCACCTTTTACACCAAAGGAAGGCGTGCTGTGGCCATGACTCACTAGTGGTCACTCAGACTTTAAAAATACACACATTCCTTGTCCAAGCTGGCAGGGAGAGTTTCTCTCCCTGGAGCAGAGCTCTCTGCCTACCTAACACGGCATGAGGCGTTAAGCTCCGATATCTGGAAATACCCCTATGACTAATTCCCATCCCTTCTCTGGAGGAGGAGAAAGCTGTCCGCAATGTGAATGCCCCAGATTCCTGGTCAGTTCACGTAAGGCATTTCGAGCCATGGCAGCGTTTAAAGCCATTTTTAGCTTCAATCACCTGACGAGTGGTGAGCCCAAATATACGATCTCTCACGCCCTCAAACTCCTTGTTCCCCCACTAATTTTATTGACAGTGGTTACCACATTCTAAGTACTTCCCCCATTGGAGAGAAGGCGTATAGACACACATCCCAACAGCAAATAGATGTCTATTCAGTGGACTCTCCTGCCACAGCTCCTGGGCTTCTCCAGCTCGGGTACCTTAGGCTGGTGGTGGGTGGGCAATAGGTCTTCTTTGTCGTGGCTGATTTGGTGTGGTTTGTGCACTGAAAACTTTTCTGTTCATCCCAAATAGGATTAGACAGAAGCTTTTCCCAAATGATGTCTGCAGATCAAGTAAGACGAGCTCTGACTAGCTGAACATAAGAAAATGGCACGAGATGGGGGGAGCTTTTATTAAGCAGAGAAAGAGAAAGACCCTTTCTTTGCGCAATGTAGCTAAGATGAAACACATGGAAAGCTCAGAAAAGCAAAAACTTCAGGGTGTCGGGCCCTCTCTTAGAACCTATACTCTGATTCCACTTGTACTCTGGTTGCCTTTTCCCTCCAAGAAATAGAAATCTTAACACCTTTCCCAGCGCCTTACACCATATTTGTTTGCTTTAAATACGTGGTTTTGTTTGACAATATGGACAAACAGATGCAGTCATAATCCAAAAACGTGAAGGTTCCACAAACAGGCTAATGAGACCCACGAGTCCTCAGACTTCTTTGTAAAAGGATTGAGAGTAGGTAGCTTAGAATCTGCAGGGTATACTGTTACAAGAAATGAACCCACTCCTGTGGTGCCCAAGTAGCTACAGCTGCGTTCGAATAAAACTTTATTCACAAACATAGCCAGGCAACATGATTTGGCCCATGGACTGCAGTTTGCAGACCCCTATTCTATAAACTCAACAATAAATTCTATTCTATAAAATCAACAGAGTTCACCTTCTGAATGATTCCCCTTCCTTGATAAAATGGACTTGATGTCTCATTGGATCTTTTTTTGTTCAAGTTTTGTCCAAGTTTTACTCCAGTTTTGTCCAAGTCAAAAACATCATAAAAACATTTTCTTTGCTTGTACTGGGATCTGAACCTGGGGCCTTGCACACATGTTAGGCAAGAACTATATCATTAAACTCCATCTCCAGCCCTGAGAATCCTTTTTAAAGAGAGGGCGTCTCGTATCCTCTGCTGACCTCAAACATCCCATGACCTCGAATTTCTGTTCCTTCTGCCTCCACTTCCCAAGGGCTTTGGTTTCAGCTTGGGCCACCCCAGGTGGGTTATACCGCATTTTTCTGAAAGCGGTGACAAAATGCTGAGACAGAAGCCACTGAAGAACTCCCGGGCTCACTGTTTCAGGGGCCATCATGACACAGAAGGGAAGACAGAAGGGGACGCTCCACCTGTGGAGGCGTGTAGCTACTGTCTCCATCCATTCATCACGGCTAGAGGGCTGGGCTATACCTTCAAAGGTCCACCCACAGTGGCCCCTCAGTCAGCTAGGCAAGCTTAACTTTCTCCGGGTTCCATAACTCCTTCCACAGCACTACCAGTTGGGCACCAAGTGTTCAAACACACGAACCTGTAAGGAGCTCAGAAACCATTACTACCCTCACTCGCTCCACTCCATTCTATCTTAAAACTAAGACATGTATAAAGAGTTAAATCACCTAAAAAATAAGAAGACACTTTTCTCAGATCAATGTCAAGATGGAAAACAGCTGTCCTAACTCTTCGCATGGGAAGGAGGCAATGATTTTGTGTTCCAAAGATTTCAATAGACAAGCAAATCAGCGAGACAGGGAGAAAGTCCCACCCTTGCCCATTCCTCACGTCCTGGTCAACAGCTATTAGAAAAGAGAATCTCCGACCCTTTTGATTGGAACAGGAAGCACTATGAATAAGCATTCTTTGAGAAACATACATTCCTAAAAGAGACCTCTGTATCTGCTCAGTCAGGTCTTTCAGAAATCATCACACCATGCTAGCAAGAGAACTCCCCAAGGGACTGGGTAAAAACACTTGCTGCACAGGGTCCAAATCCCAAAACGCCAAGTAAAAACCAGCCTCAGTAGTGTGAACATCTGCGGCCGCAATACTCCTAAGACTGGATGGGCGCCAGAGACAAAAGCATTTCAGGAGCTTTTGGACCAGGGTGGAAAAACAGAAAAGGACCCCATATAAAAGCTAGGTGGAACATAGGAACAGACACCAGAGCTTACACTCAGACTTCCACACATGCGTGCCTGTAATTACACAATAGATGTGTACACATGTGCACACTCACACAAAGACAGAGTCCCAAGCCCAGGTACCATCAACGTCTCCCTGTTCATACAGATCTTTTTCTCTGTATAGTGACTTTTTCCATCAACACCAGCAAGTCCCTGTCAACTCTTCAATGCAACATTTGAAGGCTTTTTACTATATGTCACAATACAGATTTGAATGCAATAAAGACTATAATTATTGAGCATTTATGAGAAGTAATATTTTCCCTCTGGTGCACGCTAGCTCGGCTGTTCACAAGCAAGCGTGAATACTAATCCTAAGGTTGCTGCCCGCCTCCCTCGGTGCCTCCTCCAAGACAGAAATGAAGAAGCTCTGAGCAGGCCCAGGACAGCCTGCATTGCTCTCCATCCATGACCCCCGGAGATCAGTGTGAGTCTGGCAGGGGATTTGGAAATAAAAGTGGCCATCTTCTGGTGTGGGTTAAACATCAGGCCTCAGTGCAAAGAGGTTTGGAAGTCTCAACCCAGCACACGCGACTGCGCGTCCTAGAGATTCCGCTTGGCAACAGATGGCTTGCAAGGGCTGAATTGCTGTATAAACATTTCCCCGAAAGTTTGATCTCCTAAGTGTGGAAAATTAGGCAAAACAAAAGGAAAATGATTCTCAGAGGCACTTCAATTAGTAATTTGTAATTTCTCTGACAGTGCATGCTGTGTTCCACACCCGTGCAAATATCCTCAGTGAAGGAGATCTGGAAGTCTTGCAGAGAAATCCAGAAACTAAAAGAAGTCTATGACCACCAACAAAAAGAGGGCACGTTGACCAGAGACGTGTGCTTTGCGATAGCAGTCATGACTCTGAGCTGTGTCTGAAGCCACAGATGAGCAGACACCTGCTTCCCAGACTCCCTCCCTCCCTCCCTCCCTTCCTCTCTCTCTCTCTCTCTCTCTCTCTCTCTCTCTCTCTCTCTCTCTCTCTCTCTCTCTCTCTGTGTGTGTGTGTGTGTGTGTGTGTGTGTGTGTGTGTCACATGCCAGGAAGAAGATAGATGAAAGAAATGATTGCACTTTGCCACTGTCAACCATGGGCATCTAGAAAAGAGAAAGGAGAGCCCCACAGGACATAGGAGGAGGACCGGTGCCTGCGGGAGCACTACTGCACCCAGAGATAAGCATCAAGTGAGCGCCCCGACATCTGAAACCCACATCCATCTGTGGAGAGGGAACATTGGCACCTGAGGTCCAGAACCTCTCATAGTTTTATTTGCCTTCCGCTTCTAGTGATATAAAAGACAAAGACTTCAGAGACGAGAGGAAAATCCAGCGCCCAGGAAGCATTCAATAAATGCATGGGAAACTGATGTGTGGAGCACTGTTCTAGCCACGTTTCTGTTGCTGTGGTAAAAAGCAACTTAGGAAAGGAGAGAGTTCATTCAACGTGCAGTTCCCGGTTATAGTCCATTGCTTTGGGTAAGTTACTGAGGCAGGAGCTTGAGGCAGCTGGCCTCACCCCATTCACAGGCGAGAGCAAAGGTCAATGCAGCATGCTGTCATCTTGCTTGCTGCTTACGCTCAGCTAGCTTTCTCCTTCCACCATTCAGTGCCACCTGCCTAGGGAATGGTGCTGCTCACAGTGGGTTGGCTCTTCCTCTGTCAGTGAATCGTCAAGACAACCCCCGACAGACATGGCCACAGGCGAACCTGCTCTCCATAATCTCGGTGAGCCTCTCTTCCCAGGTGATTCTAGGCTGTGTCGAATTGTCAGTTAAAATTAACCAGCACCGGCACTGAAACATGGCTGATGGTAATTACACCATTTGTGTGTAGGTAAATTTGATTAGCTTTCATAAGAACTCTATGCAACGTGGAGACAGAAGATCAGGCTTTAAAGGTCATCCTTAGAGACATCAATACATGAAACCATGCTTAAAACTTCCCCAGTTAAACAATTAAAACAAAACAAAGGACATGAACAAAACTCTATGTGGCGATTACTGGTAGTAACTACTCTAAAGAAGAGGAAGAAATTCTTTCCCATTTAAGGAATCCTCCACTGTCATCTTAGTAAGTGGGATTTGAACCCAGGAAGTTGGGTTCAGAGTCTATGAGTTTATAATTTTACTGATTTGGGGGGGACATCCCAGAGTCCTTCTAGGTTTTGCTCTGAGCACTGAAACAGTAACTCTTGTCTTTTGCTGAGTGACTAATACTTCTGCAGCAGCCTTAGTTTTGAAATTGCCCTGTGATTCTTTGATACCTGTCAGGCTACTGGCCTCCTTTGGATTCAGGGACAAATTATATAGTGAGCCAGCAGTAAAATGTTAACCCACTGAAAACCTGGCCCAGGGGAGGGAGGATGGGGCCAGGGAGCGAGGAGTGAGAATGTGGAACTTCCCTGAGGTTCAGTTTCCTGATCCTTGGAGGTGTAGGGATGACAAATAGCGCCTAGCTCAACACATCAGATTTTCCAAAGTGGCAACTGTCCTGCATTAGCAAGAGCACTGCCATGAACACTAGCCATGAGCCAAAGTGTGCCCAAAATGCATGTTGAAGGCCTGTGCCTCGGGGTGCTATCTTATTTGAAACCAGACATGATTATATTATATTGTAGAGGTAATTAGTTAAGATGAAGTCACACCGGAGGAGAGTGGGACCTTGACTCCTTAAGACTGCTGTCCTTGAAAAGTAGAGGAGACACTTAAGGAAACGTTCAACATCCTTAGTCATCAGAGAAATGCAAATCAAAACATCTGAGATTCCATATTACACCTGTATGAATGGCCAAGATTTAAACCACTGATGACAACTTAAGCTGAAGAGGTTATGGGGTAAAGAGAACACTTCTGCATTGCTGGTGGGAATACAAGCTGGTACACAGCCCCTTTAGATGGCAGTGTGGTGATTTCTCAGAAAATTAGGAAACAACCTTTCTCAAGACACAGTAATACCACTTTTGGGCATATAGCCAAAGATGCTCAATCGTGCCACAAGGACATGTGCTCAACTATTTTCACAGCAGCATTTTTTTTTTGCCAGAACCTGGAAACAACCTAAATGCCCCTTAACGGAAGAATGGATGAGGAAAATATGGTACATTTACACGGAGTACTACATAGCAGAAAAAATAATGACTACACACAGAGGATGCCAATGGGCAGAGAAACAGAGGGGCACCGAGTACTGCCAAGGATACATCAGGAGTTAGAAGAGATGGGGTTCTCTAGAACCCTCAGAGGCAGTAAGAACCTGCCAGAACCTTGACCTTGAACCTCAGCACGAGGGATACGCACTCGGGATAAGCCCATCCAGCTTATATGTTTGGAGTATAATTCTCAGTGCAAGTATCTATGGACCAAGTAGCTTTATGAGCATTCTCACTGGGCCTAGGTCTCTGTCTATCAACCTCAAGTATCTCAGCATAGTCCGGAGTATATTCTAGAATGCTCATGCCTTGAGTCACAGGCTACCCAACCCGTGAGCCGCACACACGCTCATCCATCCTCAGCTTCGTTCCTTTGCTGATTCCTTCCACCTGTGGCCTTATTACACCACCACAGAGGGGGACAATCCAGAACAGTATCCTCCAAACATCTGGCCATTATAAGACATCTCACAAAAGGACCCTGCTCACATCTGGCAACCCACCAGGAAAGTTGAAAGCGTGCTTGTCTCTGACAGCGATCAGGGCAGAGAGGCCTGTTCTAAGGTTACCTGGGTGATGGGAGTGGGTGGTGGGGATGGGTCACCGGGCTGTCTCTCTTATCTAATAAAAAAATAAAACAGCCCCCGGGGAAAATATGGTCAAAGACACCTAATCGTAATCTTTTTTCAAGAATACTATAAACAGGTAGGAGTGGGAAGGTAGGCGGCTAACCAGGGAGGCACTAAAGCTCGGTGAGGTTGAAGGTTGGTTTCCCAGGGAGATTTCCTCTGCTCTGATTGGATAAGGGGAGTTTCCTGTTTGACTTGGTGGCTTGACCAGAGAGCAGGGCTGTTGAGGACTAATTCTGAGCTCTAGCACTCTGAATGTAAGAAAAGAACCAGTTTTTCCTTTGATTCACAGAGGGGAAGGGACTTCTCCCCCTCAGTTTTGCAAACAGGTAATTAGTTCAAGGAAACACATCTGCGGTTTTTCTCTTCTCTAGGTCTCTGGGCTCACAGGGAGGCCAGAAGGATGGATGCCATTCTCCAGGCAACTGTTTTTGTGTTTCCTGCTTCTTATAAACAGCACCAATGTTAGTGCCTGGGACAGCTCTAACCTTACAATCCTTTAAGGTTTAAAAGAAGCCTCTTACAGCCAGCAATTATCCAAAAATAGCTATCCCTTCATGCTTTCTTGACTGATAACTTTTCATCACTTTCCCCCGCGAGCCAACTGTATCATCGCCAGGAGCATGGGGGAAATGGGAACAAAATTAGTTGGAGGAGTTATCAGCCCTGGCTGCCTTTGGTACCTCCTTTTCTGGCCGCTATCTTTGTCTTCCGAGACTCCTCTTCTTCTGGGAAAGGTGGTTCAATCCCAGGGTCAGATATGAGTCACTAAGGTGCTAGAAGGTTGAGCCAAGAGGAGGAACCATCTTGATTCCCAGGAGAAGCAGGTACAGGCTGGCACCATGGGGTTAGTATTACAATTGCAAAACCTGCTCAGGGATCGATTTTAAGAGCCATTAGGAAAAGAGCCTAGCCAGTGTCCTTTAGTCAATGTGTAACAAAATGGTAGGGAGACCCATGGCATGGAGGTCGGTGTATCCCTCATAGATGAACCTATGGATTCCAGGTCTCTGGCCTTATAAACTTGTTTGGATGCTATGTTCATTGTTACTGCCTGCCACCGGGTGGGGAATGGAAAAGTTTTGGTTGAGCGGGTGAACAGAAGATCCTCTGTGTGAACCATTTCTCTTGACTCTCCCGTCTGGACTCCTGACTAACTGTGCCTGCCTCCATGCATTCGAGTGATTTGTCAAAGGTGCACGTGACGGCACATGGAAGGGCAAGGTCACCAGTCTATTCAGGTGACCTCTTAGTGACCGCTGCTGGTAATGGCTGCTACTTTGCCCCACTCCCTGGAGAACACTGGGCAGTGTCCTCATTTGCCTCCTCTGGAGAAAGCTCTGGCAAGAAAGTGTCCTGACAACACAGCCCCAGAGACAAGGAGGCCTGAGGAAGGGAGATTCCCACGGTACTAGTGATGTACCGGATTGTTGTGACCAAATAACTCACAAGCAACTGAAAGGAGGAATGATTTATCTAGGCACAGAGATTCTGAGTCACATCCCAGCTCTGCCATCATCTTGGTTTGGTTTTGTCAACTTGACAGAAGTATCTGGAAAGAGACCTCACTGAGAACTGCTTCATCAGATTGGTCAGGAAGAAAGCCTATGGGGGCTTTTTCTTGATTAAGGAGTGACGTGGAAGGGCTCAGTCCACTGCGAGTGGTGCCATTCCAGTGGGCCTGGGTTCTTAAGCGGACTGAGCATATTATGTGCAGCAAGTCAGTAAGCAGTGTTCCTCTGATCCCTGCATTAGTTCCTGCCTCCGGGATCCTGCCCTGACTTCCTTTCTTGGTGGATTATAACCTATAAGATTAAACAAACCCTTTCTTTTTCAAGTTGCTTTTGGTGACGACCTTTAGGACAGCAGCAGAAAGCAGACAGACAGACACTGGTCCAGGATCATGCATGGGGTATTGCTAGGACAGATCTGACCGATGACATTTTGGGGGGCAGGACTGTGGAAGGACTTTGGAACTTTGGGTTGGGAAAGCCGTTGAGTGCTCAGAGTTTAGTGGGCTTTTGTGGGAACTTGGAAGATAGGAAAGCTGAAAAAGAAGCAAATGGTGAAGGTCTGGCTTCTGATGTTTCAGAGAGAAGAAAGATTCTACCAGAACCATTTTTGATATTTTGAATTAAGAATGTGTTTTTCTGATGTGTGGCTAAAGAATCGGTTGTGATTCACAAGAGGTCAGAACCACTGAAACGAAACCTTTATTTTACCAGGGCAGCCTCTTTAGTGGCTTTTGGGTCTACAGGTCAATTAAATGTTGTGTGCCTCAGTTTCTCCATCAGTAAGTTGGGTGCAATAGCAGAATATTGCTCAGTGAACCATTATGACTGTGAATGAGCTAGAAATGGCAATGCCCGCATAGTTATTGATTACGTTTGTTATGTAGTTAGCATTAGCGCCACTTAAGATGCAGAACTTAACGCGGTCATTGAGCTAAGATTCATGGGAGACACGCTGCAGAAGAAGATTGACAGAGTAGGAAACGACCCCAGAGATTACAGGGAGCATGCCAATTTCAGAAACGTAAGAAATGGAGGGATGTTTTCCAACGGAGGAAGTTTCTAGTCTCTTTGAGCCCCAGCTTCTGTCTGCTCACCGGTGGTTCTTCGGGCTGTGAGTCTCTAGCTTCGGCTGTACCTGTACCTTGGCCCGCAGTGGGGTGCTTTCAATGACTGCTGGACAGAACCACCCCAACACAGCAGATAAACCACATGGGCCTCCTCCTGAGGAATGTGCATCAGTCGGGGCCCATGTGTGCTAATCTGCACACCACATGTACCTAGCTGTCTCTGTTCTTCGGCCTTCGAAACCCTCTAACCCTCTCTCCCAGCCTGCTTCCCTGCGATCCATGCCAGTCTGGAGGTTTTTGTTAAAAGTTCTTTTGTCCCAGCTGGAATTATAGAAGACACAGCACATCAATTCCTGGATCTTGTGTACACACACACACACACACACACACACACACACACACACACACACAGTGCTTGTTCTTCGCCAGATAAACATTAACTCAGAAACTGGGACTCATTTGCTCCTCATAACAAAACAATGCGTCAAGCATTATAATTACCCCATATTTATAGTAAAATAAAGACATAAAGAGGTTAATAACATGGCCAAGGTCACAAGCTCGCAAGAGGAGGGGGTCAGGGTTTGAACCCAGTCCTCCTGGCTCCAGAACCCTGGCTTTTAAACACTCTGTTATTCTACTTTAAAACCACGGATAACCCCACTAACCCCATTATAATAGGCCCTGCTAATTACCTTCCCTCCCTCCCCTCCCTCCGATCCCAGCTGAGCACATTACCAAGTGAGGTCTTACAGGAGAAGCCCATACACAAAGATGTCATGTGTTTAAGACAGACATGGAATTAGAGACAAAAAATAAATAAACTCTGATCCTGAGATGGAGATTTATGTGTGACAGAGGGAGACAGGAATGTGTCACAGACATGCAGTCTTGATGTGTTGGTTGTCAGACAACTGGCATGATGCTGGTACCCAAATCCCCTACAGGGAACAGATGCTCCTCCCTTTCTACTCCAGACTGTACCATCCCGCTCAAGAAGCCTGGTCCTGCAGGGAAACAATGGTTATGAGCAGATAAAAATGAATCATGGGAAGGAACCTAAGAAGCTTTCCATGAGCACCCAGAAGAAGCTCTCATCTCTCCCAGATGGCTGGAATGGACAGGGGTCATCCTTGGGATGAAGGGATACCCTGAAATGCCCTTCAGCTCAACATAATTTGTCTCCTGAAGAATCTACTGGTTGATTGGGGGTGGCTGGAAGGATCATTAATGTATTAGTTACTTTTCTAGTTGCTGTGATTATTATACATATGACGTATACCAACAAAAGAAAGTTCAAAAAGAAAGGGATCACTTGGGTCAGAGACCATCATGGTGGAAATAGCAAAAGCTTGAGGCAGCTGATCATGTCACATCCACAGTCAGGAAACACACACACACACACACACACACACACACACACACACACAGAGAGAGAGAGAGAGAGAGAGAGAGAGAGAGAGAGAGAGAGAGAGAGAGAGAGATGAACGAGTGTTCAGTTCACTTTCTCCTTTGCTTTTTTAAAAAAAAATCTTACATACCAGCCAAATTCCCCCCCCTCCCCTTCTTCTGCACCCTACCTCCCCCATCCCACCCCCATCCACTCTTCAGAGGGGGTAAGGCCTTGCTTGGGGAGTCAACCAAGCCTGGCACACCAAGCTGAAGCAGGACCATCACTTTCCTTTGTATCAGCCAAGGATCCCAGTCTGTAGAAACGGAACTGTTCACAGCTCAGATGGCTCTTCCCACCTAATCTGGAAATCTGTCCCAAGGTGTCCAGAGATTTGTCTCCCAGGTCATTCTAGACCCTGTCAGGCTGACGATCAATATCAATAGGAACCATCACTGCTACTGAGCTGTGCCTCAGGATTGGGCTCAGTGAAGTTACCTTGATAACAAGCGGGGAATAGAGTCACTTCAAGGGCATATGCTACTGTTAGAAAGAGTTGTAACTGCCTATGGATACAACCTGCAGGCCAGATCTGTCCTGGGACTGTCAGTATCTTTAGACAAAATAACAACAACAACAACAACAAAAAACAAACAGAAAAACCCCAAAACCTCTCAATCCCTCTGCGACCTCTGGCTATCCTACCTCTAAATCCAAAGGAGGACAAAGACCCCTGCAGAGAAAGGTTCAACCTAGTAGTGTTTAAAAAGCAAAGAACTGGAAGGCACCCAAAGGCACTGTGATAAGGGAAACAGCAAGTCAACTTTGGAACAGCTACACGGTGGAGAACTTGGCAGTCAATTAAAAAAAAAAAAAGATCCTTTCCAAAGAGCTTTTGATAATATGAGAAATGCTTACTTGCGTATATGCTGAGTAAAAACACAAGATACCAAATTAGGTCTACCTGATCTTTGACCCAGAAATCAAATTGGACTTTGAGAACCTATCCTACAAAATTAAAATCAGCAGTGTCTTAGGACCAATGCAAAAAAGCCAAAACAAAAACAAAACCCAAAACATGTACCGTTTATTTGTAAGAGCACAAGCAACAGTAATAGCCAAACTAAGGAGAGTGTGCTGAGAGGGGATGCTTGCTTTAGCTGGGGTTACTCTGTATCACAGACTAGCATGTAATCATTAAAGACCTCTGCTGAATGTGTACGGTATGTATTGTTAACCAATCAGAGCATGTTTTAAACACACACACATACACACACACACACACACTCAAAATGCATATATACCCTGGGTATTTCCATAGCCACAAAATGTCTATAATCGCCCCTTTTAGCAAAAGGGGCTGACGCAACTTTTCTTCCTATGACTTCACTTTGCGAAACTTCTCTAAAGAGCTCATAACAGTATAAAAATCTCAACGCCGTTTAGAAACAGGGTCCACACTGTGCTCTCAACTGTATTGAAATATGTGGGAGGGGAAGATGAGAGGGGTGCCCGTAGGCGCCCCACTGCTTACTATGTAGTGTTGTAAATGGAAGTGGTGGCGACTTTATTCAAGTGAGGTTTTTGTCATTGTTGTTGTTCTTTATAGTTCCTAAATTCCCCATTTGGGGGTGTTTGTATTGGTATTTCAATCATAGTAAATGAGTATGTGGGCAACTTATTACATATAGACAGAGATACAGGAAGAAGGAATGGAGGGATGATGGAGAGAGGGATGGATGGTGGGAGGGAGGAAGGGAGGGAACAAAGGCAAGAAGGAAGAGAAGGAAGAGGGAAGGAGGGAGAGGATAATGGGAAAAAAGTAAGAGAGATCAGGGTGAGTGCAAGTAAGTATCAGAATTAAGAAAATAAATTAAATTGATGGTTTCTGTTTTGTCTCCACACCTTCCACAGCTCTAGCTTCCTGTCCCCACAATGCCACCTACTCCTACCGGCTCTCCTGGGTCTGAGAAGCTCCATGGAGACTTAGGAAGACACACAGCGAACCTGCTTGCAGAAGCAGCAACAGCAGCGCCACTGGACTGCAGGCTTATGTGTATTCTGTAATGGGTGGAACACTCTGAAATTAATATCTGATGAAGAAATAAAGCTGTTAGCATGGCAGATTTACAGTATTCAGATTACTATTGATCCATGCAGTCCACCACTAATAAAAGCCTTCCTCGTATGGCTTTCTGTATCGTGTTCGCCTAAGCAAATTATCTCTAATAAACAAGTATTACAAGGACCCAAGGAAAAATGCCAATCTATAAATTATTGTGCACGTGTTCTCTCTCATTTTCTCTCTCTCTCTCTCTCTCTCTCTCTCTCTCTCTCTCTCTCTCTCTCTCTCCCTCCCTTTCTTCTGTCTCCCAGATCTCCTTCTCTCATGATAGACTGGGGTTAGTCTCTAACCCCTATTATGTCTTTTTTTCCCCAAGTTTTCAGATCCCCCAAGTCTCTTCTAGCCTAGCAGGGATCAATTCCTTCTCACATTGGGTTAAACGTCATGATTCAATTTCATTTCTCAATTCAACAAAATCCAAAAGACAACAATCATGCTCTAAGGGGTGATGTGGAGGAGGGGACAATCCTAGTTAAGATCCCCAAAACCTGAACTCTCAACCTGGGCCTGCTTCATCACCTGTGTGACCATGGGCAGGTGTGTGCCGCTGAGCCAAATCAAGTTCATGAGGCAACACCATTTGAACACTGTGGTGTTCAGCCACCACATCATCCTTTCCACAAACTCAAAGCAGAACTCTAAGATCCTAAATCCCCAGGATTAGGAACTTCTGGTCCTTTCCCATTCTCAAGTCTTCCTGGGTCACTGAACCTGGCCACACCAACACCCCTGAATGCCAAAGAAGGACCAGATCATAAATGAGGAATGGATCAGCTCGGGTAAGGAAGAATCTCAGAAGATCCTACCATTGAAGGAACAGAGGTGCTGGTGCCCCAACACCCTCATTTGAATGTGACCTTGAGGACCGTCGTCCCTCTAGCCAGGGTGAAGGGTATAGAATGAACATACAGTGTCAT
This sequence comes from Microtus pennsylvanicus, assembly GCF_037038515.1. Lineage (NCBI taxonomy): Eukaryota > Metazoa > Chordata > Mammalia > Rodentia > Cricetidae > Microtus > Microtus pennsylvanicus. The sequence continues at coordinate 114,815,224 of NC_134584.1, read as the reverse complement.
ATATCTGGGGTTCTCACTAGTCCAGATTTTAACCGCTGGATCTCACTTCACACCCCGTAACCTCACATCTCATCCTTGGCACATGTTACAGTCGACCGGTAGAAGGGGTTGGGAAGGGTATCTGAGAAGGGTACTGAGGGTCAGAGGTGACGGGTGAAGACTTGCTGTCACCCTCGGCTTCAGTGAAAGCACACACAAAGATGGAGGAATGCTCTCACGGGTCTGTATACGCCACACTCGGATTCGACCCAGGCAAGCATGCTTCCTTGGCCTTTAGACAAGTGATGCTTCCATCTCTCAGGTTTAATTTTATACTTTGGGAATGTAACACGCTCACTGTGTCACTTAGTGATATAGCTAATTACATGTTCCCCAACAGTTCATTGGTCCCCTGGCCCTTAGCCACCAGACTCAGGGGACCTGGTAACAGGAGCAGTGGGATTAAGGCAGTAGATTCATTCCTCTCCCCACTGGTTGCACCTCCCAGGGACACAAAGATGCATGGTTTTCCTAGAGGATTCTGCACAGTGTGTGGGAAATAGTAATATTCGCATCTCTACAGAGCTCGGTGAGATAGCATAAAATTGTGTTTTTAGTGATGTATTTAAAGAATAAATTTCTATTATCCAAAAGGAAGTGAACGAAGAGGGGGAAATGCACTTGGGAAGTCAGTCACCTGAGTTTTTACTTGCTAATAACATTCTATGCTCCAAATGGGAATATTTGTCACATGTCCCTTGGGTCCTTACTTAAAATTAGACCAGGAATTTTTGGAGGATAAATAGAAGTTTTAAGATTTAAGATTATTCAGCTAAATAAGGTCCAGAAGGTCAGGAGAGAGAGAGTCAGATACCCTGAAGCTGGAGATACAGACTGTGGCAAGCTGTTCAACTTGGGTGCTGGGAACCAAACTCTAGTTGTTAAAAAAAAAAAAAAAAACAAGGAAGGCTCTTAAGACACTGAGCCCTGGAGTTGAGTATTTTTGACACAGGACCTGTGGACTAAAATAGTTACTGTCTGTACTTTACAGTAAAAAATTAGCCAAAACCTCTTGTACAATAGCAATGCAGATAGAATATGCTCAGCATGACCCCCAACCGTAGTAAAGATGGGGCTCTAACAGCCTACCCCTTGTGGAGGGAGGTTGGCACCAGAGGAGCAGACTGGCTGGGTTGATCTCCCGGCCACCCACTCCTTCATTGCCCACTTTTGCAGAACAGCTGGAGAGCCGAGACAATGGAATAGTTAGAAGGTGGACGGAGAGGGGTTTCGAGGAGCTGAAATGATACCATAAAAGCTTTGCTACATTGCTTTTACCAGGCAGCATCGGCTGGGAGGAGCCTGACCCCCAGAGGTCAGCAGGAGTGGGTAAAAGGCTTGCCTTTGGGATAAATGCACATCAAAACCTGCTCAGGGAGGGAGAACAGGAGGAGAAAAAAGGAAATAAATGACAAAGAGAGCAGTTTGAAAGAATTTCGTCCTAGAGGAAGCAAGCAATGAGGCCAGGCGAGGAATAAATGGCGTAGAAATGACAGTCGTTCTTGTGGTTGGGCCACGGCTGCACTCCAGGGCTGCTCAGACCCACCGTGTGTCAGCCCACCTCTCCCTGTTCATACTTCAATGTGAACTTTACCGGGAAAGGGGGACAGGAGGCAGCGAAGGGGAAAACAGTGGCTGCGAAGGACTTGTGCACTGGGTGTGAAGCCATTTCAATTTTATATTCGAAAGGACTCTGTAGGTGATCCCGTGAATGCAATTATGCCTACCTAATAAAAGCAACATATGCTAAGACAATTAAAAGATTTTATTATACGTCTCTTCATTGTAGTCCGGGTTAGGCGGGAGGAACGAAACTGATGAGAGAGACAGGATTGATCTGGCAGGAAGGGGAGCCAAAGTCGAGGCCTGGACCATGCTGGCGGGGGAAATGGATGGGAGACGCTACCCTTCTAACATAAAGATGAGTTACGGACTGACTCTTTGCCGGGGTGTTTTCACCTTGCAAAATGCCAAGGCTCTGGTTTCATGACTATGTGACGAGGAAATATCGCTGAAGGGATCACACTGCCTCGGTAAAGGCCCTTGGCGTTTCAGTGTGCAGCCATAAAATGGAGGTCTTCCTACAATGTCGGGGTGGGTAAAGGGTCTGCCGCTTGATTTGAAGTTTAATGACAGAGAGGTAAGTAGGAATAAAGCTAACATTCTGGTGTCCAATTGTTCCACAGACACACACTGAGGACTCACGCTTCTGACGGAGAATTGCGAGTCTGGAGCAGGAGCAGTCAGTGTCCCCAAGGAGCCCACTGTGGCAGTCTGAGCCCCAACCATGAAAAGAAAAATAATCTTTTGCTTTTCTTCTGGACAGAGAGAGACAGACAGAACCCAGCTTGCCTTGCAGAGGGAGCTGACCAGTTCTCACCAATAAAAAGTGCTTAGGATTGACCAGAGAGGGCTGGAGACAGTGTCTCAGAATCTAAACACACTGTCTGCTCACCCAGAGAAACTAGATTTGGTTCCCAGAACCCCGTGACTGCTCACAGGCGATCTGACGGTCTTCTCCGGCCTCCTTAGGCACATTTTACACGCAGTACAAATATTCATGCATGCAGGCAAAACACCCAAACACATACAATGAAGGGAAAACTTTCGTGTCTGGTGAGAGTCAGCTAGGAGGAATGCACAGCCCACCAGGAGGAAAGGAACTACCTCCTGTGTGGGGCCTGGGTGCTGGCATCACTTTATGGAACATAGCTCCCACCTCTGGAGCAGCAGCTCAGACCTTTGGTGTGTAGGAAAAAAAAAATAGAGCGCTTGCTGGTTGAGCTATACAGCTTTCTGGAGGCTACTTGTTATTGCAGCCACACCTATCCTGACATAGTAGTCACTGTGCAGATGAGCAAACAATTCCCGTGAGAGTCGTTTTAAGGGCCAGCAAGGTGACTTTGTAGTGAAGAGAGCTTGCTGTACCTCCCAAGGATCTGAGTTTGGTTCCCAGTATCCACATTGGGAGGCTTACCACTACCTATAATTCCAACTCCAAGGGATCTGATACCCTGTTCTGGTCATCCACACACATGCAAGCAAACCACATACACACATACACACCCATGTGTGCACACATGTAAACATAAATAAAAAGAAATCTCTTTTTATAAAGTGCCATTCATGACTAAAATTGGGAGCGCTTGTTGGGGTATGGAGATGGGCTGGACAAGCCCCTGTACCGTGCTACCTTAGGACCGCTTCACTGAGAGGGGTGACATTTCTCTTCCACTTCAAAGGCATTAGCAAAAGGAATGACAAGCTGGAAGGGTGGAACTCAGGTGGAAGTCACAGAACTATCAGAGGCTCTGGTGTGGAAGAATGTGGGCAGGATGTGTGGGAGGGAGGGGAACTTTGACGAGGTTCACTAGAAGTCACCATGGGGGTGGAGGGGGTACTATGAAAGGGTGTAAGAGAAAGAGCAGGTGCCAGCTACCTTTGACCAAGAGCAAAGTGTGCCCTCCCAAGGTGGGGGCTGCAGCTGGGCCAGATGTGGTCCATGAAAGGTCACGGATCCTGAGTACAGGGGACTCTACCCCATAAGACACTTTCTTCCATGACTGATGGCCAAATTAAGGGCTGGTGAGCTATCTCTGGGGTCAAACCTACGGAGCTAATAATAGAGGCGGTTTGTCAAATGATTCATGTAGAAGAGGGTCAGTCTGCCCTGAACCACAGCTTTGAGGTTGACCTGGTGGCCACACAGAAGCACAGGCAAAGCCCACCCAAAATAAAAGTGAAAACCACACGGAGAGAACTGTTACACCTTGTGCAAGAGGGGAAATGCGTATGTTCAGCCTGTCGAAGAGGAGCTGGGCTTCATAATGCCACATTACACAGAAGGCAGCACTTCCGTCTTCACTGAGCATGTTAGCCAGGCTCTAAGACCTAAGACCTTCACTTTGTTTTTGCAGGAAGAGGAAGGCATAGTAAAAATGAGAGCCATTCCATCAGAGTGGACCGATCTTGGGACTCTTTGGGTCTTCCAAAGTTGGGAAGTGAATGTGGCAGAGTGGATGTCATCAGAGAGAAAAGGCGAGGTGTGCATGATGATGAAGACAGACCCAGGTAGAGCAGGTCTCAGAGTTACGCTGATTAATGCTAAGCTTAAATGGGATAAGTTATGCAAACTGGAAACGTTCATGCGAAATGGTATCTAGTAAAGGCTCAATAAAACCCACTCCACTCGTCTTCTTTATATTCTCCTTCATAAGCATGATGGGATCGGGAAGGTTACCAAATTGAATTTCTTATTAGCATATAAAATTAACCCAGTAATGGTCTCCAATTTTGTAAAATACCACTCCCATGCTTCAGTCTGCCTGCATTGTTTGTCTGAAAAAAGAAACTCAATAGACAACAGTCTGATGTTTGTGTGTGTATTTACCTTAGCATACACGTGCACACAACACACACACACACACACACACACACACACACACACACACTGACCTGTAGGGGTCAGAGGTCAATGCTGGGTGTTTTTCCTCAGCCACTCTCCACCTTGTCTTTTTGGTCCCGGAGCCATGTGTGGGAGGGAGGGGAACTCTATGTGGCCACCAGTTTGGTTAGATGGCCTGGAGGCCAGTGAGCCCTGGGAATTCTGTCTCCATCTCCCTAGTGCCGGGATTACAAACGTCCAGTTGCATCCCGCTTTTTTACGTAGGGTCTGGGCATTGAACTCAAGTCCTCACACTTGCACAGTGACCATTTTCTCCACCAAGACTTCTCCACGGTCTACTCTTCATCTTGAAGAATCTGTCATGCTTCTCTGGGCCAGGCATTAATTGTGTTTCTGGGTGGGACACACGCTTTCTCAGTTACTGCTTGGCAGCGGAGGCAACAGAGAAAATGTACACAGCATTGACAAGCCAGAGGCATCTGGCAGGAGGTGGAGCTGGAGAAGTTTGCTTTGCCCACGCACCACGGCCCCATATGGGCATCTCCTCTAACATACCCTGCATGAGCTTACCTGCGATGAACCCATGAGATCTGAGACCTCTCGAGACCAAGTTCAGACCATTCTGGCTACATGTGAGTATTACCAACCACTATGTAGCCTAAAAATACGGTATCCTGCCAGTTTCCATAAGATTTTGCCCAGTAAAGCAATTACAATCAGAATTTTTAAGATTCCAAAACCAATAAAATACAATAAAGACTTTGAGAAGTCAAAACAAACAAAAACCAGTCGGCACAGACACAACATCACAGTCTCTCTCCATGCTCATCTTCTCTCTAATCTATTTTATTTGCTTTTGGTTTTGCTTGTTTATGCTATTTTAGTGTTGTTGTTTGTGACCCCAGCTGCCCTGGAACTCACTAGATACAACCAGCCGGCCCTTTCATCTATTTCTAGCCAGACAATATACTCCATTTTTAACACCCAACCTTTTATCATGAGTATTTTCCCAGTGGGTATTTTATTTTAGGGGGTGCATACTATTCCATAAATAGACCCTGATTTATAAATCACCTCCCTGCCACTGAACCTTGAAGTTGAGTTTACACTTTCATTGAATTATTTTTTTAAAAAAAAATTAGGGGAGGGTTCTGTTTTGTAGGTAGCACGCATTTTGCCCGAGGCTTCGATTGTAGATGTCCATGAGCTACGGTCTCTTCCTGTTGTGAAAACTGAAGAGATCTCCAGAGATTGTCATTCAACATCCAATTCTCTGCTCAGAAATTCTCTTTCCCTCTCTCACCCCAGCCTCATTCCATTAGATCCTTTGCTTCTGGTGTGAGGATGATGAGAGGCTGGTGTGGACCATCCCAACAGTCAGACATCGCTGAGTTCTCCACAGTGCGAAGCATGCCAAGCATTTCACGCTCCTAAGATGGTTAGAGAATGGTCTTTGCATCTGGAATGCACGACTCCCACGGCCCCCAGGAGGCCCCAGAGGGGAGCAGATGGTACAGGATGTACTGACAAGGTTCGTTCTACACTGACTTAGACGTAAGGACAGGGCCTTGGCGACATCAACAGGCATGTGTTTCAAATATGATTAACATGGTATTTATGCCAGGAAAGATTTTTTTCTGGAGAGAATCCCGGCTGTCTTTCCAATGTAAAGAGATGAATTCAGCAAAGCATTTGTTACAATTTTATATTTCTATGGCACGCACGCACGCACGCACACACACACACACACACACACACACACACACACACAGAAAGTGTAGGGAGCCACCTCTCACAGACCATCTCTGTCACTGGGAGCGAGACTCTGCAACTCCAGGAGGGAACCGGTTGAGTTCCTAAAGAGGTCGTACATGACTGGGGAGATGGATGGGCAGGAAGAGGTGCCTTTTAATAAAAGCCTGATTACCTGAGTTCAATCTCCAGAACCTATGGTAAAAAGAGCAAACAGACTCCCCATAGTTGTCCTCTGACCTGCATATGTATGTTATGGCTTGGGCACGCCCCCTTTGGTACTAATAACAATAGATTAACAGAAGAAGTATCATAGACGTCCCATGTTCAGAGCAGATCGCCTGAAGGGGCATACAGTCCTTAGTGAAAAGCAGCCGCTTACAGAGAAACACTACTTACTATGCAGACTAGTTGTGGATGGGTGTTGTCTGCCCTCGGTGATTTTGCAGTCCAGAGTAGAGCTACAAAGTAAGAGTGTGTGTGTGTGTGTGTGTGTGTGTGTGTGTGTGTGTGATCCTCCTGCTGGAGGCAATCCTCCTGTCTCAGTCTCTGGTGTGCAGGGATCACAGGCTCACGCCCCTATGCCTGGCTTTAGCAATACAAAACCTCGGTGGATGGAGGCTTGGTGTATATGTGAATTCCTCCCAAACCACATGGCTTAGTCTGCCTCTGAAGTCTGTGCTTTCTGCAGCACGTGGTGGCAGATATTAGGCACCCCCACATGCCAAGGACCAGCTGAAGCTCTGAGAAACATGCAGTTCCTGCTCTCTCCAGGTTCAATGTCAGGTAAGGAAAGAGCAAAAGGAGGGCATCATTAAGGCAACGAGAGAAGTTAGCAGGGCACGTAAGGAACTCCCGGGAGCGGCGTCGGCTTCCACCTGCTAAGAGGGTCTGGGCTTGGCCTGCCTCCACAGGCTTCTGCAGGAACTCCAGGTTCCTAAGAGCCAGGATGACCTGGCTGATGGCTGGCAGACCGCCAGCTGCCTTTAACTCAAGCCTGTGTTTTCATCACAATGCAGGAAGCCCTCTTAAAAGGGTGCACGAATTCGCTTCCTGGGATTTTGGATTTTAAAAGCTTCTGTGATTGAGTTTGCTGTGATGATTTTTCTTTTTTCCATTTTTTTTAAATAAATGATTTTGAAGATTAGTTCTGCTGTCAGGACATCAGAAAAAAAAAAACAATGGGCCCGGGGGGGGGTGGGGTGGGGATAACAAATTTATTGGTTTCTACAGCAGACTGCTTTTGATGTGGGTGGAGTTTGGATGGTGAAAAGCAGCATGACCCTAGAAGGCTGTCATGAACTCTGCTTCCCTCGGACGACCTGACCGACAGCTATGAACGTCTATCAGCACTCATCTGGGGTCAGGGTAGGGCCATATTGATAAAAGACAAGGGGAAACACTCACAACACAAAACTAAACAAGTGTTATCGTGTAATGTATAATGTGGATGACTCAGTGTTCTTACTCTGGAAGCTGACTAAAAGTTAAAACTAAATTTGAATGAAGAGAAAAAGAATAGCAGAACCTGTAAGAAGAAAGTCAACTAACCAACCAGATCCACAAAAGCAAGGCAAAAGCAATACTTTCGTGACTGGGTGGACTGCTCACTTGTTAGAATCAGGTAGGTATGGCCCTCGCAGAGGACCCACGATCAGTTCCCAGCACCCACACCAGGCAGCTATTAACTCTGGATGGGGGCGGGTGGGGGAGGGGTGTCATCACCTCTAGTCTCTGAAAGCGCCTATACTCAAACGCACACTACTCCCTCACACACCCTAAGAATAAAATGATCATTTTTAAAGGCCAAGAAATTAAAATTCTGGATACTGATAATAATGATAGCCACTTTTTTTCTCTAGGAAACAGGCGACAGTGGCAAGGGTGAGTATAACCGTCACACTTGTCTAAAGTAGGAGTATAAATAACAACCGGAACGCTATACTATTTGAAGAATGGGTGATCATATTATTAGATGTGTCCTAGAATTAAAAGCCCTTACTGAAATATGAAGACCCTCCCTCTGAGCAGTCCTTGGAGTCTGCATCATCCCCAGGGCACACACCCAGAGTTGTTAGCTGTTGGCCTCCGTGTCTCCCATATTAGTCTGTGACCTCCATAGCTGCTCCTTTCTGCTTGCGCTCTAGGTGAGGGACGCTTAGTCAGCGAATAAACTGCCCTTTAGTTGAGCACAGCCTACTTCCTCTTCTGCTTGATGTCTCCAGGCTGACTAATTCTTTTGTCTATTCCAAGAAATATTTCCCAACATCTCACTTCTTTTAAAAAAGGAGGGGAAATATTTAAGTAAGTCAATATATTTACAGTCTGTAGGTAAGGCGTGAATAACCCCCGACTCACAGGAATTCACAAAGACTTGGCATCACAGTCTTTATGTCTCTCCTACACCTGGAAAGGCTTATATCAAAAAAGGAGGATAAAGAAGAAGAGGAGGAAGCAAAGAAAGAAGAAGAAGGATGACCTTGCAAATCACAGTCTTATAAATTGTATTTCTAGATTTGGAAAGAAACTGAAAGACAGAAAAAAAAATCCTAAAATGAGCATGCAAGGCCTTAAGGAGACCCTTTTCCTGTAAAGGGAGAAGAAACTCTTGAGTGTGAAAACTGACTTCTGTTTTTTGTTTGATTTTTCTAAGAAAAAATTGTCTTCTCTAGTGGAATCATGCACTCCTTTGGGAGTGATTCATGGTCAGATTGCGTTTTCTACGTCTGACCTATGCTAGAGAATGAAGAAGGCTCGCTGACTTACGAGGCTGGCGCCGTCCTCATCCAGAGATAAAGCTAAGTGCTCCTGTCGGTTTGGCTGTAGAACACAATCTCCCTCCCGAAGAAATATATCAGGAAGGCAGAGGAGGGCAGCACTCCCGTAACCAGTTCTGGATCTACCTCCATCTGTATCAGTTGTTAGCTGGATGGCTTTAGGCAGATCACATGACCTGTCTGGTTTGCTGTATCCTCTACTATGGATAAAAAGGGAAGTCAAAGTGTCAGGACGTGGTGAGATGATGTGGGTTGAGAGAAGTGTGTGAAACGCGCCATTCAACAGGGATGTGTGTGCTCCCTCTGCGAAAACATGGTTGGACTGAGTTTTCTGAAGGATGAAGAACTAAAATTGTTCTAGCAAAGGGGGAGGTGGGTCACGGGAGATTCCAGTTATCTGATCTTATTCACAAGTCTCCATCAGGAAGAGAGACCATGGCCCTGAGAACACCTGGCCCTGGAAGTGAGTACCAAGCACCGGAGTGCTGCTCCGCAGAGCTCTTTCAGACTGCTGTGCAGGAGGCAGAAGGATTTCCTCCATCTTTATTCCTACTTCCAAGAGCTGTTGCCAGGAAGACAGCAGTAGCATGCAGGTCTATAGCCCATTGTCTATAGCCAGGGAAAGAAGCCCTGAACACTTTGAATTCACTAAATGTCACTGAATTGTGTACTTCAAAACAATTGTATTGTATACTTCCTGAATCAATTAAAACGTTTATAGGAAAAAAAAAGATGAATAAAACCCAGAAATGTTTTGTTTATCTGCTTGATATAAGTGGAGATGAGACAGGGTCTACTTATGTAGTCCATACGGGCATCAAATGTATGATCTTCCTTCCCAGGACTCCTGAGTACTGGGACTGCATCTGAGCACAGCCGTGCTCACGAACACAGGGGGTTTGAAGTCACCCTAGCCTGGGTTAGAATCGCTGCCTCATTGAGCGTCAGTAACTTTGGGACAACGATACAGGCATCCAGTCCTTTATTCAATCTTAGTCTAAGATGGTGTCTTAGTTCTAGTGCAGAGCCCACGGGAAGTTTGACGTCAGAAGCAAGATGGTTAGATCAGGCCTGGTGCACAGACTGCTGCTTCCCTCTCTGCCACTGCCTTCTCCTTTCTGCCAGCCAAAGTCAGTGTTTTGGGGAGACGCTATTAGTTAGCGAAGAGACAGGAGGAATGGCAGGATTATCACATTGTCACAGACACTTGTAGAAAAGTAGAATTGTCAGCACCTGGCCGTGTTAAGGCATCATTTCCTTTTTTTAATAAAATAAAATATTTCAACAGAGTTGAATTTATTATATATTCTATCCTGAGCTCAAGATCTTTTTGGAGACAAAAAAAAAACCCAAATTCCTTAAAGAATGAAGATAATGGTGGAGAGAGGGCTCCGTGGTTCCAAGTCCTTGCTGCTCTTTCAGAAGACCCAGATTTGGTTTCTGGCACTCCTACCAGGCAACTCACAACTGCCTAGAATTCCAGCTCCAAGGTATCAATGCCCTCACCTGGCTTCCACAGTTAACCAGCATGCAGGTGCGCATCCTCACACAGAGATATATACACATAAACGAAAAAAAAATCTTTTTTAAAAAAAGAATGAATATCTGGTGAAATAATTTATTCACTGACTGAACTGGCTAACTGAACGCCATGTGTGTCCCGTGGTGTCAGTGAGTTTCATGTCACCCTAGATGACCTCAGACTCATTGTGTAGCCAAGAATAACCTTGAAATACTGACCCTCCTGCCCCCCCCATTGACTGATGGGATTCCAGGCATGTAGCACCACCCCAGATTTTTCTTTCTACTTAATAGTGTGACCATGCATTGGAGGTGACAGTTCAGAGACACCAAAGGCCAGCTTATTCCATGCACCTTGGTAGCTCGCTGATTTCAAATGGGTACATTTCTTTTAGTTATAGACTTCAGACCCTGGCATGCCAATCAGACATCATCAAGGCACTGCCTACCCTGTAGTTTGAACCGGGGAATTCTGACAATGTGGGCTGTTGCCCGCACATTGCAATTCTGAACCCCCAGTGAAAACTAAAAAGGAATGTATGTCACCTGGAACTTCTGTAACAAAGGGAAGAGGACTCAAAGGCAGGTGGGACAGAAAGGGAACAAAGTGCACAGACCTATGAACTAATGTGGACATAAAACACAATGGGGGACCAAGAAATTCCTCTTTATCTCAGAAGCTCAGGGCTGGGACAGTGCAAGATTAAATGCCTAGCTTGCTAAAAATCGAGCAGAGGGTGGAGGAATGAGGTGGAAAAGGGACTTAGCACCCCATTTCCGGGAGGGACTAATATCAATTTCCTTGCAATAATGCATTTTCCTAGAAGTAAGTTGGGTTTGTTTGCAGGGTAGACAAGGTGGAGAGTGACCTGCGGAAATCCCCCATGCGTCTCCATATTACCCGGGGAAGCAAAGCCCCGTTGTGTGCCTGGAGAGGCCACCTTTTCAAAGGAGATCGCTGTCCCTGAAATGTAGATAGTTATAAAAATGGCATTAATTTGCTTAGACCCAGACATTTTCACAGGAGAGCAACTAGCAGAAAACATTATGGAAATGTCCGAGAGGGCTGGTAATTGAGTTGATTATTATGACCTTGGTTATGAAGGTAATGGAAGAGGGACTGGTGTTTAGACTGAGTTATAACTCTGTTCCCGGTTCGTCGACCGACGACTGAGGGATGTAATTTGTTCAGCCTGCCTCGGAGTGGCCAAGCTCGCCTGTGACAAAGTAACACGGTGACTAGCGGAGCTTGGCTGGCGGTTTTTTTTTTTTTTTACCCTGCCGGAGTAAACAAGGCAGGGTCAAATAAGAAATGATGGACCATGCTCCAACATGGTGCCTCCGTGTGGATCTGCTGCGGGCACAGCCTTGCAGACCACGAACCCCAGGAAGCACTAACTCATCGCCTCGGAACTGTCGAGGAAGGAACCGAACTCAACTGCCCCCCAGCCAGAACAAAACAAGGCAAAGCACTGACATTGCAAAGAATAAACATCTAGGAAAGTCTACGCTGAATTCACTCTGGCTCTGTTTTCATAGTATTTATAGACATTTATGAAGCAGTGTGCTTCTGGCCGCAGTGGGAAATTTAGTTGCATTAATCATAAGAAAGGATCCAAAGTCTGGCTCCAAAGACCATGCTGTTTACAGGACACCTGCTTAAACAGGGAATTAATTGTCTCTCCATTACACACAGGCACTCACATGTAAACTTGACCGTGGCATGACTGCCCATGAGGCAGGACCAGGGGGTAGCTAGAGTGGCGTCATTAGCTTTAGAACTATTGTGTGAAAGTTCACATTCAGGGATGATGGCCTTGGTCATCCACACCACCTCAGGAGGCGGTGCCTGTGGAATGCCTGAGACTTAGGGAAATCTACAGCAGGCACCTGGATACTCTGGAATACAGGTGAAAAGTCTGTGGTCAACATTTTATTATTTACTATTCTTAAAGAATACATCCCATACTCGAACTAGAGAGCTGTACCTGGTGAATAATAGCAGGCTATATGCATTCCTTCCTGGGGAGGGGTGTGTGTATGTGTGCATGTGAGTGTGTATGTGTGGTGTGTGTATTTGAGTGAGGGTTATTTTTTTTTCTTTCCAGGACTGGAGCCACACAAATGACAAAGGGCCAGAGTCCCTTGTCTCCTTGCCTCTGTCACCGCGCCTGCTGACCCTCTAGTGAAAGGGACCTGACCACCGCATGCGAGTGGAATAAATTATCGCTGACACTCCAATATTTAATTATGCAGCTGTCAGAGCGGCCCTTTCGAAATTCATTTTAATAAAGTGGGAACTATCCCTTTCAAGGTTGAGAGTGAGGGGGTCACCTTTGGTGTCAGCCGGAGGTCTCTGCCATGAGCTCCGCATTCCCACTCTGGACGGCTGTCACTTGGCCTGATAGAAGGACCCGATAACAGCTCTGATGCCTGGTGGCATCCCCCATCCCTGCCTGAATGAACACCCTTCATTTGAACCCACAATAATGAGGACCTCAAAGTCACAGAGGTGGGCACAAGGGCAGTCTGTTGTGGGGGGGGATGGCTTCTTATTATAAAATCCACTCAGTGTGGAAGTGGGAATCTTGTCCATCTCCATGGTTTAACTAGCTAGCTGTTATTACACATGACGAAAGAAAAAAATGGGGGTAACCCAAAACACCTGGGTTTAGGAAAGGAGGTGCCAAGAATCTGGCTCGCCTCTGTAGTCATGGTTTCCAAACTCATAAAAGAGACACAAAAGTATTGATTTATATTTTTCTATGAAATAAATGATATTATAGATTTGTAGTCTAGTTCCCGGGCTTTAAAGTTGCTCAGAGGAAAAAGCTTTTATACGGCAAAGCGAATGTGCGAGCGCTCTCCTGCCTGCCCATTGTACATGTGGCTAAAGTCCATGTTTAGCTGACACTTCCCACTGTTTGTACGGAAGCCACGGCTGCAGACAGCAGGGAAATCCAGGCAGGGCGAGAGAAGGCAGAAGGGGCGGGCAGATGCTGCTAAGCGGGCTCCTGTCTGCTCTACAGATGCTTGCCATTTCCCATGTCCTCTTGTTCGATTCCATTCCATCGCCTGTCTTCCCTGGCCCTCTCATCCACCAGCGGCACGGTAAGCGTGCATTGGTTAGTGATTGTGTACTGGGCATTGTCCAGAGTGAGTCTGCATGCAAACGTCTCTTAGATGGCGGAGCAGGTCTATTAATCAGGCTCTTTAACATTAAACAGCCCCCAGTCTTTACAAATACCGAAGCTGGGAGTCAGAGATACCTGGGCACCCGCTTAGTACTGGCTGGCTATCCACTGCTGGCTGTGCTCCCTGTCGGTCTACTTTCTCTTGCTTCGATCACTTCCTCACCAGCCTCTGTGGGGGCTTCTCCCCATCCTCTCTGTCTCCCTCTCTCTGTGGCTTCTCCCTTTCCCAGATCCACATATCCTGTATCCTACTGGACTGTATATATCAGCTGTAGTGGAATGTACAAAGTGACCATGCGGTGGGCAACTGCTGTAACTCTTATCACCAAACGCTAAGTTTGGAGCGAGGCCTCTTGCTATATGTTAGAATAAATTCCAAAGAGAGAATTTTCACACATTGATTGCAATGCAATTGCTAAGGCACAAATAATAACCCAGTCAGCCCATAAGCCAGGGGTTCTTAACCTGTGGGTCCCGACCCCACTTGGGAAACACATATCAGATATTTACATTACTATTCATACAGCAGCAAAATCACAGTCATGATGAAGCAATGAAATAATTTAATAGGTGGGGGTCATGACAACATGAGGAACTATATTAAAGGGTCGCAGTGTTAGGAAGGTTGAGAACCACTGCATTTATGAATTTCTGGTTTTGTTTTCTTAGTGTTGTACAAGCATATTGTGTGTTGACTCTGCCCCTCTAAAATTTTATAAATTTATAAAAAAAATAATTTTTATGTCCAAAAAAGGTTCCAGTGTGTACACACACTAGGTTTTCTCTACCCATTCCTCACTTAGGTTGGTTCCACAGCAGCTATTGTGAATGGAGCCACAGCAAACATCGATGCGCAAGTGTCTCTGGGATATGTCAACTTCTAATCCTCTGGTCCATAAACATGCTTGCTAAGGGACAATATTTTCCTGCAAGACCCAGAGAGAGAAGCAGGAGGCAGAAAGGGCCACCTCTGCTTCCCTTTGTGGTGGTCCTGAGAGAGCAGACCTACAGAACAAGGCAGGACAGCCAGACCCTCCCAGGCTTCTCAGAGCTCCCCTAGCACACTCCAGAGAGCAGCAAATTTTCAAGCCGCCCTTGGTCTTAGTCCTTGAGCTTCATGATGGGAATTCTTTCGTGACAGATGAGGACGCAGCTAGGCCTGGAGTGAGCACGCGAAAGAAAATGGAAGTCACGGTCCAGGAGAGGACTGGTCACTCTTCCCTGGCTTTACCCCTTTGTGTGTCCTGTGTATCCTAGGATGCAGTGCCAAGGAGATGTTTCTCAAGGGCCCATGATAATCAGAACACCCATGTCTCTCCATGTCTGCTGTCACTGTGGTCTGTTGTCGTCCCTACAAAGCAGCATCATTGAGGTAGCTCTTCATCTACTACTTATGGGTTTGGTTTGAGTTGTGTTTTTTAAAGACAAAGTCTCACATATTCCAGACTAGCCTCAATTTTGAAATGTAGCCAGGCATAACCTTGAACTTCTGATCCTTCTGCCTCTCTCTGCTGTGCTGGGATTACAGGAGTGTGCCACCATGCCTGGTTTTTTACAGGGTTGGGGATCAAACTCAGAGCTTTCACAGGCTAGGCAAGCACCTTACCCACTGTTCTCCATCCCCGGCACTATCTTTGGGACCTGGAGGAAGCACCCAGACTTGCGCAGACCCCAGGGAGACAAGAACTAGAGCTGGGTATGCTACTCTGAGATGCACAGCACTGGTCTCAAACAGGCAAGGCAGGAAACTGGACTTCAAGGAAGTGAATTCCTCCTGAGAGCCCTAGGCGCTAACCTGTAGGAAGCCTCCAGTGATAGCCCATTGGAAAAAATGGAAAAAATAAAAGTTTCCTCAATCCAAAAACTGGCCCAGGAAAGCAATTGTATCAATCAGGCCCTTTTGTGCACAGGCAAGGATACTTAACAAGAGATCAGAGGTAAGATGGGTGCTCAGAGATCAACTCTTTAACCATTGGGGGCTTGCAGAAGCCCAAGGAAAGACAGGCACGGGGAAAGGTGTGCTGACTCTGGTCCCTGCCACTGTCAACTTCTTGTGATACCTGGCAAAGATGAGCCTGCATCTCCAGGATTCTGTTGGTCTTTCTAGAACCCGGGTACAGGGGGATTGAGACTTATCATTTGCTTCTTAAAGGGACTATTGATAACAGGAGAAACTAGACAAGAAGTTGCAGGTGTTGGGACAGTGAAACAGTGTGTATGTGTGTGGTGTGTGGTGTATACAGGTACACGTGCCTTACGTGTGTGTGCATGCATATGAACACACAGTGTTTGGGCTGGGGAGATGCATGGCCGTGTAAAGTGCTTGCTATGTGAGTATGAGGACCAAAATCCAGATCCCCAGTATCCACAGCAATGCTGTGCAGGTGCAGCGGCCTACCTGAAATCTCAGTTCTCAAGAGATGAGATGGGATATGCAGCACAAGCTGACTGGCTAGAACAGCCAAATCGCTGAACTCTGTGTTCAAGTGAGAGACCCTGCATCGATATGTACGGTGGAGAAGGGTCAAGGAAGACACATCGTCAACCTCTGGCCTCCACATGCACGCATACACACATCTGGGCACACACATGTGAGCATGCTTCCACACATGGCATACCCACACATGTGTACCACATACATATGCAAAAATAGATAAATGCACATTTGTCTTTTATATTTAATATAGATATTTCTGAGCACGCACAAAGAAATACATGCACACCTTTTCCATCTCATTTGTTCCATTATTATCTTCGTTCCATCACTAATAAATCAACACTCAGCTAAATGCTGTGCTGAGGCTCAATCATAAGTAGCTGGTGAATTGAATGCGGATGCAGATTGAGTTGGCTCAAAGCCTTTGCTATTGAAGAATAAGAAACAGACAATGTACCCATCACTACTCCACTTCAGATATGCGTGTCCCTTCCCCAAACACCCTTTCGCTCTTGCTTCATTCTCACAAGCTACTGCAGGAGTGAGTGTGTGAACCTACCTCAAGGATGACGGACTCAAGGGCCCGGAGCATCTGTGACCTGTCTGTATGTTTACAACAAACACCAGGTTGAACTTACACTGGGACTCATTGCCATCTACCCCCCCCCCCACCTCAATTCAGAACATCTTGCCTCTGCATGGTGGCTCTGTGAAAACAGGGGCATTCGTGTGTCAAAACTCTTCTTCATGGACAGGGCCAGGGAGATGATGAGTTGAGAAAGTGTTTGCCAGACAAACATGAGGATCTGAGTTCGGATCTCCAACACCCAAGTAAGAAACAATGTGCTCCAGCACACTGTAATCCTCGAGCTGGGAAGGCAGAGACAGGAGGTCCATGGTCCTTGCTGGACAACTAGTCTACCCACATTCCTAAGACCCAGGTTCAGGTCTCAAAAACTAAGGTGAAGGGGACTGGCAAGGTGGCTCAGCAGGTAAGCACTTGTAATGCAAACCCGATGGCCTGAGTTTACTCCCTGGACACAGAGGAGTGGAAGGGAGCAAACCAACTCTGAAAGGTTGTCCTCCGAGCATCACATCTACACCATGGCATGAGCATGTGTGTGTGAGAGAGAGTGTGTGTGTGAGGGGGTGCGTGTACATATAAAATAACAAATTTAATTTTTAATAAGGTGCACAGTAATTGAGGAAGACATTTGACATTGAACTCAGTTCTACACACACACACACACACATGCAGAAACATGTACACACATACACACACACAAACCCTCTTTCTGTTTAAGTTCTCAGAACTGACAGCTTCCTTCTTGAACAAACAGACGAGTGTCTAGGATATTCACAGGGCACCTGCTGGGTACCACCTTCCAGGTGAATTTATACATCAGGCCCGATGCCAGGCGTCTCTGTGTGAACGGCAACAGCCACAAAACACAAGCAGCCGTCACTCGACACAAATTTTACAGCTGGAAACAATCATAGGTCATGATCAGCTTCTGATCTCCAGATTCTCAATGTATACACCCTCCCCATGGTGTGGGGGAAAGGCCAGGAGTCACACCCCTTTGCCAGAAGACACCCCCCCTTTAAATCCCAAGTGTGGCAAATACCCCAAGATGTCAAGCAAAAGTGAGTCGGATGGCAGCGGGAAATAAATCCTGGCTCAACGAGGATTAAAAGTCACCTAGCATGAGGGGAATTCGCACTCCACAAATTTTTCTCGACTGAGTAAATTTAAAGAAATAAAACTAGATTGAGCATGCGTTTAACACTGGCTGCTATCTTTTGCTCTACTCTGTTCAGTGGCTTGTTAAATATGAAAAGATTTGCCCTAGAAGGAGACGCCAGGAGATTCGCTCTCTGGGAGGGGGGCCTTATCAGCTACCCTCCTGCCCTTCTTCAAAGCCCAGGTGAAGACAGGAACCTATTTTTATATCAATATCTACGTACCCGAGTCCTGTGGACAAGTCTCAGATACTGCCCTGGTATTGTGATGGTCTCTTAATAGAAGGTGTAGTATAAAAAACTCATTCAAGATGCCAGGCGCTTCCCTCTGACCCTGGCTGCCTGAGAGGCAAATTGCATTAGAAAATGACATGCCATTCATCTCGCGAGTACTTGCAGGGACATTTAGCTAATTAAATGATTAATAAATTTAACACTGCTTTGTAATTTCATTTAGCTGTGTTGGAAATCACACGGTGAGCTGCGTAGGCACCGAATGAGATTAGGTGGGAGGGAGGGTTTCAGAGGCTGCCCTGGTAATTGAGATTAGCCTATTACTACAGTGACCTTTTTAACTTTTATATTCTCTTGTTAAAGCGAAATAAAATTTTATTCACTTTTAAGGAATATTTACTTAGAGAAATTTACATGAAATTAAAGAAACACTGAGCCCAGAAGCCTACTGGGGCAGACTCCAAGCAGTATTTCTTTAGTAATTCTCAGAGTCTCTTTAGGAAATTATTCTTGAGTTAGCTAGAGACAGAGTAATGAACAGTGTGTTTTCAGACACTCATTCACTCATTCATTCATTTGCTCATGCATGGAATGCTGAGGTCCCCCTGTGACCTGGGACTGATTGTGGACCTGTGACCAGGACCCAGATCCCTGTTTCTCTACAATGCAATTGCAGTAGAAAAATAGAGATCAGACGCAAATGAATCAACAACAGAATAACAGAGAGAAATGAGCACGGTGCAGAAACCTGGAAAAGATGACTTGTTTAGACGGAGGAGGTCAAGGGAAAACCTTCATTTATTTGTTTTATATATGAATACATGTGATCATGTGTATTTGGGTGCACTATGCGTGGGGGGCCAGAAACCAACCCCTACTGTGATTCCTCTTGTGCCACGAACCTTGATTTTTGAAGACAGTCTCTCTTTTGAAGTGAGTCTGCAGTGGACTAATTCAGCTAGGCT
The DNA here is from genome assembly GCF_037038515.1 of Microtus pennsylvanicus. NCBI lineage: Eukaryota > Metazoa > Chordata > Mammalia > Rodentia > Cricetidae > Microtus > Microtus pennsylvanicus. The sequence continues at coordinate 114,796,157 of NC_134584.1, read as the reverse complement.
GACTGGTCAACGAGCCCCAGAGACCCTCCTGTCTCGACTCCCCATGTTCTGAGATTATAAACACATAGCACCATGCCAATTTTTCTTTCCTTGGATGCATGGGATCGAACTAAGGTTCTTACGGTTGCAAGCACTTTCACCCATGGAGCTAACTTCCCAAGCAAGGCAAAATTCCTTTAAAGATGATTTCACTGAGATCTAGGTTCCATGGAGCAGTCAGGTGCTGGTCCGCAATATCCAGAAAGAACAAAGAAACAGAGGCGGCTATGACAAAGGCCCCCAGGAAGGGATGAGCAAGTATGAAGTAAAGACAAGAGAGGTCAGCCTAGGTACAGTTCTGCTGGTCAGGATAAAGTTGGAGTCCTTAGAGAACATCATGGTAGTGACACCATATGTCTAAGCCCCTGCCTCTGCCTCTTCAGCATCGGGATGACAGCATGTGTCACCACACCCAAGATCTTGACAATGATTCCAGGGCTCGAACTTGGGTCCTCACGCTCCTCTGGCGAGCATTTTACCAATTCAGCCAACTCCCCAGTCCTGACGGGAGTATTCACACTCCTGAACCCTCTCTGCTCATTCTGCCTCGCCTGCTCTCACCCACAGAAACCACAGCTTCACCTTCTTCCCCTTGCTTCTTCCACCATGGGCCTCTGGGTACCCTCCTCACTCTTGGCATGTCTCCTTTTCTTGAGATGAGCGGGCTCCAGATGCCCAGCTTCATTGCCTACCAGACCAGAGCATTTAGCGAGGTCCTGTTAGATGTCATGAGCTTCAGGGACATGACAGCTTTTGACCAACTCTAGTTGACTCCCCTCTCATGCAAGCAAAGGTGGCGGCTTATTATTGTTGTTTTGCTGTTTTCCAGCTCGACAGACCTGAGACCAGATTGATGGGATCCTGGCTCTAAGTTGGAAGATAAACCTGGACTTGAGATGATACAGCTCATAAAATGAGACCATTTTCTTGCTGCTAGGAGGGTTTTAGATGGGAGTATAGGGTGGAGAGGCGTCAAGATGAATGAGTATTTGAAACAGTCCCCTCCACACCGCCGTGGACAGGCCACAGAGCATGTGTAGGGAAAGCACCTGCTGTACAAATGGCCCAGTCCGGCCCACACAGGTGCCACTGGAGTTCTAACCTTTCCCAGTTCTCAGCCCACTTCCTGTTCCGAGGTGTATTCTTTGTTGATAGACTATCTTTGTTGCTAGACTACCCAAATGCTCCTCACCCCGTTCCTACTTCCAGAACATCACCTGGACATCCCAGTCCACACACCTATCACAGTGAACATCTCCTAAAGGCCATTTCTTGACAGGCTCTTGAGTAGTGCCTTAAATATTTTATTTTATTTATTTATTTACTTACTTATAGTATTTAGTTGTTTATTTTTCACTTTTGGCTTATTTTGTCAAATTAGCTCAGGATTCCATCAATCTAACATTTTCCCCATACTTGCCTTCTTCTTGTTTTGCCTTCTAGTTCTTCCCGTCATGTGTATTTGGAATCCCTATGTTCCTTAGACTTGTTTTTTTTTTCCTTAATACAAATACTGTGATGTTCAGATCTAATTGCCAACTTGGCACAATTCAGACTCACCAGGGAAGAAATGCTGAATGAAGGACCGTCCACCCAGGAAGGGGTTGTCTTAAGTAACTGATGTGAGAAGACCCCATCTACTGTGGCTAGCACCATGGACTAAGCTTTGAATGGAAAAGATCATCCCCCCTTTGCCAGACTTACCCATATTTTACACTGGTCTTACTTGCTTCTGTCTATCCTACCCATACCATAAGACAGACATGGGTGCTGTCTGCTACTAAGTCTGATTCCTGGGTAAAGAAAGGGTCCTGAACTGTTTAAGAGTAGAGAAATAAAGCCAGGCACAAGCAAGCTAGCAAGCGAGCATGCACTTCTCTCTCTCTTGACTGCCGGTGTGCTGTGACTTGTCTCAAGCTCCTGAAGCGGGGAATTCCCTCCTGTGACAAACTGTGACTGGGGTTGTGAGCTAAAACTAATCCCTCTCTTCCCCAAGTTGCTTTCTGACAGGATATGCTACCACTGTAACAGAAATTAAACTAGACAAATACCAACCAAACATCTATGAGAATGTCTGCAGCCGTTTTACCAGGTACCCCACGTGTCATTCTTCCAGTCCCTCTGGGTGCGGGCAGTATCACTCAACGACTTCAGTCTTCTGGTGATGCTTTGACTTGTGCAAATGTCCAGTTTCCCCCTCTCTCCACAAGAGCCAAACCAGAGAGAGACAGAGAGGAGTTTAACTAGCCTTCCTTTCATCAAGTATTTAAACTACAGAAGCTCCACGTCAGGAGATATGTATACATCTTATGGCTAGTCTTCAGATTTCACGTGCTGCTCCTACACACCCTGAAATCTGAATCCCATGATCTCTGCCATAACCCCTAAAATCTGTGGGCAATTATCTTTGTAAGCAGAGTTTCCAGAGAATGGCATCTGTGGGGTTCACACTTCTCTTTTATAGCTTGTTAATTGTTGGGCTGTTGACTCTTGACTATGAAAACCCTCTGCAGCTGAAGCCCTTTGTCATTTTCCCTTCCAACACCTTCCACTGTGTGTGTGAAATCCAAACCCACCTTCGTGATTAAAATATTTCCTGCTCTTTACAAAAAAAAAATACTTTGAGACTTAGAAACAATCACATTCATTTTTGTTATGGGTAGCAGATAAGTTTAGGAGCAGAAAGAATATGCAAATTCCGGTTGTTGAAGAAATAGCTACCCGAGTTCCTAGAAATTGTAAATTCGGTATTTTACTAATTTAGTATGGAGATGACTGTCAGTCGCTAGTATTTGTGTTTCAAGAATGCCTGTCATATCATCTTTAATAGATGCTCAACCATGATCACAGATTTTAGCCTAGAATACTTTTAAACCAAGCATTCTTCTCCACCTGTTTTCCCTACCTGATCTTTGCATCAGTCCATGGCGAACCTGATATTGTACTAGGTGCCAATGCTATAAGAAAAGAAAAACAAATTCTATTCTATATAATGCCTTCCATTCAAACAATTACATCTGAACCTCTTGAGAGCTAGTAAGGAATACAGAAATGAGGTCCCCTCCTCCCAAATAGGCTGCATCCAGATTCACACCTTAAGAAGCCTCTCAAAGTGATTTGTATGTATGTATCTTAGTAGGTGCTGATCTAGGTCAGGAGGTCTACTCTCTACGACACATTGGTCAGAGGAACTCAGTTCCATCTCCAGCGCATATGGAGAAAGCCAGATGTGGTGGCACATACTTGTAACCCCAACACTGGTGAGGCTAAGACTGGAGGCTCCCTGAGGCTCACTGACCAACTAGTCTATTTAAATTGATCAATGAGAGATCCTGTCTCAAAACTATGAGGTGGATGACTCCTGAAAAATGACAGCCGAGATTTCTGGCCTCCACATGCATATGCACACACATGCACCTGACCCTGCATACACATCTGCACAAGCACATTTACACACACTATGCGTGAAAGGATGAAGGCCTTCCGTGATCCCTAGAGGATGGTTAATATGCTAACATTAAGACTAGCTTGGGTAACCAGGTATAGATGTTATTGTAGGAGGCCACTTGTTTGTTTCCGGCTACTCAGCCCCAAAATAACCACACAGAAACTGTATTAATTAAATCACTGCTTGGCCCATTAGCTCTAGTTTCTTATTGGCTAACTCTTACATCTTAATTTAACCCATCTCCATTAATCTGTGTATTGACACAAGGCTGTGGCTTACCGGGTAAAGTTCCAGTGTCTGTCTCTGGCAGAACTACATGGTTTCTTGTGACCTTGGCCTTCTGTCTCCCAGCATTCAGTTAAGCTCCCCGCCCCCCCGACACCTAGCTCTGTTATGCCCTGCTCTGTTATAGGCTCAAAGCAGTTTGTTTATTCATTAACCAACAGAAGCAATATATAGACAGAAGAACCTCCCACACCAAGATGTTACATGGTTAATATGCATTTACTAAAATGCATTGCGGTGGACTACTCCCTGACTCTCTATAGAATGGTTCATGCCCTTCTGAGTGGGGGATCCTTTAATACCGATGGTGGCTTGAGGACATGCCTGAATGCTCCTGGGTAAAGTCCCATACATAGGAGGGCTCTTCTCAGCTTCCTTCTCATCAGTAAAGCTTCTTGGGATGGCTGGCCTATGTCTCTAGTCTCTAGACATACCACAAAATTTTGTCAGGGCTTCTTAAGCCCCACACAGAAAGCCTGATGGAGCCTCATAACAAGGGTTACTTGTCAGCTTTATAAGAATCAAAACCTAGGAACCCTTATCGCTGTGGATAAGAGAGTTCATGGCTAACACAACAAGAAGAGACAAAGCCATCTTCCCCATCACAGAGAAGAGAATAAAGATCACATCAGAGCAGAAGCTTCAGCATTATTTGAGACCTTCCAGTTAAGAGACCTCTAGAACCAAAAGTTCCCATTTGGTGGCTCTGACTATCACTGGCAACCAGGGTATTGCAAAAGCAGCCGACCCTCACCATCAAATATTATGATCATTTCCTTCCTGTGACCTAGCACCTTGGCTCCTAGGCTCTGCTAGTTCAAGGAGAAAGGTTTGTAGCTCATGGGAGGAGAAAGACCAGCCATGTCTTCTGCTTTTAACTCTGAACACAATGACAGTGTGGTCTTCAAGCAAGTCTGACCACATGCCAAACCCTAAAAACAAGTGGTTTCCTGTTTGACCACTGAGCAGATAGGAGTGATAGTGACTGCTGTCCCTGCCATACACACACACACACACACACACACACACACACACACACACACACAGCTGCCCCTACCTTCTACCAGTGCTGAGGAAGGTCTGTCCCACTGTGATCAAAGAGAGGGGGCGGATGTACCCATCTCAGGTCAAGGAGATCACAACATAGCTTCTTGAGTTATGGCGTCAGCCACTCCTGGGAAGTGGTGGTGAATGACAGCCTTCACTTGGAAGAAACATCAAAATCACGTTAACACTACAGAACAGAATATTCCAGGTTTTGAATGACTGGGGGAGTTACAAATGTGCAAGAGGCAGCAAGACTTCTATAGTTAATTCTGCAGCATGCAGACGGAGAGGGGGACACTTTTTTTTTCTGGAGGGAAATGAGTCTTTCTTGCTTGGTATGAAAATGAGAGATTTATAGTTAAGATGGCAGAGCTGACTTTTTATAAAAATAACTGACCTTTGAATGGGGGAAATGACTCCTGTAGAATGTTGGGTAAAAGAATCAAACCATGGAGAACCAACTAGGGCTGGTTTAAAATTATGGTTTAAAGACTCTAAGAAGATGGTGGCCAACAGGCTCAATGTACCTGTTGGTTGCATTAATTTGACTCAATCCAAAACGGGTTTATACAATAGATCCACTGCTGACATCTTAAATAAGACAGCTTTACATTTTAATAGATACAAATGCCTAGTTTCTCTAGGGAAACTGAAGACTTGGAGTGAATAGCCACACGGCAGCATCCAGCTGAAAGTTAACAACAAATGCCTTTTATACACGAGGAACTTTGGTATCACTCTTGTCTTCTCTACAGAGGGGACATGGTTCGGGAACCATGAGGCACCTTCCACATGGATAATATCAGGTGATCTGTCTAGTATCTATAGCATCTTAAGCTTTCCTATTCTACATAACGTAATTATCAAATATTCATAGGATTTCATTTCTAAGTTACCGATGCCTGATTGTGAGAGAAATCAGCATATCAAGTATGAGAGCTCCCAACTTGAAGGAAAGAACGATGCGGTGGACATTTGAGCCACTCTTTGGCAGCTGCAGAAACTGCTCTTAATGACAGGTTGGGGTGTAAACTTTGGGCTACAGACTGACCAGAGCTAACCTCAGTGAAGCAGCACATCATGGATCTCATCTCTGAGTATTCCCAGTCGTTATCAAAGGAGAGGCCCGGGCTGCAGAGAGAGCACCGTCACTGTCGGGGGAAAGTGCTCCCTACCCAAGTGTGAGCCCCTGAGTTCAGTGCTTAACATCCGTGTTAACGAACAAACAAAACCTGGGCCGGGTGGCAGGGACATAGAACCCCTGCATGGGGGGGGGGGGGGGCGGCAGAGACAGACAGGTCCTGGCTCATTGGCCTAATCAGCAAGTCACAGGCCAATCAATGAGAGAGCCTGTCTCTAAAAGAAAAGAAACAAAAAACTGAAGAAACAAGCTGAGGGATAGCACTTGATCTTGTCCTCTGGCCTCCACTTAAGACCACACACACACACACACACACACATGCTTGATCACAGGAGTCCTCAACCGAGGAAGTATAGCCTTGTTCTCATAACAAAGACAATTCACCTGCCATTGGCATATGCAGTGCCCTTTCCCAAGAGTACGGAAAGGTGGATGTAGATGAGCAGATGGGTCTAAACCCTCACATCCGACTCCCTATGTAATCCTTAACAACCAGGCTGCAAGATGATTGGCTGAGTGCAGATGGGCTGTCCACGTCAACAGAACTGAGTGACCCATGCTAACAAAGTGAGCCTTGGCCCCAGAGTCGGCCTTCCACTCTGCCCCATTGGCTGTGGGCCTAAATGCAATCTGTGGCTTAATGCCAGCAGCGAGAGAAGTACAAACCAAAATATAGGCAGGCAGGTTATTTATGAGGCATGAAACGAAATGTTCATTGGTTTTTCTCTGTAAGTCGAGCCGAGTTACATGGTGGCTGATGAGGACTCAGTTGAGACCAGAGCACAGGAAAGGGAGGAATGCTCCCTTCTGGCATCCTTCCAGCCACCCAACAAATACTGACAAAGTATTATCTTCTTGTTCAGTATGGTCCTGAGATGAGAAGACTGTGGGATAAATGTCAGTGAGATATCCACGAGACAGTAGCAAAGGGGAATCCAAGAATCTGGAAGCCCATAGACACGATGATAGTCATGCAGAAACTTATACACAGGTGTTTAAAACATTCTTGATGACATTAAAAGAAGCCAGATGACCCCATGGTGTAGAGCATGTCCGACTAAACGGTAGATCTGCTTCCCATTAGAGACCTTGAAAATAAAAGTTACCAGGAATATATCAATCAAAAACACAGTGTGTTTTTAGATCACCCCTCAAATCCTAAATTCAATCAACATTTATATTTGAAAAGAAAATTATGGATTGGAAAATATTCTTCCAAGTTCAGCATTTGCTGAAGAACCCTTGTTGAAGCAGATATTCTATAGTAGAATTGTATAGTACCATTGTAGATGTGTGTTATATTATCAATGTCTTTAAATAAACTACATGGCTTCATTCAGTTATTCAGTTACCTTTATGGAGTTATACTTAAATAATTTATGGCTTTATCCATAATTTGGAGTTTTCTTATTCCTATCTTTCATTAGCTCATTAGCTATGACAAATACAGAAAAATTATTCGATTTGTGTGTATTCACTTTATATCCAGCGTACTCTGCGGGCTGTTCTTGCACGTGCCTTTTACTAGAATATCTGAGCCTTTTAGCTTCTGTAGGATTATACATACGTAATATTTAAATAAAGACCATTGTGAGTTTTTCCATTGCTTGTCATTTCTTCTTTTTCTATTCTTTCTTTTTTCTCCCTTCCTTCCTCCCTCCCTCCTTGCCTCCTTCCTTCCCTCCCTCCCTCCCTTCCTTTCTTTTTGAGACAGAGTTTTTCTGTATAGCCCTGGCTGTCCTGGAATTCACACTATAGATCAGACTGGCCTCGAACTCAAAGGCATTCACCATCACTGCCTGGCTGTCATTTTTTTTTTTTTTTTTGCTCTGAAGTGTATTTGTTAAAATTTGTAACCTGTGTAAATGCTGATGATTATCGTAAATAGTCATGTCTAGTTTCTGATTCAAAGGTGAGTCATTTCACCATTTTGCTGTTTGGAATAACATGGAGCAGGCCCCTTTAAAATAGCATTCTTGATGACATTAGAAGAAGCCAGAGGACCCCACGGTGCCGCGGTCTGTGCTCTGGCTGCTGATGGTACTTGGAGATCTTCCTACTCTTTCCAATAACGTGGAGGTGTTGGTTGGTTAGCTGTGTGCACAGTGACCACTAAGTCGCAATAACTACCTTTCTGACTCATTGGTAGAGCCCTGAAGTTGTCCTTCAATTTGTCACTGTCATAAATTACACTGCTGAAGAACAAAAACAATAAGCAAAGGAATGACATGAAAATTTAATCCATTCTAGTAAATAATGTATTAATATCCTTTCAACAAGTTCTAACCCACAGTAAATGGCAATTTCCAACAAAATCTAGAAAAGTCTCATTTGTAGGCAAAGACATATGTAGAATCCAATTATGTAAATAAATTTAATCTTTATAAGAGCCTAGGAGGGTTGGGGCTGGGCTCAGCTGGTAGAGTCCTTGCCTCACATGCATGAACTCCTGGGTTCCCCCACATTGCATAAATAGGGTTTGGAGGTACACACCTATAATCCCAACAAGCAAGAGGCTAGCTTGGGCTATAAGGGACTCTCAAAAAAAAAAAAAAAAAAAAGAGGGAGAGGGAGAACTCTCAAAGGGTGTCAGCAGAGAGACCAATGAAGAGCAAAACAGACCAGAATAAAAAGCAGCTGTGTGATTATAGCAGAGATAATGGGGCAAGAGGTTTGGGAATGACACTCAGTTATAGACAAACCAGATTTTAAAAAAAAATATGACTAGGGAGATGGTTCAGCGGCTTAGTAGGTAAAAGTGTTTGCCGAAAGCCTGATGACTTGAGTTTGATTCCTGGAATTCACAGAGTGAGGAGAGAATCCTTTGACCTTCATCACATGTATTCCAGGGCATGTGCCCATACTCCCTACACACACACACCATATATGTGTATATGGTATATATGGTATATATATATGGTGTATATATATATATATAATAAATTCAGTTAAATTTGAAAAGACAGCTGGGGAAATGGACCAGAGAATGGCTATTTAAGCATAAGGATCCAAGTTCAAATTCCCAGAACCCATATAAAAAGTCTGACATGGTTGCATGCACTTGTAAATGCCAGGATGTGGAGGCAGGAGGATCATTGCAGAGCTTGTTGGCTATCAGACGAGCTCCAGGTTCAGTGACAGACTCTGTTTCAAGGGAATAAGGCAGAGGGATAGAACACGACACTCAACATCCTCATCTGACCAGTGTATGAACACAGGCTCTTGTACCCAAACACCCACGTGTGCCTACCTCCTCTCACACAGGAATCTAGGACAGGCATGACAGAATAAAGCATGTCTCCTTTTCCCTCCATGAAACACGCCCTCTCTATGCACATGCACTGGAGCTCCAGCAGCCTGTTTTGTCATTGCTACAAACAAGACATGGAAACGCAGTAGGAAAAGATTTAGCACCCATGGGCTCCTAGTGGCCCGTGGAATTTCGTATATGCATGCTCTCCTTTGCTCCCTGGAGTTTCAGAGTCTGTGGGAGCAGCTGAGTAATGGCGGCTAACACAGCACCTGTGTCCCCCCTCCAAAAGGGCCTTTTCCAGGCAGGTGCTTCTAATATACCCCCATGTGCCCTCTGGAGGAACTGAACTTTAAAGACAGCCAACAGACTGCCCAGGACCACTTGGCTGATGAATGGGAAACAAACAAACAAACAAACAAACAAAACCAGGGAGCAAGTTCTGTCATGTTCAAATAAAAAAGTGGATCCTGTCTTGATGGACACAGGTTGCTATTGCATGGTGGACTGGCTGCATGGGCTTCTTTCCAGCAGACGGGGACCTGGATACTACTCAGTACAGTCACTTACTGACTCTGCCCCACCCCCAGTTTCTCATGAGCCAGTCTAGTATCAATGCCATGGGACTGCTATAAAGGTCAAAGGGGGGCCCCCTACAGGAAATCTGGGTCCAAGACACAGTAGGACACTCAATTCTTATGGGTGAAATTCTATTTACTATCATTATTATCATAATTTTCATCATCGTTGAAATTACTTTTTTCTAATGGTTCCGTGTAAATCATCACGGGGATCAAGAATAAAACTCCCCAAAGAAGTCGTGTGGCTCGTTCTCGCCAGCTAATAAAACGGATTAAACTGGAAGCATCCATTTAGCCAAGCCGCATAGAGAGCCACTGTTCAGGTAAGTCGTAAAGTGTTCCCTGCAGCTGTTAACAGTGATTGATCCTCAGGCACGATTAAGATTCAAGGGATGTGCTGACATTTTAATAGAACAAATAATTTAAATACATATAATGTGTTAGGTAGTAATAGTTTTTGTAATATATACCGACAGGTTTGGGAAGTTCTCCCCTCCCCACTCCGCCCTCTCCCCCACAAAGAGAAGAGCTTTCTCAGTGAGGATGAGGAGAGTGGAGAGAATGGAGCTCCTCTTCTTGGGAGAAGCCATAAAATCTGCAGCCACTTGACTTTGAAGAGCAGGCCAGATAAAAACATTCCTTTAATCTGTGTGATCTCTCTCCACTGTGTTTCTCCAAAATGCTGTTAAAAAATAAATGCTCAAGAACCAGGAGTGGAGATATGCCTTCAGGATGCCAGCACTCAGGAGGCTGAAGCAGGAGGATTATAAATTTGAGGTAGGCTGGGTTGCATAGTGAGACAAAGACACATATATGTACACTCAAGAGAGAAAGAGAGAACAAAAATAGGCATGGAATGTTAGCCCATGACTGTAATTCCAGCAACTCCTGAGGTTGAGGGAGAAAGCAGTGTTATCTTAAATTCAAGAATGTCCTCAACTACAAAGTAATTTCAGAGCTGGCTTGGGCTATGTAGAGGATAGATCCTGTCCCCAAATCATCAAAACAATGACAACAACAAACCTACAAACAACAAAAGCAGAATTTAAGATATGGCTTGTGTTTTGTAAATAGTTCTAATCTACATGGGAAGTAGGAAAAGACAAGGTCTCCTGAGTAAATTGAGAGCATGGGGACCTTGGAGGAGGGTTGAAGGGGGAGGGGAAAGAAAGGGAGGGGAGCAGAGAAAAATGTAAAGCTCAATAAAAGTCAATAAAAATATAAATAAAACAGGAAAGCAAACAAAATAATATATAGGGCTGGAGTCCTGGCTCAATGCGAAGGGCACTTGCTGTTCTTCTGAAAGACCTGGGTTTGGTTCCCAGCACTTATGTTGGGTGCTCATAGTCATCTGTAAATCCAGCTCCAAAGGATCCAATGCCCTCTTCTGGCCTCCAAGATTACGTGTGCGCACACAGAGGCACAGACATGCAAACATAAGTAGAATAAAAAATAAATCTCAAAAAAATAAATAATAACTTGGAAAGTGTTTTGTGATAAGTCAGTTGAAAGAAGAAACAAAACATGGTTTTAAACTGGAATTCAAAATGAAAATTCTTTCTGGTAAACAACTTTCTTCTGGGTTCTCTGATCAGCGCTAAGACGTCAGCTGTAGTAGGGAGAAGACCAGTTTCCCTGGAAACAGTATTACCCCTGCGGCTGAACTCAGGCTACCACCTGATGTGGTCACTGACCACAGGAGATGGCACTGTGGGCATGTGTTGTTGCCACTAGCTAACTCCACAATACCACTGAAACTGTTCCCACCCATTTTTCTTTTTTATCTCACTAGCCTATTTTCCATGCCAAGAGGTGCTGCCCCTACCTTCTAGAAGTTATTTTGTATGCCGGTGATATCCTTGCCTCTTACCTACATCTCCACTAAATGGGATTACCAAGTGGCTCCAGGCTGCAGCCAATCTGCATTCTCAGATTTGGAGAGTCTGTCCAGATCCTGACCTCTCAGCGCTATTCGTGTGTGGAAGGAGGGGAGGGGTGGGAATGGGAAGAGGAAAAGAAGGCAGAAAGGGAGGGAGGGAAAGAGGGAGGAAAGAGGAGATGGGTATGTGCCTGACAGCTCCAGGATCCCACCCTCATCATTCTTCAGGAAATGGGACAGTGCCACATGGCCACCTCTTCTCCATTAGTCAAAATAACCCAAGTGCACCAAGAACCACACAGCTCTCTAGATAGGCACAAGAAATTGCCACCTGTTGTGTGTGTGTGTGTAACCTAACTTTTAAACACTATTTACTATTGGTTTATTTGATTTGGGTAATTTCACACATGCATATATAATGTTTTCAGAATGCTCACCCCCACACCATCTCTTAGGTCTCTCCAGCCTCTGCTAATGCCCCTCTTCCCTAGAGACTTCAGTCCCACATTCATGACTTCTTGCACTGTTTTGTGACCCACTGATATTTGACCAGGGCCATCTCCATGAACATGGGTTTGGAGTTATCCACTGGAGCCTCATGGATACACAACTGAAAGGAAGGGGCACCCCTCCCCAAATCCATCAATAGCCAGCAGTTTGGCAGCAAGAGTTAACTCCTAACTTTACGGGGGATATTTCCACTTTAGAATCTTCTAAATTACAAAAGATAGGATAAAACTTATCTCTGACGAAAGTGAAATTATTGAAGGTGCTTGTTCCCCAAACCAAAGGCTTTTGTTAGCAGGCCCAAGGCCTGTGTATGCTTTGTGAGGTTCTTTTAGTTTTGATTTTCTCTTATAGAAAGTAGGAGACCCAGGTGGCTCCATCCCAAACCCAGGCCCCCAGCACCCTTCCTATAGGAATGTATGATAAAAGTCGCGAGTAACAAGAAGCATGTCTGGTTAACTGAGTTCGCTCATTTTCAGGCTGCTGTGCTGAAGCCTGTCCCCTTGGTCAGGAGTGTTGACATCCGTCTAATGACACACGCGGATGTCATCTTCTCCATACCACTCATCCTGAAAGCTTAAGTTTCCGAGACAAGCGACCGACCGTGCTTCATGTGCACAAGGTGTTCTCTGAAGCGCACGGGCTGGCCTCGAGATCTAGATCTGAAGATTTGCGTGGTGGGTCTCAATCGCAACCATGACAGTTAGCAGGCTGCAGGCCTGTGTGAGATCTGTGTGAAGTTCAGGAGGAATCAAGAATTGGCATGGCTTTCTGCTCATTTCCCAGAGAGCAAGGGTCTGCTGAACTCCAAAGGGGGCCATGCTGCAGACACAGACTATAGCTAAACACTTGTCATTACCAAGGGGAAGTGAAAATAGGACCTGAGGGATGCAGGGCTGGGGGATGCTGGGCTGAAGAATACAGGGCTGGAGTATATTAAGCTGGGAGATATAGGCCTGGGGAATGCTGGGCCAAGGGATGCTGGGCTGGGGGATTCTGGACTAAAAAAAACAGGGCTGGGAGATGATGGGCTGGGGGATGCTAGGATGGGGGAAGTTATGTTGAGAGAAGCTGGGTTGGGGAAACTGGGCTGGATTAATATCCCTCTGTAGCAATGGATTCAGTTCTAACAACAGAATCTTGCCTGTCTCTGATCAAAGGACACAGCAGGCTCAAGAATGTATTGGCCACCTGACTCCATCTGCCAGATTGTTTGGAATGTTCATTTCAGGGCCATGTCCCCAAACCTACTTTTTTGGTATTAACTTCTGAGTTCTATGTTCCTAGGCAAGATTGACACACTTTGTCAGTTTCTTAGTCTTAGGACTACAGATGAAATCTTTTTGAGAGAAAAAAAAAACAGTTAAGAAGCTTAATATTTTCAACAGCGCTGAGACGGCAGGACCCTGTAATAACACACACACAAATCCAAAACTGCTTTATCAGGCCGCATTTTGCTATGAGCATGCCAGGCTTGACTGGCACTGTGGTCAGCTGCCAGGGCCTCAATCAATGCTGGTGCTAAACGGATCAGCAGTGCAAAAATCCCTATTTGAGAAATTTTGACTCGCTCTCAAATAGTTATGGAGAGGCTCTTGGGTATGCACCATGCAAAGCAGAAATTAATAATAATATCAGTTTTAGATAGTTTCTCAGCTTCACTCTATTGTTGTGGTAAAGAGCTAAAAACCACTTGGGAGGGAAAGGGTTTATTGAAGCACATACTTCTAGATCCCAGGCCATCCCCGAGGGAAGCCCAGGAAGGAAGAAGCAGAAACTGGCAGAATGTGACTTACAGACTGGCTAGTTCTCTGATGCCCTCAGCTTGTTTTCTTGTACAGCCTGGGTACACTTTCCTAGGGATGGTGCTGCCCACCATGGGCTGGGCTCTGCCACATCAATCATCAGTCAAGACAGTATTTTATATATATGGCCACGGGTCACTCTGATCTAGGCAATTATTCAGTTGAGGTTCCTGCTTCCCAAGTGACATCAGGATGTGTCAAGTTGACAATAAGAAACTAACCAGCACAGACGCCATTCCTAAAGCCATTCTATCCAGGGACATTTTCCTAAGGCCAGTTCTACCTTGTCTTGCCTTACCGTCTCCTCCTCATAGGAACGGCAGTTTTCCTTGTGAAAGCCAGTTCTCAAAAGCAAACACCAACTACTGACTCTAGTGCTCAAAGAAATAAAACAATCCAACATCATCATCAGGATGCCTCCTCCCATGTGTTACTCTTTCACAGAAAAGAAACAAAAAGAAAAGTTAAAAAGAGAGAGAGAGAGGGAGGGAAGGAGGGAGGGAGGGAGGGAAAGAGAGAGAGAGAAACAAAGAAAGAAAAGTCCATGTAATGTTCACAGCTCCCTTCCAATACACAACAGAGAGCACGCTTGGACATCAGCAAAAGAGATGGACTGAAGTCGCTGCGGAAGCTTCAATGAAATGAGTTTCCTTGAAAAACTATAAAGACTTTCTCTGGCACTAGATGTCACATTAACTGAGGGCAAAGTATGTCACTTGGCTGTTCGCACAAAATTAAGAGAGCCACATTAAACCAGAGTCCCACATGCAAATGAGGTACCCAAGTCTCTCTTCCTTGGGTAGACTTTGACTGTAAATCTCTCCGGCCCTCGCCTGTGCTGCAGTGGTACCAAGAAGATCCGTCCTTCTCTTTGCATTGTGCAAAATGGTTTATTTGCCCTCTTAGGAGGCACGCTGATACATAAATCCCAGAGATGATTATTATTATTTTGAACTATTATTATGAGTTACTATTATTACTTTTCGGAGACAGAGGGAATGGGGCATGGAAGCTGGTGGATGAGACAGAACCAAGGTGTGAATGCTGAGGTGAGGGCCATCAATCTTCATTCAGGGCAGTTTCTGTAATATTTCAGGAGCGCACAGTCATCAATACCAGAGGGAGTTAAGCATGTAGGTGGGGAAAGACTCCACTGTGAGTGGATTGCCTGGGAGACTTGTCCTGCTTGAATTATCTTTGGCATCCAGCCTGTTTTGCTCTCGGCTCCCGTAAATGTAATACGGTCACAGCACCTACGAAGCATTTGCTCCCTCTTGCATTTTCTGGATACCTACTGTGTGCCATGGGCTCTGCTGAGACTGAAAAGCCAAGGGCATATAAGATGTAACGTCTTTGGTAAAGGCAGTCAGCTAGACACATCTAAACAGATTGTGTGAGCAAGTTACCTGGACAGAAGGCTTTGAGGGTAGATAGATGTGGGGGGGGGGACCCCTCAAAGTGTCAGGAGACTGGTGGTATCTGTCAGACAAGCAGGGTCACCTGATCTCAGTCACATTTGACTCCTCTGGGGACCAGATTTTATAATCTGTGTGCAGCAAACAGGGCCAAAGGCAGGTAAGGAGGCAATCCCTATAACAGAAAGAAGGTGCTAAACATGTCAGGCAAGAATTTGTGGGGGAACAGGGTGGTACCTAACCTGAGCAAGGAGAACCAGGTCATATGGCGAAGGGAACTGAGGGAGAAGGAAAGGATCTGGACACGGTGTGGTCCTCTTGTTGAGTCACTGCAAACCCCACCCCAAGGTTGTCAGCCTCTCCTGGGGAAATGGTCGTGACTAATAGCTGATTTTCCTATGAGAGCAATACCTTGCTCTTAGAACATAAAACCTTCTCAAACTTTAATGGCTCCCTGAAACAATTTCTGGCCTTTGGAAAGTGGAACATCCAAGAAAAACAATCAAGGGCCATTTGAAGGCCCAGGCAGTATTCTAGGGGAATTATTTCTGGCTGGGGACCCTGCTGTGGATCACAGGCCTTGGGCTTTCAATCATGAGGTTGAAAGGTATTCATAAGAACCCACTGGGCCCAGAGAAACCGTTTGCGAAAAAACCGTTTTCCTTTCTTGGAATGTGAACCAGTCAGGCTTCATCTAGAATTATTATTTACTGGTTTTATCCACAACACTTCAAAGTTTTCTTTCTCCTCATCTCCTGGTGTTGTGCTTGGGTTGCATCCCCCACGCCACTCCCCACCCCCATCTTTGGTCTTGTGTTTGTGGAGGCACAGACCCAGCATCCTCAGGATGGGGTCTTGGGAGCCAGGGCCAGCAGTCACACCTGGAAGTCATTAGGAATATAGGGGGTGGGGCGGGAGAAGGACAGGAGGAGGTGAGAGGGAGGGGGAGAAGGAAGCCAGAAGAGGAAGAGGGGACAGAGAAGAGCCCTGTTTCTTTCCCAACACAGTGATGCCTTTTTGTCATTATGACAAGTTCTGAGCCAATGGCAAATATGATCAGAATCAACAGCGAACAAACAGAACACCATCTACAAAGGCAGCGCTGCTTAGTCCAGTGAGCCATGCTGACAGAGAGAAAGAAGGCAACCTCAAGCCACAGAGCATCATCCTAAAGATCCAAGCATTCTAAAACATTCTGTTTTGCATCCATTTTAATTAGCATACAAAAAGGGTGGGTTTCATTTTGCCATTTTTACACACATATAATCCTGTACTTTGCTCACGCAGGGGGGATATCGGTAAATGCTAAATCAGCTCAACATCTCCAAGTTACCAGAGAAGACTATGTTATTAATTACCTTTTTTGTTGCTCGGACCACACATCTGACAAGAAACTACTTAAGGAAGTAAGTGTTTACCTAGGCCCACAGTTGGGGGGTACAGACTATCCCGGCAGGAGCTTAAGGCAGGGGAGCACAGGGCATCCCAGTCAGAAAACAGCAAGAGATAGATGCTGATACTCAGCTCAGTCTCTCTTGCTCAGTAAGTCTGGGCCCGGCACCCCATGGGATGGTGCCCCCCACATTCAGGGAAGGTCACCTCTGCTCAGGTAACTGTCCCTGGAATCACTTTCACAAACATGGCCAAAGGGGGGCCTCACAGATGCTCCAGTGGTATTATTAATCCAGGCAAGTTGACAACTGTGATTGTCTATGACAGTTACAAAATGAATTTAGATAACCATTGTGACTAAGGCTGATGTCACTAGCTTTCTTGTTGATACTCCCTGCCAAGACTATCCAGCTTTTCAGCCGTGGCTCAATGCGATCTCCTAGGTTCTTTCCAAAAGGAAGTGTGGTGGTTTTTACGAGGCCCATTGAGGAAATACGGACTGTAGGTATTAATGGTCGGGACACAGTATAAAAGTGGCACATAACAAGGAGGGAAGCATTAGAGTTGAATGCTCCTGCCAGGGAGACCCATAAAATCCCTGGGATTTCCTTCCTGAAGCTTGACGGTATTCATATTAACGAAATCGGAATTAGCTCGTTGATGAGAGCTGCAAGCGACCCTTGTCGGTTTATGGTAATAAACTATCATAACAGCCTCCGCTCAGTCCCCTCTCTTCTATTTTCCTCCATGGCTTCCTTAAGATGGAGGAAGGCTTAATTTAATTCAATTGACTTGTTCGATATATCTTCCAGTTTGGACAGTTTACACACATAATTTTAGAAAATGGCAAACATAATTGCATTCTTTCTAGAAAGGCCAAAAGGTTGCTGGCATCTGCCCGGGGAACTATTTGCTTTGTGGGACAGCAGTGCCTCCGTCATGCCTCTGGGAACTGAGGGGAGGCATGTTGAGTCACAGCCTCAAGGCACACCAGGAAAGGAGATGCCAGCCCCTCCCTGCCTGCCTCTGGAATCGGTAGCCGGACACCGGCTGGGGACAGAAGGTCAGCTTTCCATAGCCAGCTCTGGGTTTCTACTGCCCATCCTTTCCCTGACAGTGTGACGGGATATGGGAATGGAATCAAGTGTGACACTCCATTCTTAATGATTTCCTGACCTCCCCGTGGACACCCAGGTACAAACACTCCTTGTTCAGGCCAAGTTGGCAGCTGTCCACTCACTTGGTTTTGAAAATCTAGGTTTTAACGGGTGTTCTCTCAAACCCATTGCTCATAGTCAAACTGTATTTGAATATGTAAAATTTAAATTGCTATGTGGGAAAATATTACACAGTGGAAAACAAAAGATGAATGAACATGTACTTTATATCATATGACCATGGACTTGTTTCCGTCATTTACACAAAGGGTTCAACCATAAATGAGAAGAATCTAATAGAAAACTTGGCTGAGAATACAGGAAGGCAGTGTAGAATAGAAAAAAAATAGTTGATGAATATATTAAAATCTAGCAAGGCTCATTCGTAATTGCAAAAGGAAATAAAGAAGTGTTAGTGATATTCCAATTAAATACATATTAAAAATAAATGTTGGTGGACTTTTAAAATGTGACCCACTGCAACTTTTAAATATTTAATTTTAATTGTATGTGTATGTACGCATACCTACATGTATGTATTGTACCACATGCATTCTGATGCCCTTGAAGGCTGGGAGGGGACACTGGATCCCAGGGTTAGAGATGGTTGTGAGCACTGTGTGGATGCTAGGAATTGAATCCAGGTCCTCTGCAAGAGCAGCCTGGGCTTCTTAACTTTTGAGTCATCTCTTTAGTCCCACCGCCGCCCCTTTGCGCAAGACTGGGGATTGACGACCACATGCCAAGCACATACTTTACCACACTGAGCGACACCCACAGTCACTCTAGGCCTCCCCCACCCCTGCTTCAGTGCTGGACAATTGAACTTGGAACCTCAAGCATGCTAGGCATGTGCTCTACCACTGAGCTACTTCCTTAGCCCCAGCCTGGGCCTTTGCACAGCCTGATCCTCCCAAGACTCTGTGGCTATGGCAGGTGCAATCAGGATGGAGCACTCTCCTTCTTCTGCTTTGTTTAGACAGACAGCTTAAGCCCCAGCCTTCCACAGCTGCTCCTCTGTTAACTTTTTGTTTTCTGGGGTTTTTTTTCCCCCTGAAACACTTGCATGAATTCATCAAATTTGATAATAATCTCTCCTTTGGAAAATACCCAAAGAAACCAACTCTATCGGGCAAAAAAATTTTGGTGTGAGGGTTTTTGGAAAGAAACGCTTGTTGAGGACTGACCAGTGAGAGTCCATTACTGCCCGTGTCCCACCCCAATTCTTCTTCTCTAGCTAAGTAGTGTTTCTGACTAACTCCTGTTAGGAAAATGACAGGAGCTAGTGGAGCATGGACTGACTTTTTAGACCACCGGAACAATGTAGGGCTCCACAGGGCCAGCCATGAGCAAAGACAGCAGAAACACACGGCAGCGTTTCTGTTTCGTAAGCCCTCACTCCACACATCACTAAAACTAAACATAAAACAAAACAAACAAAACCCAGAAAACCAAAGTCATACTGTAGAGAAAAGTCAATGTAAGCAGCTTTAATTTAAATATATGAAGATGAAAGTCACCCCCTTTCTGCCTCATCTTTGAAAACTGTACCCCTTCTTTGCAATTACTTTTTCCTTCCTCCTGCATTGGGAGCTGGGATGGGGGTTAGGGAGTGACTGCACTCTATGCACCCACTGAAGAGGCAAATAATGGGGTCCCTGAGAAGTATATGAGTGCTCTCACACTTCAGAAAGTTCTAGGGCTGTGAAATGATCGGCAAGGGCATGGAGAGGTGGCTCAGCCGTCAAGGACACTTGCTGCTTTTGCAGAGCATCCAAATTTGGTTCCCAGGGCCCACATGGCGGCTCACAACTGTCATTCCAGTACCAAGAAATCTGACACCCTTTTAGGACTTCTGTGGGCGCTAGGCATGTACATGGTGCACACAGCGAACTGCAGACAAAATAAATAAATCATACACATAAATAAATCAATGAACGCCGTTCCAGGTTGACAAGGTGAAGGGCAAAGTCTAGGGAGGACTGCTAGTAGAAACCACGATATGAATTTCATTAGCTCAGTAAAACGTATGATGTCACTCACTTGATTACACAGATCAAGTTGTTAAAACAAAACAAAATAAAAT
This sequence comes from Microtus pennsylvanicus, assembly GCF_037038515.1. Taxonomy (NCBI): domain Eukaryota; kingdom Metazoa; phylum Chordata; class Mammalia; order Rodentia; family Cricetidae; genus Microtus; species Microtus pennsylvanicus. Next base: position 114,776,125 of record NC_134584.1, on the reverse strand, counting down.
AAAAACTTGGTTTTGTACAACGCTAACTGGGGTGGGGAGAAGGAAAGGAGGGGAGGAGAGGAAAAGGGGAGGAGGGGCTTTATGTAAGAGTCAGAAGCCAGAAGCATGCTAGAAAGGTTACTCGCATGTGTGTGATGTCTTTGTAAAAGTTCACGGGGAGGCAGAAGGAAAAACCTCGCTGAGGCTTCTGCCTGCCAGGATTCTGAAATCCAAGGAGAGAACAAAGCCCAGGCATCCCTGAGGAAGCCAGGCAAAGGTCCAGCCAGCAGGCCCACCATGAACCAGGTCCTCCTCCATCTGGTTCAAATCCCCGTGTAAAACACACTGATGTGATAGGGAGTTAGACCTGTTTCTTTTGGCTGCTTAAACAATCCAGTCACTCTCTTTCGGAGGGGCCCTGATGTGACACAGGCTGCACATCCACAATTGAACTTAGAAAGCAAGAGGCTGAAGGCTCCTCCCAGAAGATCTTTTAAAATGACAATAGAAGGACTAACTTCGCAAGGCTCTACAGGATTTATCTGTGGGTTTGGGAATGGGGGGAGGCGTAAAAAGCAGTGTTTGAGAGAAAAGGGGCCTCTGCTGAGGATGAGCCAGAGTTCAGATCATTTCCAGCAAGAAGAGCTCCATCCTCGCTCTAGATCATGAGAGAGTTGGCCAATCTTTCTGTAATAAATGTGGGCATTTGGGTGTCAGAACAGTGTTCATTTAACACCCACCATGACTGTTTTAGGTTGTCTGTCCTGAATGGTTCTGTAAAGAGAATCATTAACACGATTTATCACCTAAGAATTGCAAACCTGAGCGTTAACCTAATCCTGCCTGAGGAAAAGCTGAGGTGTGCTCTCTCAGGTTTCCCATGCCACCTTGTCTGCGAGCTAAAATACAACTTACAAAGCCGAGAGTGATGGCTCATGCGGATGACTGTCTTCTGCACTCAGGAAGCAGAAGAAGGAGGGCTGACACATGTTCATGGTCAATCATGTCTATATAATATGTTCTAGGCCAGTCAGGCCTACCCAGTAAGACACTGTCTCAAAACAGAGACCAAAGCAACCTTATAAAGCCAAGAGGAGTTGGGGAGCAGTTCAGGGGTCTGGAGAATGGCTCGGTGGACATTAGCAGGTAAAGTGCTTGCTGGACAAGCCTGCAGATCTAAGTTAGATTCCCCAAGGCCCATATAAAAGGGTAGGAGAGAACACGCACCCGTGATCTCAATGCTGAAGGGAGGTGGGGACAGGATGGGTCCTGAGACCTGACGGCCAGCCAGTGTAGCCTAATCAGCAAGCTTCAGACTCAGTGAGAGACCCTTTCTCAAAAATTAAGGTGCAGAGCAACTGAGGAAGACAAAGTTTTGACCTCTGACCTCTGCAACTAGGCATACGGGTCCACGCATGCGTAGCCATACACACCAGTATGATTGCTTTCCAATTCTGGCAATAAAGAGTGAGAGCTGTTTGATTTGGTCACATGGTGGGATGTGCATCTGCCTGTGTGTGTACAGGTTAATGCGCATGCACACACTTTCGTGTGTGTTTCTGCATGTGTTGAGTACTGGGGCAAAGGCCTCGCTGTAGTTGAATGACTTATGCCTGCTACCGTTAGCATCTGAAGTCAGTTCATGGACAGAGAGACTAAAGAACAAAACATCCATCCTTCAAGCGTGGCTCTGAACATGACAAGGTTGTAACCGAGTACCCCGTGGTTCAAGGGTTGATTTATGGGCTTCTGGGTGGCCAACCTTGTATTCAACTCTGGACATTTCTGTGGGAATGCCACTCAGAATCATTCCTTAAAATTTCCGAAGTTGCTTGAAAGTACTCTAGAGATCTTATTTCTAGGGGGAAAATCCCACAAACAGCAGTTTAATTTTCTTTTCTAAGTTAGGGAAGGAGCTGTAAAACACCTCAAAGCCCCTGGCTTTTGAGGATCCTTTGCTTTTCTCATTGGCAAGCATAGTTTTATAGTTTTTTCCCAAGCACCCATATAACTCAAGGCTACACACCGCTTTTGAGGACAACTTATTTGATTTTGGCACTCCGAGTCTCCCTGCGTATAAATGGACCTCTAGGACATGGGAGAGGCCATCTGCAGGCGGCTACAATGTCCATCCTTTCAAGGAGACAGCATCCTGCACAGCAGGAAGACCCAGGAGGTAGCGGGACAGGGAAGAAACTGTGTTGGTCCCATGCTCATCTCAAGCTTTTTGTCTCAGTAGTTTCATTGGTAGCTGGGAATATTGTGGTCTCTTCATGGCATGCAACCTTTGCCCTTTCTTACCGCGAGGGCCACAGGTCCTCCTGGCTAGTCCAGCAATGGTTCACCACCCTAGAACTGGGAATCCATCACTACAGTCAAGGAGCAGGTGTGCTTCATGATGCCCACATGAGAACCCATCTCCACACTGTGAGGATTCACGTTTGGAAGAACCCTGGACCAGGAACGCATTTGGGTTCTAATGGGCTGTGGTCCCAGACGGCTTGGAGTTCATTGGTTTAGGGGCTGCCTAACTGACCAGCCATTAAAATATCAACCATCTGACCAGAGTGTGACTTCCCTATAATTACAGATTGTCATCTGGAAATGTGAGCTGAAGTAAGTTCTTTCTTCTCTAAACTGCTCTTTTTCAGGGTATTTTATCTCAGCAACAGAGATTAAACAAGGGCATGAGGAGAACAAGAGAAAGTAATGAGGGGCGAATATGATAAAAAAACATTATAAACAGATGTGAGACTCATAATAAAACCCATCACTGATTAAAATTAATATGTGCCAATTAAAACATCTAAAAGGGTCTGAAAAGATGGCGCAGAAGTTAAGAGCACTGGCAGTCTTTCAGAGGACCCAGGTTCGATTCCTAGCTCCCGTGTGGTAGCCCACAACTATCTGTAACTCCTGTTTCAAGGAATCTGACCCCCTCTTCTGGACTCTCCTTGCCAGACCTAAAAGCAGGCTAAACATCCATACACATGATTTTTCAATGAAACATTTAACATTTTACTTTAAGGAACTTATTGTTAAGGAAAACTTTGAAGTGTTCCTGACATCATCTTTTTTTAATTTTTAATTGATTTTATTGAGCTGTACATTTTTCTCTGTTCCCCTTCTTTCCTCTCCCCTCCCCTTCTACCCTCTTCCATTGTCCCAGTGCTCCCAATTTACTCAGGAGATCTTGTCCTGACACCTTCTTAAGTGTTAAGCCATCATAATTTCTTAAGTATCAGTCCCATTAAATAGAAAGTATCATTTTTCTACAGTCTGCAACTAACGTTATGCAGCTTTAAAGTACACACTCTTACATTCATTTCATAAATATTTTTAAAATCGTGAACCTTCCTTCGTACACAACCCTGTAACATCAAGGAGTATGTTAAAACTACATTTCAACTTTGGTCCCATCTGCAAAGCCATTCTAATCCATACCAAATCTTTTTGCAGAGACTGAGAGCTGGAGTTCTCTGTCAGCATACGGAAAATTACATCTCTAGCCTGGAAATCACCAGGCCTTTCTGGTTGATGCCCTGACTCCCCTCACGCTGGTTGACAGTTGTACCTCTTGGTGGGATATTTGATGGTGTCACCAGCGGGATTTCCTGGCTGGGCAATGGAATCAAAACCCCCAGTCACATGGTGAATTAAGTGATGGAAGAATAGACAGCCTTCTCCCCTCAGCGCTCTCCCTGCTGATCTTACCCCACTCCTGCTAGCTTACGAATGCACTCTTCAAAATACTACACACTCATCCCCACACTTGGGAAACAATCAAAATATTGTGGAAAGACTAGAAACCAGCAGTTAACTAAAATCCACTTTGGGAAAGAAACTCCCAGCACCTTCTATCCCACTCTAACGACTCCTGGAGTCACCAAGTCGAAAAGCCCAGGATTGAAAGGAAACTGAGGCCAAACTCTTCCACCACACAACAGCTGTGTGAACCTGGCTAAGCTGCTTAACCTATACTGACCCCCAGTCTTCTTACCTGTGACCAGAATGATAATGGCTCTGTGAGGTTTCTGGAAGCGTTCGGAAAATATATTACAACTAACAGCGCTATTTAAAATAAGTTTATTTAAAATAAAATGAGTACTGAGAACTCAAGAACAATGGCAATGGGTTTCTGATCCTACTGCACGCACTGGCTTTGTGGGAGCCTAGGCAGTTTGGATGCTCAACTTACTAGACCTGGATGGAGGTGGGGGTTCCTTGGACTTCCCACAGGACAGGGAACCCTGATTGCTTTTCGGGCTGGGGGGGGACTTAATTGGGGAAGGGGGAGGGAAATGGGAGGCGGTGGCAGGGAAGAGACAGAAATCTTTAATAAATAAATAAATTTAAAAAAAAAGAAAAAAAACAAAAAAATAAAACTTTTGGGTGCTTGTGCAACGTTGCAGGGTAGGAAGGAGCTCTGAATAGGGTTGGGGAAGGGGGATTCTGGAAAAAAACAGTAAGTCCTTGCTTTAACTGTTCTCACCATTGCAGCATCTTCAGGAAGCCAAGACCAATGTCTTTCTGCATCTCTGTGCCCTCCTTCTTATTGGATAACAGCACCAAACACTGCTAAATAACTGTTGGCATTCCTCTGCCTCATCTATCACTCAATTCCTCTGCAGCAACAAGCCTCTCTGGTCTTTTTCTTCCCTTGCTTCTACATCATCTCAGGACCCAACACACTGTCCACAGACAAAGGCACCTTGCATAGGTGTGCAGCCCTCGGTCTGTTTTTTCTTCACACCCATATGCTACAACCCCAAAGTTTCCCCTTAAGGAATGTTGTTCAGAAGTCATGCCCAATCTTTCCACCATTACACTCTCTTCTTCCCCATCTAAGAGAGGAAGCCAGGAAGTACCACCCTCCCTGTCCTGCTCTTCACGATGACAATGGCAATCAGAGCATCCTCAGCGTAGGGCAATTTGTCCCCATCTATGAAAATGACCAATACTTGCATCTCCAGGGCTCCATCCTGCAAATCTGCTCAGGATCCTGGGAAATGCTGTCTTCCAGAGGTTACTTGTGGCAGCACAATTTGCAGCCGCGGGAGATTGGGACCAACCCAAATGTCTATCAATAGGGAACTAGTTCGATGAATTATGAAATATCTGTGTGGGGGCATGCTCGCCAGTTGTTTAAAAAATGAAGACATCATTTATATGCTGATTTGGGGCCACTGCTAAGATATATTGTCAAGTGGAAGGAATGAGGTATGGATAGCACAGGAAGAACATAAGAGAATAACACATCATCGCATCCATGCATAAAAGTGTCCATGAGGATGCACAGAGAAATGATGACAGGGGTTCAGGACAGGGGTAGGTGAGAAGGAAGCCTGAGAATCTGTAATGCAAAGCGTATGTATATGTATAAGAATGATGTATGAATATATACATAGAAATATCCGCATACTCTGTCTCCTCTTACCTACTTATTGATATTTAACCATGTAAGGACATTGCCATTCAAAAGTAAGTATTTTAACCACACATGTTTTATTTTTTATTTTGTTGTGTGTGCATGTGTGTGCAATTACTGGGGGAGGGGCAGGCATAAGAGAGTATCACGTGCCCTGGAGCTGCAGTCATAACTCCTTGGGAGCTGTCCATTGTGGTTGCTGGGAATCTAACCCATCTTCTGCAAGGCAACAAACCCTCCAACTTCTAAACAGAGGGTTAGTTTCCCTGCTGCCCAGACCCAAATAATCATGCTAAAACTATATTAACTACAACACTGTTTGGCCAATAGATTAGGTGTATGCCTAGCTAGCTCTTACATCTTAAATTAACCCATGTCTGTTAATCTGTGTATCACTATGAGGCTGTGGTCTACTGGACAGTTCTGGTGTCTTTCTCCCTTGACAAGATATGTGTCATCTGCCTGAGTCTGCCTTCTTTCTCCCTGCCTTCAGTTTAGTTTTCCCATCTACCTATGATCTGCCATAGGCCAAAATAGCTTATTAACCAATGGAATTAGACATATTCACAGATTACAAAGGGGAATCCCACATCACCTACCACTGAACCATCTCTCCATGTCCCTACAGATACAGCTTAATCTTAAATTTAAAAACAAAACTTGAAGTTTAAAAATGTGTTACCCATAGAGGACAATGAGGAATACTGTGAACTCAGGAACAATCGCAGTGGGTTTTTGATCCTACTGCACGTACTGGCTTTGGGGGAGTCTAGGCAGTTTGGATGCTCACCTTTGGAGACCTGGATAGAGGTGGGCGGTCCTTGGGCTTCCCACAGGTCAGGGAACCCAGATTGCTCTTAGAGCAGATGAGGGAGGGTGACTTGATCGGGGGAGGGGGAGGGAAATGGGAGGCGGATGAGGGGGGGAGGCAGAAATCCTTAATAAATAAATAAATAAATAAATAAATAAATAAATAAATAAATAAATAAATAAAAAAGTTAGAGCCCTATATACTTGGGTCTACTGGGAGAAGGAAAAAAAATAAAAAAAAATAAAAATGTGTTACCTATGTATGCCTTCTCTAAACAGTAGGTATATACCTTTGTACCTCCAGGTTCCTTTATGTTTTGTTTGGTTTTTTGCTTGTTTGTTTTGAGACAGGATTTCTCTGTGTAGCCTTGGCTGTCCAGGAACTCACTCTGGAGACCAGGCTGGCCTCAAACTCACAGAGATCTGCCTGCCTCTGCTTCCAAAGTGCTAAGATTAAAGGCGTGCACTACTACCTCCCAGTCAGTTTCCTTTATCTTACACACAGAAGCCAGAATTTTGTCAACACTCCTGTGATTCTTCATGTCCTGTTGCACAGAGTCCAAACTCCATTGACTAAAGCTCAGGATCCACCTCCAATCTCTCAGCTGAGCTTTCCTGCCTATTAGATCCACTTTGTATGTCCACTTTCCAGGGCTGAGTTACCCATCTGTCTGTTCTTCTCACCATGGCAACTTCTTTCGACCTTCTATTTATATGGTTCCCTGCACCTCCAAAGCTAAGTCTTACCTGACCCCAAAGTTCAGCTTCGTCTTCCTGCATCACATCAGGCAGAACCACAACAGCCCTCCAAACGTGGCTGGAGGAAACCTACTTCTTTAAAATGCTAGGGTAGGGTACATTTGGGTTACCTCTGCATGGTCCCCAGTGCATTCAATGGGGACATGCTTAATTCCATACAAACTTATCTATTTACTCAAAACAACCAAAAAACCTTGTTCATGGACCAAAAGCGATGTTGGAGATGGAGTAGCAAGGCTAAAGAGGGCCCCTGCCCTCACACAGGCACAAGTTTCTCCAGGAAGATGGACACTAGACAAGAGGCCAGACCACTGGGGGTAATTTCTCATAATTTCAATGCAGGCAAGTACACATCTCATTCCAAAGGCCACTTGTATGTGCATTTCAACACCATAAGGCAGAGGCTAGGAAGATGGGACTGTGAAGGACAGAAGACTCAGTATGCCTCTCAGGCCCATCCCAGTGCTGTGAGACCCCAGGTCAGCTCTTCAACCTCAGCCATCTGGGGGTCTGCAAGTTGTTTATGTTTGTTGACAGAAGAGCTCCATGCGCTGGAGGATGTTAGCAGTATCTCTAGGTTCTACCACCAAATGCCCATCACCAAACACCACACTCCCCAGAGAATTACTACTCTGGGGAAAATCTCTCTCTCTCTCTCTCTCTCTCTCTCTCTCTCTCTCTCTCTCTCTCTCTCTCTCTCTCTTTTTCATGCGTGTATGTGCATGTGTGTGTGCACACATGTGTGTGCATGTGTATGTGTATATATGTGTGTGTGTTTGGGTATACGTGAAACTAAGTAAATTTGACAATTAGAAAAAAAATTTAACAAAGAGATAAGGACACATCCCTGAGGTGATTATAGTGGAAATTATACACCAGAAGAAGTGTATTGAGATGTGTATTGGTGCTATTATCAATAACAATAATAACATGCATTTGGCCTTAGATGGGCATGATGGTCGTTCAGTACCTTTCATTGCTAAAGTGGTGAAGTCCCCCCGCCCCCATCCAAGGGAGATAAAGGCAGTAGAGTCTTGCCCAGAACCTGTCTTATTGGGAGACAAGACAGACTGAACTCCAGTCAAAGTTAGACTCTCTGCACTTGAAGTAGATGATGCAGGCTGAAGTCTACATCATCTCAGACTCGCTCTTATTCATCAGAAAGAGTCACTCAAGATATGGGCAGATTCCCAAGCTGTCATCGGGTCAGGCTTTAGGTAACACGCTCTCTTCCGGAAGCTTCTTTGCCTGTCCCAAATCATCCTTGCCAACCATTTTTCTCCTAGCGTGATTGGCTGCTGTAAGCATTTAGGAAGCATTCTCAGGGTGTTTGAAATCAAACAAGGCAATTAGGCAGGTTTTAGAGGAATCAAAAATACAATTGACGGCACTTTGGAAACATCAATGAGATTTTCAGCCTGGCAGACCATGCTGACAACACGGCATTTGGGAGGAAGTTTTATCACGACTTTAAATATGCATCATTTGGAATTTCAGAATTGATTTTCAAACCGAAAAAAGTGGGCGGGGCAGAGAGCCCCAAATAGTGGAGAGAACTATTGCCCTGGGGAAGATGTGTATATTTGGAGTCAGAAAGAAACAGACTTTGATCCCAGATGTGTGACAAAAAAAATGAGCAATTCTGGGAAAAACCATTTATTCCCCGGGAGTTTGTTTTCTCCCGTTTAGAAATGAGGTCAGCGACGATGCCATCTTTAATTAGCATCTGCAAGTGTCCAGGAACACTCTCCTGGACCTTCTTTCCCATTCTTTTCTCTTTAGCACTGGTCTCCATTTCAATAACAACCTCCAAGATGGCATACGCTGTAGGCTTTTAGTCCTCCTTGACCGGAACGCATAAGACGCAAATGTTGAGGTCGACTTTGCTACACTAAACAACATCACTCTGTCACTTTCCTTTCTGCCACCAACAGTCACAAGGACAGAGGGCTGAGGACCATGCTCAGGGCTCCACGGGGAAGATGGCGTCCTTCTTGCACGGACAGAGCGCTCTGAATGGCACCCAACTCCTGATCTGTTTCTCATTCTTAACACTCAGGGATGAAGAAGCACAGCTCAGGCGTATTGTTAAAAGCCCTCTGTAGCTGGATGTGGCTCTGCTGGGAGAACGTGTGCTGAACACACAAGGAGCTCTGAACTTGGCCTCTAGGACCACGTACATATGCACCGCAGCTGGAGAATCCCAGCACCCAAGAGGTAGAGGATCAAAAGTTCAAGGTCATCCTGGGCTGTACACTGAGTTCAAGGCCAAACTAGGCTATGTAAGACTTGTTTGGAAATAAAAGTCATAATAATTACTTATAGTTCACTACGGTTTCCAATAAACTAATCTCTTCTTTTCAAGTCCATGAATAAAACAAACCCTGTCACTATTGGAGATAGACTTCCACACCAGTGCGGATGCTTTTAAGACCATTTGCCAAGCACACCGCACCATTTGACCAGTTCTGAGGCAGGGGGCATGCTCTAATTACTGATTGTGGAGTTCCGTATCTATAGCAACAGGCAGCATTGACAACAGGAAGCTCTGCCCTCTGGGGCACCATCTGAAGTTTATAAAATCAACTGGAGGCCAAGGCTCTAGTTAATCAGGCGGGCTTTCGGAGGCGGGAGCTCCTGGTCCACACTTAAGAGGCAATGAGATTATTTAATAAGACAATCGCAGGGCCTGAGAAGGCAGACTTTATTTAGCTGTGTTTTGCTGGACCTCTTGTAGTAATTCCTCCTAATGGCACCGACTGGCTTGTGAGTCCATGCAGCAGGAGACCCAAGGTATGGCTTTAATCAGACCACCGACGCTGCCAGTTTCTACAGGGCTGTTGCCAGTCATCAATCAATCTCACCTGATTCATTAATCGGGCGGTGAGCGGAGATGAATTTTCCCGGGATTAAGAATGCTGTGTGACACAATTCTTTATAGTAACTCTGCTTTTAACCAGCACTAATCCGCCGCAGTCCCCTTAATTCATGCTCCTTGCAGCTGACAGGAGAGGGGTCTGAGGTCTAGACAAAGATGGCTGAGAAAGGCCTGGAAGGAAAACCTTAAGAGACTCAGGATCAAGTTATTTTGACTGCCGGCTCTGCTTCCTACGAAACAGGGCTACTGAAAAGTTGCTGACCCCTATTGGGTCTCAGGGTTCTCAATCATCATTTGGGGTTGGGGGGGTGCAGTGTAATGAAACTACAGTGAGCCAACAGACGAGAGAGCTAAAACGGTACCTAGAAACAGGGCAAACACGAGGACCAGAGTTCAGAGTTCACATCCCCAGCACCTAACGAAAAGCCAGCTGTGGCCACTTATCCCCGTCACCCGAGTGCTACGTGGACAGAGATATGGGGATGACTGGACCTCACTGGCCAGGCAGCCCAGCTGAACCAGTGTACTCTAGGTTCAGCGAGGGACCCTATCGCATAAAAAAAGATGGAGAGTGACCAAGGGATGAAGGCGTGAGTCACAAACAATCCCACACCAGTTTGGAATTATGACCAATAGAGAAGCTATGTATTTAAAGGGGAAAAACTTACAGATCACCGTCCCAGACAACAGCCCTCTGCTCAATCAGGAAGGGAGCCTAGTTGCCTGAAGAGGAGCCGGAAGTCCCAGCAGGAGCAGAGGGAAGTGGCCGCATTTTTAAAGGGAGAGAGACCATGCCCCTGTGGGCTGGTATCTCAGCGGCTATTGCCTGAAGGAGTGGTAGGAGCTCCCGCAACAAAGAGAGACACGTGACACCTACTTCTGACTTCCACATATGCAGATGTGTGTACGTGTATGTACACACCCATGTATGGGTATACACACACACACACAAACACACACACACATATACACAATTTAAAAAAAAATTTAAAAAGAAAGAATCTGAACCAGTATTTCTTTCCTTGCCAGTTTTCTCTGCCCCAGCAAGGTGGATACATCTGAAGCGTTTTGCAGGGCAAGGTATTAAGCTTTGTGGCATCCTATGACCCCAGTCACGCCTGCCTTTGTAATCCTAAGAAGGCATCCATGCTCAGTTCCTTAGCTGCTGTGTCCTCCACCCAGGCCAGAGGCAGAGAATTCCTACCAGGCTTAATTCATACTTCACCAGTCCAGAGCCTCTTACTTAGGGGACACTGCAGCTTTCCTGGCCCACTCTCTCCTCTCATATCCCGCGCGACTCGGAGCCACTGGCCAGTCACAAACACGCAATGAAAGACTTTGTCCTCCTCCTCCTCCTTTGGAAGGAAGCTCAGGTTTTGTGTGTGTTTGTCAAGAGAAAGGAAGGGCACAGTTAGATAGAAGCCGTGTCTATATAGGTGGTGTTAACCGCAGGAAGGACTCAGCAATTGCCCCCTGCCACCAGGAGCCTCAGCTGCCATTTGTGTGAATGGGCTCCCAGAGGTATACCGCATTGGGCTGCCATGGCAAAGAAGCCAACCTAGGGGCCTTCCTGCTGTGAAGTCAGTAAGATTCCCAAGGTTGAAAATTCTGGTCTCTCTCCCCAGAAGAGGCGCTAGATCCACGCCTTTTATCTGCCAGTTTGGCTCTTTGAATCCTGTCATACTTAACCTAGCCTTAGAGGCTTCCACACAGATAGACCCGAAGGCTGGGAAAGAAGCAAAGAAACGGTAGGGGAGATTTAAGCAAAGAGTGGTAAGGAAAGGGAGGAAGAAAGGAAGGGGGGGGGAAGAGAGAAGAGAAGGAATAAGAGAAAGGGAAAGAGGGGGAATGGGAAAGGAAGAAGAAAGAACATAGAAAAGGGGGAAGAAAGGAGGGAAGAGATAAAGAGGGAGGAAGAAGGGAGAAAAGAAAGGAAATGAGAAGGAAGGAAGGGGTGGAGGGAGAAAGGAAGGCAGAAATGGAAAAGAAAAAAGGCAAGAAGAAAGGAAGAGAGAACAGGAGGAAAGGAGGGAAAGAAAGAATGGAGAGGAGGAAGAAAGATGAAGGCTCTCCTGCCGCACCTTTCGCACGCTCGAACTCTCTGCTCCTAACATTGGAGACCACGAGGCATTTGGAAGCTTTATTGCTTCAATAGGCAGGGTAAGGAGGTTAATGCCAGCCTTAACAAGGGAGTCGTTTCTTTCTCCCTCCAACCTTTTTCCCTTTCGATTTTTGGCTCAGCCTAGATTTCTAACACTACCTGATGAAATGTATATACAGCTTTTAATTGTACCCAGAGGCAGTACAACTTCATAGAGGGTTTGCAGTGAGTGGCGCAGGATTTGAGAAACAGCTGTGTTCCCGGCCCGCGTGCTTCGAGGTGGAACAGCGCCGTCAGCACCTGCACCCGCTGAGTGCACACCCTCACGCCCCACACGCGTGTGCACAGCTGGGACCCATCCGGCTGGTGAGGAATTAATACTCTTAACTTAGTATTTTATTGTACCTGGGGGAGCCCGGTGCTGTATTAAATCTGTAGCATATAGGTTGGATTTTGTTCAGTATTAGAGTACCAGAGGTAGGGGACTGGGGGGTTGAGGGGGGCATTATACTCTGTCTGTCTCTCTCTCGCGCGCACACACACAAACCACAACCTCTTTTCCGATGCTGAGGACAAATTGTTTTAATATACCAATGCTTGGCTTATTGATTGTTAGAGATGAGGGGCTGCTTTGGAGGTGAATGGAGTAGTTCTCAGCACTATCTAGTACCTTTAGAATTCCAGCACTGTGGGGAACCCCGGAGACTCTTAGTAACTTAATCCATGCCAGCGCCTCAAGGCAAGCCTTTGGGAAGCGCACCTTTCTCTTGGAGACCCCTTGACTCAATCTTTGAAATATGACTGGATCCCAACCCCTCATAGACAGTGTTTCATGTCTCTGGGGATGACCCCGTTACCTCAGGAAGTCCTGCACGCTGAGAATCTGGGTGCTCACGTTACTCTCTTAAAGACGGAGGCTGAAGGTGTTATCCCTGCCTGAGTCAGAAAACTAAGGCTACCTTTGGAGTTCAGCTGATTCGCTTTTTCTTCAAGCATGCCTGACCTACTTGAAGAGTTCTAGACCAGGCAAAGACCCTGTCTCAGAAAAAAAAATGTGAACGGCTCCTAAGGAATGACACCTGAGGTTGAGGTTTGGCTACATAACACACACACACACACACACACACACACACACAGAGAGAGAGAGAGAGAGAGAGAGAGAGAGAGAGAGAGAGAGAGACAGAGAGAGAGACAGAGAGAGAGACAGAGAGAGAGACAGAGAGAGACAGAGAGACAGAGAGACAGAGAGAGAGAGGAGAGAGAGAGAGACAGAGAGAGAGAGAGACAGAGAGAGAGACAGAGAGAGAGAGAGACAGAGAGAGAGAGAGAAGAGGAAGATATCACAGACTGACTAAAGAGAAAGATGCCATGATATCACAGTGGAGACTAGATCAACACCACTACCAGCCAAGAAATGGTGACAGCTACTGGAAGCCAAGATATGTATGAAGTATCCTCTACTAGAATGTCCAGTAACAGTGGTACATTCAGGCTTCTTAGCTCCAAAACACAAGTTCACAAATACCTATTTCCAACTACTCAGCTTCTGGTAATTTGTAATAGTATCCACAGGAAATGAATGTAGGGTCTTTTGCTCTTGGCAAGAGGTCACCTTACACTCTGGGTACTGTGGAAGTAAAGAAAGGGTTGTCCTTGGGGACGGATGCCGTGCTGCTAATGTGTGACCACCAGGCTTCACCTTCAAGGACACAGTAGGTTAGCATCTTGGGGAAGCCAGGCACTGTGAGTCACCTCTCCTGCAAAGGGGAACACAGGGAGCGGACAGTGTGCTGTCGTCTGTTGTGAGCAGTTCCCATTCTTGCTGAACCATTTCCTACATGTGTGGCTTTGGCAAGTCATGACTACATGCTCCCTTACTGGATAAGATCAGCAGTGCACCCCACGTTTTTCACATCAGAGGTCCTGATGAGTGCTGACTGCTTTCTTGGGTACCTCGCTGCATGGCATCTACCGAGACTTATGGTTTGCAGGTGGGCCCTGGTTCTAAGAGAGGCGCCATCTCCAGCAGGCGCTAGTGTGAAGCCCCCAAAGCATGCTTTCTCTCACATGCCTGCTTATCATCCACAAATAGATGGAGATCTCTTTAGTCACCATCTGATCCAAATGGCCAGGTTAATGTCACGCACAAATTGAATTTCTGTGCTTTCTTTGGAGTCTCCAAATTTCCCTCTTTCGGGCATTAAATAATAAGACACCAAACCAACAATAACTTGCCATTTGTTTGTTTATTGTATTAGGAATGATTTTTTTTAAAGAATATGCACTCAATATTGGCTCGAAGAAACCGGGACTCTTAAAGGCTGATTTTGCTCATTTAAATTGCGACCAATCTTTTGGAAAGCAATTTGGCAATATGACTCAGGAACCTTTAAAAAAAATTGTGCTCAACCTTTGACCTAGTAATTCCATTTCTGGGAATCTATCCTAAGGGCATAATGGGAACTATGGAAACTGCTTTATGCACAAAGATGTTTATCAGAACACTCTTTCTGACAGCAAAAGTATTTAAAACCATTTAAACGCTCAGTGGTACGGAAGAGGCTAAACGGATACATCCCATCCACTAAGAACCGCACTGGAGTCTTTGTAACAACATGATGGAATGTATAATGTCAAGAAAAATTCAAAGCAGTGTGCCAGATGTGCGGAGGTGGTGGTCCCAGTCTGAAGACAGAGCAGGGGGGAAAAGGACTGGAGCCACAACACGTTAATTGTGGTTACTTATAGCGGGTGGAGTAATTCTTTCCCTTTCAAAGATATTAAAAGTATTCTCCAATGAACTTGCATATGCAATCTCTCTTTGACTGGCCACTTTGACAACTCAGCATCCATGCTGTCTTTCCTCTGGGGCCTAAGCTTTCTCTACCTGGGTTGGCTCAGTCTCTAGCCTGGTCCTCTAAGCCCTAGAGTGTTCTGTTGGGTGAAGGTCCAAGGTAGCATGAGAGGCTGGCCAGGGATAGTCTCCAGGCACATACCTTTGGGTCAGTGTTGAGCCACGGTGAGAGACTGGAGCTTGGCCGTAGTTAACAGCATATATTGAGTCTATAGACTCGGGAAATGGAATAACTGATAGCCACTGATGGTTTGTTATGGTTGCTAGGAAGCTTGGAGGTAAGTTTGTGTCTTGTTGGTCACAAAAGCAGCTGTATGGTTCACTGCCTGGCCTCCCTCTGGCCTTCAGTTGTATCCCACACCAAGTGACCTCCTTTGCTTCATAGGTCGCCCTGTATCAAATAAGTACTTGATGGCTAGTTTTAAGGAATTAATCCTCTCAATTTTTTATGTGTAAAATAGACTATGTGCACCTCTATGAACTGTACTTACACTGCTGGAGAAAATGCCTGGAAAAGAAAGGCCTGATCAAAAACAAGGGCCCCACGTTGCACCAACGGCCCTGGGTATCAATGAATACAAAAAAATAGAAGCAGTTACATCCAAGGTAGCTGCGTAGGGATGGAGTCACAGCCCTGTGTGGGTAAGGGTCATAGGAGGCACACAGGGTCATCAAGTAGACAGAAACTGGTATATGGCTTTGCTGGGAAGGCAAATATAATTCCCATTTCTGCAATCCTGTGGTTGAGCTGATAGTCTACCTCCCCTCATGAAGATGGCATCTGCATCTGAGCTCCTCCTTCTGTGTCACCAAGAAACAAGATAAAGGCCGGTGGTGGGCCACCTCTCACCTCTATCCACGGCCTCGCCATTCTGTCTGCCATGCTCCATCCTGGGGTGGCTAACTAATTTTTTAATAATTTGCTGGAGAGCACACCTTCAGGAGCTCTTTGGGGAAGATGAGAAGAGTTGCTGTGTTTATTCTCCTGGGCTAGGCAGCAAAACACCACACAGCAAGCTGCTTGAAACAGTGGGAACGAACTCTTCCACAGTGCAGAGGTCCAAAGGTCCTTGATTTCAGAATCAAGGGGCCCCCAGGGCTGTGCTCCCTGGCAGAATCTACAGGAGAATTATTCCTGGCTCTCACTCTCACCCTGCCATGTCAAAATCATTCTCTTCCGTGTGCACACACCAGTCGGTGCCTCTATGCTCACATGCACACACGTGGCCTGTGCCTCTTCAAATCTCCTCCTCTCCTGTATAAGAACACCTGTTGTTGGATTTGGGGGGGGCGTCACCCTAATTCAGTGTGCCCTGCTCTTTAATTAACGGGAAAGAATTTGGAAGAGCACATCATATTCACAGGAACAAAGGACTGTCCCTAGGGCATTCACCTTTAGGCACCGCGGCCCATGTCTGGAGGCGTTTGTTGCAATCTGCTTATGCTAAGAAAAGCGTCCATTTCTTCTGAAATTTCAAATTTAGGGTTTCAACTTACCTTTGGTCGGGGGGGGGGTGGTAGAGACACACAATTCACCCCACAAAAGATGCATTTGCAAATTAAACAGCAGTTGGAGCATGAACTTTCGAGTAGTGTGGGTTCAAATCCTGGCTCTGCCGTCTCTAGCAGGTGCCTGATCTCCTGCAGCCCCCTTATCTCATTAGGAAAATGGGCCAAATCCCTGCAGCTACCTCCTAGGGGATCTAGGGGAAACTTAATGGGGTCATATGATATTTGAGCTCACTGCCAGACAAGTAGAAATTACCCAAAAAGTATAAAGTGTAGCTCGCTCATCCTTGAGGGTGTCAACGCGCGCCTGCCGTTCTAGTAATTCCTAAGTGCTGAGAGACCCAGGTTCAAATAAATAGCACAAAGGAAACCCTTGACACGAGACACTCCATGTATCTTGCTTGGATGCCTTCCTTCTGCCTCGCCTAGATGTGTTCCTACACCCCCACGTGACAATCTGACCCCTCCCCAGCCTCTGACCTTGTCCTTATGGGCACCTATCCCCAAAGATCTTCTGGTAACTGTTCCAAAAGTGGCTTGGTCCACTACCTGCTCAGCCCTTCTTCTAGCAAGCAGAGGTTGGGGGTCTCTCTGCCACACAGTTGCTCTATCCATTCAGATGCCTCTAGGGTTGCCTCATCAAATATAGGACACTCAGTTAAACTTGAGTGTCAGAAATCATGAATAATTTCCCTCACATAAGCATACTTAAAAATCTTACCCTAACTCCCCCCCAAATGCATAGAAATAGATGGCCGGGGAGGCGTTCTCAAGTGATGACAGGTGGGGAGCGAATGGGTCATTTCCTCGGTGACTTGCCCCTAATGGTGGCATTCCCTGGGCCATCTCCCTGAGTTTTCCAGGTGGATTTTTTTAAAAATCATGTGTACCCTGAAGAAACTATTACAGAAGCACCTGCAATAGCATGCCTCTGTTTCCCTTTCCCCTACTTCCTGGGAAAACGAACTGGGTTCTCTGTGCCCTGTCTTGCCACCTTCATGGCTGAACTTGTGTGTCTGCCCTGGAGCCTTCAGCATAATATGTACAGCTACATTTGCACACGATGGTGCATTGGATCTCTCCACCCCACAGCTCTGTCGTGCCGCCTGTTCCATCCAGTTCTCCAGCAGCCTGCCCTAGGCTGGCGAGCTGCAGGATTTGCCTCCGTGATGCATAGAAAAACCTTGCTGTGAAGTACACTATCTGGGACAACGAGCAAAGACCAAGCAGGTTCTCAGCTGTACACGGCTGCACCCGGCAGAGGCCACACCGTCTGTACGTGGCTCTAGGTGTCTGTAGTGATTCTCTTTTTACACTTGACCTTGGTGTGTCTCCTGAGCACTTCACCCCAGTTTCCTCAGCTGTAAAACGAGGAGTTGAGAGGAGAGGATTTCTCTGGTGTCTTCCGGCTCTAAACTTCTATGACTCTATATTCTAGGTAATAAACTTTATGGCTATGAATAAATTAATGGAAATGAATATTTAAATGATGAGCAAACATTTCATGCAAGTGCTTTCTTAGTCTTTTATGCAGCGGGAGAATGAAAGAAAAGCTGAGATCTAAAGGGTGGGAAATGTCTCCATCAGGAGAAACCTCGTGCCTTGTTTCTGTCTGCGAAAGGTGTGTGTGTGTGTGTGTGTGTGTGTGTGTGTGTGTGTGTGTGCACAAAGCAGTTCCCAACACAGCCTTAGAGAGGGAAAAGTCAAAAGAAATGTGAGTTTCCGGAGAATCTGGAAGCCCTCAAATGAACTGATGTTCAGGGTCTTAGGAAACAGCTTAGGGTACCAGGGCACTCACACGCCACCCATCTCTCTAGCTCCAGCATCCATCATGAGTTCCTACCATACAGAACACAAAGGCATGGTGGCCTGACACCTAGAAGCTTGCACGGGTTTTTGAGGTGAGCCACAATCTGCCCATCAACTGCAGGAGAATATCTAAGGCAAGAGTCTTGCCCTTGGGGCAACATAAGTACTCAAGAGGAAAGACAGACTGAGAGTTTAGAGGGAGGGCTACCTACGCTGTACTATTAGGAGAAGGAAGCTGGGAAGAAGGGAAGAGAGCAGATTCTCAGACTAAGCCTAGGCTGTGACCTGATCTGGGGGTCAAGGCAAGCATGGGCAGCAAGGTGTGGCTGGGAGCTGACTGGGGCACCCAACAGAAAGAATCTTGCTTGTGGGTGTCCCCCGTTGGGCTCCTGTGAGGATGCCCACCCAAGAAAGCACCTGACTGGCTGAATATTGAATATTCATTCCAGTTACAAAACTTGACTTGATAGATGGGACTCAAACTTGAATTGGGGATTCAGTAATTTACAGTGATCTTTTCTCTGCCAGACCTCATAGATGGCCACCCATAGGTGCCTGTAGAGTGTTGAGACCTGTCAGTAAGAACCAGGTATTTTTTTCAAAAAAAAATTTTTTTTTTTTGGATTTTTTCGAGACAGGGTTTCTCTGTAGCTTTTTGGTTCCTGTCCTGGAACTAGCTCTTTTTTTTAATTAAAAAAAAAATCACACAAATTTTGAGCATATTCTTTTTCCTTTTCCAACTCCTCTCAGATTCTCTCCACCTCCTTATCTACCCAACTTCTCTCCTTCTCTCTCTCTCTCTCTCTCTCTCTCTCTCCCTCCCTCTCCCCCTCCCCCTCCCTCTCTCCATCTGTCCTTCTCAAAAAAAAAAAACAGGAAAAAACCACAAAAATCAAAACAGACAAACTGAAAAAAAATCACACAATTTACAAAGAAACAAAACAAAAAAATGGATTCCATTTTGTGTTGGCCAACTCCACCTGGGGATGGGCCTACTCTGAAGTATGGCTGACATATCCAGTGTCTCTCCTTTGGACAACACTGACTCTCCCTTTTCCTGCACATCTCAATTGTAAATAACTTCTTGGTTCAGGGTTGGCCCTTGTGTGTGCTCCCCTTCTCAACGATGGGATTTTGTCTGGTTTGGTCCTGCACAGGCCTTGTGTTTGATGTAAAAGTCTCTGTGAGAGAATGAGATACTCTTGGATGAAACTCTAACATATGACGAGCCTAACCCCCCCCCCCAAAAGACCCAGTGCTTTCCTTTAGGATTTTTTGGACACTTGTCAATTCAAGTTCTAAATAAACACAAAACAAACAGCAAAGACAAGCAATGTTGGCTTTTAGTTACCTATCATACTTCTTTGGAGGAATATGTCAAAGAGTAAGATGACAAAGATCATTTGGCAGTGAGCTAAAACAATACAGGACACTAAATACACAGTTTCAAGTAGAATTAAATATTCACTCCTTCATGCTGGAGACTCCAGAGGGACGAGACAAAAGACCCTCAAATAGCATTCTGCTCCAAAGTCAAACATGCTAATACAAACAGGACGGGAGATAGAGCAGTGACCAAGAAAGCAATCCACAGGCAGAACGCTCTCCGCCCCATTTCTCAGCGCCTGGGAGGCTTGGAAGTTCTGGGCTCTAGTTCATACTTTGAAGACCCGCTCCAGACTCCTAGTCTTAGGCGGCCTTTCTGTGATAGACCCATTTATTGCTCATTGCCACTGAACCTTGGGGTGCTCTCACGGAGCCTCTGAGACACTGTGAGCTGAAGGTATGAGCCAGGCCATCTGGAAAATCCCATCTGCAGGTATTTGCTGGGAACCTGAGACACAGATCAGTGAAGGTGGAAGGCGGCAGAGCTCCATTTTTGTCCGCCTGCTTGTTCATTTCAGACAGGACCTCACTATGTACCTCAGGTTGGACTTGAACTCACAATCTTCCTGCCTCTGCCTCACAAGTTCTGTGATTACGAGACAACTCAATTTTCTTTTTCTGAACTGGGAGCTGAATCCAGGGCTTCATCCTCAGGCATTTTAGAAACTTTACATTGAGATGGAGTGTCTCTAAATGTACTAGGCTGACCCTGAGCTCACTCTGTGTTCAGAGCAGTCCTTGAGCTTAAGAGCCTCCTGCCCCAGCCTTCTGAGTCAGGGGTGACATGCGTGTGGCACCAGGCCCAGATCGCCACTTCCATTTTCTGACCATGAGTTGGGATGAATCCGTGTGTTCCTCAATATCTTCTTTCTCATAAAACCACCCCTAGACCAAGGACTGTTTATCAAGCAGACAGTAAAGCCCAGAGGTTATGTCACGTGCCCAGGACTCAGGTGATAAAGGGCAGGGCAGAGATGACAAACAGGGACCAAAGGCTCTAGAACCACCTGCCCTCCAGCTTTCTTCCATAAGCAAAACACCCCACTTCTCTGCGGTCATCACACTGGGAACCCCATTGTCTTCCTGACAAGCACTCGGAAGATGAAGCGCCCAGTACTGCCAAAAGACACAGGAAAGAGACAGAGTTGGGATGTGGGGTGGTGGGGCTGGTGGGGACTGGTGGCCCCTCCCTTCACACCAGAACAAGAATGACTTGAGGGGCAAGCTATTCAGTCTCTTTCCCAGTCGGAACTGGGTCAGATATTCTAGCAGAGAGAAAGACTTGTTCTCTACTCCAGCTGTTATCTGAGCTACACAGCTGGGGGGAGAACTCCAACCTGCTCCTTGGGCCCAGAGCTCCAGGATTCTCCAAGCTGCATTTGATGACTTCTGGCAGCTGGAAGAGGGAGGGGAGTGTGGGGAGAAGAACAGAATGGGGGGAAGGGAGAGGCACCCTCATATCTACTGGTGCAACCAATTACCCAGTGAGTCAGAGCTACCTGCCTCACAGCTGACAGTCCGCGAACATTCATTCTCTGCCAGATGTTCACGGGTGAGAAGCTGAATTATTTAAGAGGAACCCCCCCCCCCCCCAAAGCAGCCATAGGAAACTACGAAGAAATGGGGAGGAGGTCATGGGTATGATGAGGTTACTCCATTGAAGTCTGAAAGTCCAACTTGGTATCATCCCTAGCTCAGCAAATCCTCCCAAATCCCTGAAGGCAAAATGTCCTGGGGTCCCTTCCTTTGCCGACCGGCACTTTCATTTCCCAGGAAGCTGGGGTTTTAAATGTGCGTGCCACTGAAAAGTTCCACCTCCAAACAATCCCAACATGCTCGAGGATAAATCTTAGGCCTTAGCGACCTGCATGTTTGCAAAAACTGGCCTCACTCTGTGCCAATCACTGAGTCTGTCATAGATGCAATAGACAGAAAGCTACTGCTTGCTTCCCAGATAGCCAAGGCTACAGTTCCAGAATCCTGGGTTCATGGAGGTAAAAAAAAAAAAAAAAAAGCAAAACAAGGAGTTGTTACATGAATTTCATAATTTACAGATAAATAATGAACACCAAACTTGGAGGGAAATACCCTAGTGTTCATTTTATTTAATATTCTCCATTGGTGGAAATAAATTAAAAATGAACAAGGCTTGTTTATGCCTGCCTCACATTGCCCTCTACTTTTGAATAGCAACCGCATATTAATTTGCCAGATCCCATAAATTATAATTAGCCCGGAGGATTAACAACATAAATCCTTGAATTTAAAACCAACCTGCCTGGTTCTCTCTTCCCTATGCCCTAAAGTAAAAAAGGGCCATAAAACCCATCACTGCTACTTGATCCATTAAACTCCGGAGACATTCTTATTTCAGCTCAGCTAGCGCAGGCAGTCTTTGTCAAATCCCTTTTAAAGTTACAGTAGCTGGCCAGGCGCTGGGAATCGGGGAGATGAGGTTCTGTGTCAACAGCCAGCCAGAGTACACAATGCCTGGCAGCCGCGATGGGAATTCCAGGGAGGGTGAGAAGGGGCACAAAAGGCTACATTTCCAGAGTGTACTTTAGACCCGGAGATGGGGCCCAGGTGCTGAACTGAGAAGAAAAGCAACCTGAGTCCCAGGATGCAAGGACAACACACAGGCTCATAGTCTCCATCCAAGGCCATAGCCGACCTACATCGGATGACAAAGTATTTGACATATAAGGCTACAACAAATTTGAAAATACCAGCCTTGCTAATAAAAAAAAAGGGGGGGTGAGCTCCTTTTGCGCATGCGTGGCGTAGAGAGTGGTTCCAGCCAGGGGCTGGGTAGATGGATCGGTTGGTAAAGTCTTGGCCATATAAGCAGGAGGACCAGAATCCTCTAGGAGGGATGGTAAGCCAAGCACAGTGGCACACGCTTAGGATCTCAGTGCTGGGGAGGAAAAGATGGAAAAATCTCTAGAGCCTGCTGCTCAGGTTTGCTGAACCAGCAGATTCCAGGCCAGTGAGAGAGACCTTGTCCTAAGGAAGAAAGAGAAAGCTCCCTTTCATTGTTGCCAATTAAAGCAGACTGCCATTGTGTAGGACCTATGTGTCCTCATCCCTTTCAGGACAGGCTTCTTCTGATCCCGTCCCTGAAGACTTGGAGGAAATGAAAGGTCCACCTAAGGACCCATAGCAGGTCCCTGGTAACACCCCATGGAAATCAGAAGGTGTTCTAATCTCCCACACTACTTTCTCCTTCTTAACAGGAAACTACACACTCAGCTCTGAGCTGCGGTCCTCCGCGTTGAGGATACTAGGCCCAATGCAAGTGTACTCTCCTCTCTCCAGGGACCAGACTTGCTCTGAAGAACCAGAACGGGTACACAAAGCTCTGGGGCAGACCTCCTCTGATTCTGTCTCTTGAGGTTTGGCTAGCTTCGGTGAAGAGGAATCGCAAGACACTGGTATTTCAACATTCTCAAATCCTGTAATGAATTGGCGGCTTGTACTCTTGGCTTTTGTTCAGCTCGTCCCCAAGTAACTTCCTGAAGATCACTCATAGCAGGCTCTTGACATTAGCTTCCATGGATAAACAGAGGCATAAGATAAAAAACCACGACATGAATTTTATGGGGCTGGAGAAACGGCTCCGTGCACAAGAATGTTGCAGAACGGTGAGGACCCTAGTTTAAATTCCCAACAGCTATATATGCAGTCAAGTGTGCTTGCAATCCTGGTGCTTTGGGAGGCAGAGACAGGAGGAACACGGGAACTTACTGGCTGACAAGCTAGCTCCAGATTCAATAAGAGATCCTGATGTGGGAGTGTCATATATCAATCTGTTGATTTCATTGGCTAAGCAATAAAGGAACTGCCTCGGCCCATCTCATTGGTTAGGAGATAGGTGGGAGGAGTAAACAGAACAAAACGCTGGGAGGAAGAGGAAGTGAGGTCAGACTCCACAGCTCTCCTCTCCGGAGCAGACGCAGGAGAGACGCCATGCTACCTGCTCCAGGGAAGACGCACACCATGCCCCAGCTCCGACCCAGGATGGACTTAGGCTAGAATCTTCCCGGTAAGCGCACCTAGGGGCGCTACATAGATTATTAGAAATGGGCCAGAGCAGTGTTTAAAAGAATACAGTGGCCGGGCGATGGTGGCGCACGCCTTTAATCCCAGCACTCGGGAGGCAGAGGTAGGCGGATCTCTGTGAGTTAGAGACCAGCCTGGTCTACAGAGCTAGTTCCAGGACAGGCTCCAAAGCCACAGAGAAACCCTATCTCGAAAAACCAAAAAAAAAAAAAAGAATACAGTGTCCGTGTAATTATTTGGGGCATAAGCTAGCCGAGCCGGGCAGGCGGCTGGGGTGTTTGGGGACGCAACCCCGCCGCCGCTCCCCTTATTACTACAAGATCCCATCTTAGAAATAAGGCCAAGGGGGATATAACAGGGTACCCAGTGTCCTCTTCTAGCTCCCATATGTGAACACACATGTGTATGTTCCTGAACACAATGCACAGACACCTCATACACACACACTCAGGCTATGGCATGCCTTTTTAGTATGGGATACATGCACAAATGTGTGTCTATTTGCATACATATTTAAATATTGACATCAAATTGTCAACTGACTTTTGCTGAGAACTGAATTTTCAGGTATAATAGAGAGTCTATTTTAGAAGACGATGGGTGGATGATGGAGAGAGGAGTGGATAGATAAACAGGTAGATGAAGATGAGCATGGTGGAATGGATGGATAGATGGATGGATGGGTGGACAGATGGATGCGTGGATGTGTGATGGATAGATACATGATTGGTGCACACATGCATGATGGATGGATGAATATATAGATGAATGGGTGGATGAATATAAAGGTGGATGAGTGAGTGGATAGATAGATGGGTGGATGGGTGTAAAGGTGGAAGAATAATGGATGGATATAAAACAATTACAGTAAGAAGTTATGATTCATTGTGGACGTTTTTCAATGTGACAGACATCTGCTAATTTTTTATCATTTTTGTTTGGAGAAGATGGTTTTTCTTATTAAGTAATGGTTATATTTAATATATTCCAAAAATTAGAAATGTTCTTACATCACAAAAAAAATGTAGATATGCTGTGTTATTTTATCCTCAGATATGTTATGATGTTTCAAGATTTGAAAGCCACTGCCCTGATGTAGCTCCTTTTCACTGGCTTGAGACTTCCTTTGAAACCAGCTTCAGCATCTCCCGGGAGTGAGACAAGGTCCTTAGCAAGCTTTACTGCAATGAAGCTGCTAACACAGACAGTTCCCTTGTCTCAGGACAGGCTATTGGCTGAGGTGCCCGAATCATCCCATCTCCATTCTTCTCTCTCTGAAATTTTGAACATCATTTTTATAAATGAACTCTTTCCTTCAAAGACAGGGATACCTGCCTACAAAGTATACCTACTGGGAGGTCTTTAGACACAAGCATAGCATCCAAGTTTGCATGGGGAACTTGGACTCTATGATCAGCCTTCCTGATCATTCTGGAGATACAGAGATGGAACGCCTTTGACAGATCTAATTGGCAAAGTAACATACTCAGTATTAATAATGATTGAATAGCTAATTGTAGCTGGAATGGACAGGTAATTTTAAATGTGACTGGCTGTGTTAAGATCTTTAAAATGAACTGTTAGCAAAGCTGAACTTCCCTCAAACCAGAGAGGACAGCAGGAGTTGGAACTTGGCTATTATCCTCCCTTCTGCAACATCTCCAAAAGAAAGTTCACAGATTTGGGGTTCGGGCACTGGGACATGGGGCGATGTCATGGGATCTGATGAGGGACAGAATTCTGGTGGTATCCCCTGAGTTGTTGAACATTGCCTACTAATGCTTTTGCCCTTCAGTTGCTGCTGCATTGCCCTGAAGGTATTTTAATACCTGTGCAGGGAGGAGAACAGTCGCTTCATACAGAAATTAAATACATAAATTAATAGACGCCTCTCCAGAAAGCCTTCCATATGGGGAGTTCAGCCACTTCGGGGACTCTATAGTCGATAGGTCAAAGCCTTGCTTAATGTATAGGGAAAGGCGGGGCAGGGATTAAAATGGTCTGAGAGATTCGGCAGAGCCCAGCAATTATGTCCTCAGATTTAACCACTTAGGGGGCTGGGTGCCTTTGTGTAAGAATGCCTAAGAGTGAAATGTTGGGTCTCAAAGCCAAGAGACAAAGGAAAAGGGGACCCATTCTGACCCTGCCTTTGTGTTCTCTTCCATGAGGGCAAGAAGGAGGAGAAGGCAAGAAAGAACAGAGAGAGAAAGAGGAGGAACATTTAGCCAGGACTGAATGTAGGTACCTGAGGTGGTTAGTCTTCTTTGTTATCAACCTGACTGGATTCAAAGCACCTAGGAGGCACACCCGTAGGTGTCTCTGTGAGGATGCTTCCAGGGAGGATGAACTGAGAAGGGAACCACTCTAGAAGTGGGTGACAGCATCCTATAGGCTGGGGTTCCAGGCAGAATCAAGGGTGAAAAACAAGAAAGTCAGCTGAAGGGCAGCAAGACCTTCCTTTCTGCTTCCTAAATTACCCAGACTGAAGCCTCCCAATCCTGTAGCCACTGTAGCTATGTCTTCCCCACCATGATGGGCTATGCTCTCAAACCATGAGCCCAAACAAACCCTCTCTCAGGTTGCAATGAGAAGAGTGACCAGCAGTCCAAGGGAAATATTCTATCCTCTGTTTCCATCAAAGATTAAAAAGAGAATGTCACTCCTAGGGTGTGATCTGGAAGAGCCTGAGTATTTAAAAGTGTGCCCATGCACTCTGGAAATTCCGAGACCCCAGAATCCCACCCCAGAGGTTTGCCATCTTTATTAAGCACGTACAATGCCCAGCCCCCTCCTGGACTGGCGGCATTCTATACACCTCACATGTGTTACTGAACAAGATTGGATCTTCAAGGTTTTAAAAACTCTTATCCCAGCCAGGCAGTGGTGGCGCACGCCTTTAATCCCAGCACTAGGGAGGCAGAGTTCGAGACCAGCCTGGTCTACAAGGGCTAGTTCCAGAACAGGTTTCAAAACCACAGAGAAACCCTGTCTCGAAAAACAAAAAAAAAAAAAACAAAAAAAACAAAACCAAACAAAAAAACCCTCTTATCCCATTCCCTGGAGACTGGGCTGCAGGAAGTGACATCCTCAGAAGGGCACCAGCAACTCTTAGCAAGCCTAGCCTGCTGCAGGAGGTGACATCCTCAGAAGAGCACCAGCAACTCTTAGCAAGCCTAGCCTGCTGGTTGCCGACTGCACAGCAGCCTCCTCTGGTCCTTCACATTTTTCCTCTGGCAAAGCATCCAGTTCGAGGCAAATCAGTGACAAGTCACATGTCCAATACTGACAATGGCCCCAAGTGAGAGGAGACCCCAAATGAGAATCAACATCTACTTGGCTAGCTCTTCTTCACAGATGAGTTAGTTGAACCTTAAAGTTGAGTGTCTCCTGTACACAGTCACAGATGTCGGCTAGATAACTGAACAAAGGTAGCATGCATTTTCATTTTCCTCTTGATACTGTTTTCTCAGAAGGGATCTGGATAATACCCATCTGGACATTACCATTTGTTATAGATTCTTCAAGCAATATAAGCACCAATGACATGTCTCCTTGGTTACTGATTTATTTTTTTAATTTGGTCTCCCCTGGGATAGAAATAGTAGTTTACTGATGCTCTAAACTAGGGTATCGGGTCCAGCTAACTCCTCCAGAAAGGTACAGAATAAACCTCTTTGTAGTATCATGAGGAGGGAGGGATTTTCTGTTTCCTCCAAAATATGTGCAGCTTATTCTCTCTCTCTCTCTCTCTCTCTCTCTCTCTCTCTCTCTCTCTCTCTCTCTCTCTCTCTCTCTCTCTCTCTTTCTCTCTCTCTCTCTGTGTGTGTGTATGTGTGTTCCTTGAGAGATGCAACATACATGTCTACTCAACCCATTTAGGAAGTCCAGGACAGACCAAAGAACAGATACCACCAAAGTCCAGTTTGGTGAACCAATGAGTTTTTGGGGTGGTTACTTATAGGAATGTGGGTGAGGGGTTACTTACAGGAGCAAAAATGGCTCAAAGTCAGTGGCATCACCAAAGCCCACCCCACCCCATCACAGGAGACAGCTCACAAGAGCCAGGAAACCTGAAATACACTGCCCAGCCTGAAGCCAGCTCAACTGGCTGGAGAGAGCCCTTCCAGATGCTTCAGTTGGGCTAAGCCTCTTCTGGATAGCTGGGCTGGTGTCTGCTTCTTCAGGTAGCTGGGCTGATTTCAGGGTCTTGTTTTCAGCTCAGCTTCCTTCTGAGACTCTCAGCTTTTATTGCTTACTCTGGTGGGGGAGGGGTAGTGAATCTTATCAGTTTCAGAGACTTCCTGATGCTCTTTTGAATTGTTTGCCTTCCTGCTCAAGGAGCTTCCCTATAGGGTGATTGAATATTTCAATCTCTGAGAAAACTTCTATTTTGAGAGAGGATCTCTCACTAAACCTGGAGCTCACCAATTTCCTGAGACTCTAGTCCGGGAGTTCCAGCCATCCTTCTGTGTCTGACTTTACTGAGCTTGGATTAAAGACCCATGCTGCTGGACCCAAAGTGTGTGTTGTGTGTGTGTGTGTGTGTGTGTGTGTGTGTAGGTAGGTAGGTAGGTGGGGTGTAGGGAGGTATGTGTGTAGGTGTGTGCTTTTGGGGGCAGTTTGTGGGTATGTGTGGGTATGGGTGGGGGTAAGTGTGTGTGGGGTGGTGGGTGTGGAGGAGGATGGGGGTGTTCAGGGAAATCTAATACAGGTCCTCATGTTTGTATGGCAAGCATTTTACCAGATGAGCCACATTCCTAGCCCCCCTCCACCCCCAAATACATTCCTTCTTGAAAACTAAACCATCAAACGGTATTCTTATGTAGCTCATCCTTCTACAAAGCCATACTTAGAAAGCAGACAGAGAAGCAGTGGCTAAATATACGTCCCCTCACCCCCACATTTTAAGTGCAAGCAAATAGGGAAAGAGAGAACGTGGCTGAGAAACATTCAGGCGGTTCCCTTCAGAAATGTTCTACCTTTCGCTTTTTCTAGAAAGCAGGAAGAATTCTGTGGAGGCCTGCTTCCATGCAAAGACTCACCCTGGGTGTGTGTGTGTGTGTGTGTGTGTGTGTGTGACAAGACACAAGCTCCATTGTTCCAGGGACCTGACTTAAACGTGGCCACTTCAGCTGGGGCCTAGAGCTCATAATCTTAAAAGTATCCCCTTGGGAAGGATCTTTGTCATCAGGCAATTGGGGGAAATTCAACAAATTTCCATTTCTGAAAGTCCCCTACCTGCCAGAGGAGTCTCTGAGCCTTGGGAGCAACACCGGGAGACCGAGTTGAGACATAGGAATAAATGGAATTTCTCACTCGTTTCTCAACACTGGGCTATCCACTGGGTGGGGTCTGAATTCACACACACACACACACACACACACACACACACACACACACCTTTCTAACACATCTTCAAACATCTCTCTTCATAAGGAGCGTATTGAAATGAGGCCACTTTCAGGAACTCTAGTTCATGTTTCTTCCCAGAACAAGACTCTGAACAACAAACAGTGCTCCGGAGTAGCCTCTGGGAATGCGGTCTATAAAAAGCATTTTCGCCAAACCCTCACCCTGGGTACCTTCCCTCTTCTTCCCTCTGTTCCTGATCAACCTTCTCACAGGTGCCATGTTTATGGAAGACATTACTTCAGACCCCTGTGGAGAAAGTCCCCTGGGGGTCTAAGATGCAAACAGAATCACATCTTGCCAGTGGCTAGCTCATCAATAAATTTCCCTGCCCTCCACTCTAAAAGGGAGATCTTGTCTGCTCCATGGGGTCCAGGAAATGCACAGTGTTCCAAAGGAAATCGGGGGGGGGGGGGGGTACTTCTGTAAACCCAGTCCCGGTCCCTAAGTTATTTTCATTGCAGCCTGGTGGTGCCAACCACGTGGGCTGAGGGCTTAGCTTGGAGGTACTGAATTAAAGTGTCAGAACATGCAGAAAAATTGTATCCCAGCCTGTCAGTGGCATTTGTTCAGAGACACGGGTGAGGCTGGTGACTTGTGTGGAAAAACAGCCGCCTTCGCAAAGCCATCAAAGCACAGGCTGGAACTAATGGGGTATTCAGAGGTCTTGTTCTACTTCATTGGTCAAAGCCAACACAAGCCTGTAAGATTTGGGCCCGTTTGCTGTTTATTAGTGTGGTAATAAAGGCCACTTAAAGACACAAGCCCATCTCGTGGCTCAGACCCAGGGGTACCCCTGTGAATTGGATCACCAAGGTCTCACGTTGCAGGTTATTTGAAACATTATTTTTTTAATTTAGAAAAGGTAAAATGGAGAAAAAATTAAGACTCCCATGAAGGGATGATACGGCACTCCTGATTTTGTTTCCCTCTGCCTTTTTTTTTTTTTCCAGTTTTAGGATCTGCCCAGAGATGGTCAGATTTACAGGCCATCTGAGCCAGCAGGCCACAGCTCCCAAGTTTTCCATCAAATATGAATCAAGGTGTTGCTGGGGAGGTATGTTGTAAATGTGACCCAAGTCCACAGTCACAGGCCTTTCAGTAAGGGACATCATCCTTGACCATCTCAGTGGGCCTGAATCGAGAGGCTCCACCCACAGGCAGCGGCTTCCGCACAAAGAATGATGGGAGCTCTGGCCTTTCTGCAGGTTATATCTTGATGGAGGAGGGTTATTTGTCTATGTATTACTTTCATTGGTTAATAAAGAAACTGCCTTGGCCTGTGATAGGACAGAAAATTAGGTAGGCAGAATAGACAGAACAGAATGCTGGGAGAAAAAAAGCAGATTCAGGCAGACGCCAGAGTTGTCTCCAAGATGGACGCAGGTTAAGATCCTTTCTGGTAAGCCACCACCTTGTGGTGCTACACAGATTATTAGAGATGGATTAAGCAAAATGTGAGAATTAGCCACTAAGAGGCTAGAGCTAATGGGCCAAGCAGTGTTTAAAAGAATACAGTTTCCTTGTAATTATTTTGGGTAAAGCTAGTCGGTGGCCGGGAGCCCTCCCGAGCAGCGGGAAGTGGCCCCCCACTCCATCTACAATATCTGACCTGCCTAAGCACCTTTACAAATGCTGAAGCAAATTTGTTGCAATTACTATTCTAACCGGTATCTTTTTCTAGCTCTAACTTTTCTCACTGATGCTGGCTGACTCCCAGGTGCCCGATAATCTCTTCTTCCTCATCCTTCAATCACATGTTAGCTGAAGATCTCAGATTGGAAGATTTCAAACTGCAAATGGCTTACATCCTTGTTGGTCCGTGCCCATGTACTTTTGAAATATGTTAAAATTAAAAAGAAGATGAATTAGTTGCCAACATTGAAAACTCTGAAAATCACATGCATGAACACACACACACACATACATACATACCTGTATTTTCAGTTCTCAGAAAATTAAAAAGTCAGAAGACATAGTAAATCCTAGATCTGTATCCCTACATGGCACAGCCAGCTAGAGAAGACAAACGTCTTCTCTTTTGAAGGGACACAGGCTCTATGCTTTATCCCAATCTCCGCCACTCCCTAGTGCCTCCTCAGAAAAGAAGCTGACTGTCACGTGCCTGTATATATTGCTCCTCTTGCTACAGAGAGAAATACAGTTTTATCAAAGGTAGATAATTCAAAAGAGAGGTTGGGAAAGTTTTTGTTTTCAAGGAAAATGCAGAAGACTTACAAAGTCTA
This sequence comes from Microtus pennsylvanicus, assembly GCF_037038515.1. Classification (NCBI taxonomy): domain Eukaryota; kingdom Metazoa; phylum Chordata; class Mammalia; order Rodentia; family Cricetidae; genus Microtus; species Microtus pennsylvanicus. The sequence continues at coordinate 114,744,898 of NC_134584.1, read as the reverse complement.
CCTCTCTGCATGAAGGTTTTGGGCAGGGTATGTCTGCATTAGCCTTATGGGCCCAGCTCATGAGTCAGACTTTACTGATGGGAGAGTATTACTGGCAAATGTTTCTTGCACAGTTTAGGAAGAGGTCACTATGTAACAATTCTTTTTTTTTTCTCTTTAGCAAAAGAAAACTAGGAGGTGGTCATAGAGGCCAGTTTGATCAGTGCAAACTCTATCTGCTTTTGGAGGAGCTGCCTGGGGTATAACTGGGGGGTCTAAGGAAAGGGCCCCTAGTATCCCAGAGCCCCATCTTGCCAGGCAACCCTTGAATGCGTTCTTCTGTCTCTGGTGACCTTGATGAGTCAGCTAATGAGGTTTCTCAGTTAAAAAGCAAAGACGTGGTCCAGGAGAAAAAGCTGTTTACTATGGGGACACGGCTTTGGTTTCAGCCACCATACTACATTTGGGGGATACTATGATTCAGGTTCCTCTTCTCAGAAAGAAGAGGGATCCCCAGATGTACCTCCATTTGGAACAGTCAGGTTTTAATCTTTCCATGAGCACAGGAGTTTGTCTGGAAGGTGAAGTCCAGGAATTCAAGCTCTCCAGTGATATTTTCTTTTTTTTCAGATCAAAAAAAAAATCCCACGTACTAGCATTAGATTCTGCAGACACGTCTCTAGACAGTGAACAGGCAATGTTCCAAACATACTAATGCTTTGGGGCTGCTGGGATATGGTTTTAAAGACTTGAAGCATCACCATGTTGCCTCAGTCACCTGGCAGGGCCTGACTTATCATTTCACTTGTAATTTATGTGGCTTGGTGGTTTGGAAATTCCCCCGAAGTTCAGGTCCGAAGCAAGATGCAACAGTCAAAAATCAATTGGCCCAAAAGTGATCTTAGATTGAAAGGCCTCAAACTCCCCCACATCTCTCATTCTGAGACTCTGCACTCATGCCCAGTGCCCACAGCTTAAATGCTAGAACCTCCAGGATGTGAAACATGATCGTCTGTCCTAAACTCTGGACAAATTGTACCCTTTATTCCCCAAAGATCCTTCAGAAACAGAATCAAATTGCTCAGTGTGTACCCCTAGAGCACAACCTAAACCCCTTGTGGCACAGTTTTGAACGTCATCCTTCTGGGAACCTCAAGGAACTCTTTCTGATGATCAATGGGAGAGAGTTATTTTTTTTTCTCAATGCAAACAAAAGACATTAGGAAGCACTTGGAGCATATGATAGCTCAGTGGTGCCCAGCTAGAGAGAGCGGGAGAGGGAATTTTGCTTCTGTAATGTGTGACTATTAGATCACAATGTTGGTTGCAATAAATTATCACTTTTGGTTCCTGCTAATTGCTAGAATCTTCTGCCATGGGCTATAATAATGTGAGCCAGAAAAAAAAATTTTTTTTGGCCCCTAATACTAAAATGCATCCTGCTGGACTGTGAATGGCACTTCGGAATTTGAATAAATGCCTAAGGAAACAGCTGGGGATGGGGGCCTGCGCATCAAAGACATCGTTGTGCAATTACTGAGAAAAGCGGGGACTTTGGGGAAGAGGATTCTGACTTCTCTGAATCCACTGACCCGGTACAGCCTCCCCCTCCCAATATCCCTGTGGATAATTGCTACCCTTAGTGCAAGACTGCACCAGGGAGGCGAGATGCAGTCAGGATTTTATCATCGTAAAACAATCCACCCCGAACCTTTCAGTGGGGACACTCCTATTCCACAGAAAGCGCAAAGTGCACAGAGGGCAGCCAGCAGCGACTCTGTGCTTTTCCCTGGCTCCCTTCCCACCTCCATCCGGAGCTTTTGTTGTTTCTGAATTGTTGAGACATTAGTTAAATCAGGTGGACAGAGAGCTCTGCTCCGGGAGCTTGAGATGGCCCCGTGGTTAAGAAGGCTTGCTGTTCTCAGAGCACTGGAGTTTCTTTTGGAGTAGACAGGCAGCTCACAACCACCTGTGACTTCAGCTCTAAGAGATATGATATCCATTCTGGCTTCTAGGGGTGCCCACACATTTGTATAGGCATACACAAGCATGCACACACACACACATATACACATACTCAGATACACACAAAAAAAGTGTGTGTGGTGGGGACTTCCAGACCCTTCTCATTTTTCTGTATAATTCAAGTTTGCCCTGAAAAGCTCAAAGATTTCTTAAGTGCCTCCCACACTCCTGGTGGTGAGGATGCTGCAATTTTGAGAATGGGTAGAATTCTTGCCTTCCTCCGGCTGGCTTCCTCATGGTTCTCATGGGAGAGGCAAGGAAAGATTATCAGCATGTTCTGCCCTAGTGTGCTGGTGACATAGCTAGATGGTAACTGTCAACACTCTCTCCAGAGAAGGTCTCCTATGAGGGAGAGGGATGGGAGGGAGGTTATCTGAGGACAGGTGATCAATCAGGAGAGGCCCGAAGGACACCAGGCTGGGTTCCCTCAAGCAGTGAGGACAATGGACAAGGATTTGAAATGAGTGTGAGGGGAAAAGCCCAGAAGGTAAGACCAAAATACATGGGAAGGAAGAGCTTGCAGGGGCCCAGAAGCCACATGGAGGCTGGTTTCTACTGTGGGTGGCTGGGAAGCCTTAAGATGGAGTGGAATGTTTTCATGTCTCCATTGTTTCCTGCAGAGAAATGGAGAAAAGGGGCTGAGGTGGGGATGCCAAGAGACCCTTCAAAGTGACCTCAGGACAGCGATGTGGAAGGAAAGGACAGTAGAGTGGGAGGTGAGACTTCTTCAAAATGCGTTCTGTTGGTAAGACTATTCTCGTGCTGTTCCCACTTACACAGTCCATTGAGAAAAGACTCTGCTCTGTGTGTACGTGCATGTGTGCGTGTGCTTGTGCTTGTGTCCCTGGCACACAGGATGCACGCAGCATTTTGAAACCCCTGCTGGTGATGCTGTGCTCATTAACCAAGAAAATAAATTTTTGTTTGGTAAGTGATAACCACAGTGACCTCCCTTTGTGTTAATATCTATGCACCTCCTCTCTTTCTCTCTCTCTTTCCCCTCCTCTTCCTCCTCCTCCCCCATCTCTCCTGTTCCTCTCAACTGAAAAGTACAGTCTCACCACCACCCAAGGCAGATGATGACAGAAGTCCTAGTCACTTTGGCCTCATCTACTGCCTGACTCTCTGACCTACCCACCATTTATTTTATCTGTGCCTCAATTTTTCCATCTGGAAATAAAACCGATACAGCTTATGGAGAAGCAGTTGGACTAATGGAGGTGGGGGTGGAGGAGGAGAATAAGGACATGCCTGAAAGCAGCTTGCTTTCCTCGGAGAAACGGCTATGACACAGGCTCTTCTTTCCCCCATCTCTCCTGGTTTCTCTCACTAAGGAAGAACTGCCAGAGAAAGAAAACCCCATTAGAGGTTTATAAAAGAAGATACCAGGCAGACAAAGACAGGGCCTTCCTGAAGCACTAAGCATCAGAGACATCAGAGATCCCTCTACCACAGAAAAGGCGGGCACAGTATGGGCAAGAAACAGAGGAGGAGAAGTAGCCTTGCTTTGGGTACCAGAAGTCGCATTAAAGGAAATCCAGAATAAATCAGAACCATGCGGCCCCGCCCCTGAGCCCCCAAAATGCAGAAGCCAACACTGCCAGTGAATGTGGGCAAGTCCTTCTCGGCAAGGTGAGGAGACATTGATGACCCGCTGCGGAGATGCAGTGTAGAAGTGGGCAGTCAATAAAAATCAGCTCTTTACATGAAGGAAACAGTACTGTTCTCCTTTTTAAAGTCTGCTCATGGTAACCCACCCCCCCAAGCCACTCCTCCCACCTCAAATATCTGGCAACATCCCAAACCGGTGCTACCAACTGTGTGTACCAAGTGTTAAAATACATGATCTGAGGGGGTACATTATAGATACAGACCCCAACAAGGAATGAAGAATTAAGAAGAATTAGATATACATACTTTATTTGTGTAAATTATGTGGCAATTTCTGTATGATCCCTTGAACATTCATTCATTCTTCAGCATTTGCTGGCATTATTATGTATAGCAAAATGCTGGCATGCCCTGGGCTTCCTGTCCTTTGTGTCTGAGAAGGAAGGAATGAGGCAAATGGCCCGGAAGCTCTGGTGAGACTCTTGGCTGAGTCAGTCAGTTTCCTCTTTTTCCCTCCCTCTCTGCTTCAAACAGATCACCCTGGAGGTACAAACAGCTGGAGAGAAACTATTAATGGTCTGAGAAAGAACAACAGGATTAATTAATATATGATTATCCTTTCGATGTTCATATGAGTTACCAAGCACCCACCCTTGGCTTCTGCTGGGAAGTCTGGGGTAAAACTAATATCTCGATGTTAGTTGTGGGTGTCTGGCTCTGAGCAAACAGGGTCCTGGGGGCTGGAAGGCCAACAGCTCAAAAGACAAGCTAGGTCCCTGCTGTGTGTTGGGGGGAGGGGGGCTGAACCACTGGGATTGTGAAATGACTTTTCCATTAAAAGAAATGGCCATCTGGAGCAGTGTAGGAACAATTTTTATGCAAATAAAAATTTCATTTAAATGAAACAGAAAAGATATTGGGTCAGAAGAAGCCACTGAACACATCTTTTTGATCTCATAATTGAAGGTGTTTGGTTTTGTTTTTAATGAGAAAATGCAAAGGAAAGCACACCCAGAGCCCCATCCTTAAAGCAAAACTATTGTCAAGACATTTTTCACTCTCGTATCTGTGCTCACCACTTTCATATCTGTGCTCATATATATATGCATATGCTTTTATACACATATGTATGTATGTATTTTAAGATGCAACAACTACATAATTTTCATCCAGATGTTCTTCTTTAGAAATGATACTCTTTTCATTAATGTAGAATGGCTATATCACAGTAACTAACCAATTCTTTGTCTTTTTTATAGCGGATGTTTGACTAAACAAAAAGCAAAAGACAGCGCTCTGTTTTATGGATTTAGAAGTTACACAGTCAGAGCTGGGAAGAGCGTTCAGTCACTTCTCAGACAGAAGTGCGTACTATACAAGCACGGGACCCGAGAACTACAGAAGAGAGCCGGAAGCATGACGGTGCGCCGGTAACCCTAACACTGGGAAGGCAGTGACACAAGGATTCTGGGGTTCACTGGCCAACCAATCAGCCTACTTAATGCTCTCCAGGAGGATGACACCTGTGGGAAAAGATCTAGGCTTAACCTCCGGCCTTGGCACACACTCCTACAGAAGAAACATGAGCACACACAAATACACAAGAGAAGTCACACGATCATTGGTAAGACTAGGAGCTGACCTCACTCTTTAGAAGGAGGCAGAGGAACACGTTTAAGTGAACATCTAAGATGCTCTACGTGGTGGTGACCTCTGCAGACGGTGTCGTAAGAAACAGCAGTATCAGCTGTAGAGAGCTCTCTAAGCATCCTCACTTCCATGTCCAGGCCTGGGTAGGTCCCGCCCCATCTCTGTTGTCATCACAGTTTCATGACCTGCCAACCATATCTCCTACTAGACAAAGAGGATCCTGGGGTTTAATTAGACCTGACTGAAGAACAATTACCCAGTCTTAGTCACAAGACAGACACCAGCCTCTCCCCTGCATAGGCCTGGGATTCACAACCCAGTCTTAGTCACAAGACACCAGCCTCTCCCCTGCATAGTCCTGGGATTCACAACCGGTTTCAGGACAATGAGAGCCAGGCTCTTGGGAGATGCAGGGGGTGTGCGTGGAGCAGAGACTGTGAGGCACAGAGCTTGACATCCGGGTCAGAAGATAAACTAGTCATTTGGGGCCAACTAAGTGAGATAGCTTACGGCTTTGTTGCTGTAATGGGGAAGGAAGGAACGCAGGACAACTAGGTGTCATTTTGTTACCAATTTCCATGAAGCCAGCACAATGGGTGGTTAGCTCCCAAAGGCTTCCCTCTCTGTATTTATTTAGATTTTAATATCATTAAAGCCTTAATAATGGGCAAGCTAAATGGTCATGTAATGAATCCTATCCGTCACAAATAGCTCCCTGCACTCAAGAAGACAAAGAAGAAAACCCCCTTGTTGCACACTTACCAACCCCTCCCCCCACACACATACATTGAAGCAACCTGAAAAGGAAGTTGATTTGCATCATGAATTTCTTTAAGAAAACATGCTCTCCAGCATGTGGAGAAACCCACTTTAAAATGAGACTTTGGGCTAACCAAAACTTTAGGTGGGCTGTCCTATGAAATGAGTAGGGACATTCTTAGGTGGGCACTACGGAGTCACTAGAAGGTATCTGAAAATGCTCCCTTGCCAAGGGCAAACATTTCCAGGTTGCCCTATGCATTTTTGCCTATGTCCACTCTAAAATGAACTCAAGATCTCAAGAGCCCAAGATCCTAGATTCCCACAATTCTTGAGTCTTCATTCGTGAAGATGAGCCTTCCATGGGGAACTGAGAACCATGCTGTCTTAGAGCCATCAAGCTCAACCGTGCTCCCAGAGCCCAAGGACGGGCTCCAAGCGGGAATGTGATTCCAGAGAGAGGCCTAGCAGTGGGGTCACAGAGTGTGAAGGGGTCGGTGCATGTCAAATAGCAGGAGATGGGATGGGGGGTCAGCAGTGTTTGCTGAGAGAGTTTTGCCATTGTTTTGTTATAAAGGAAGAAAATTAAAGTTTTAGGAAGGATATTACAGAAGCAGACATTGGTTAAAACCAAATGAGACCCTGGGATCCTCTTTGACTATAACCAAGAAAAATCCACAGTCTTTCCAGCCAGGACTCCTCAGTCTTGTGGTCACTGATGCACCTGCCCCAGGACTTTGGGATTTGGTTCTTGTCAACCCCACCCCATTCTGCCTCACTGTACTATGCCTCTGTTTATAGCACTTCCCACAGAAAAGTCTCCTTCACCCAGTCCCTAGTCCAGACTTCTAAACAGCCTGGGTATCCTGAGAACACTTCTTATTTCCCGGCATGTTTCTATTTGTTAAAGAAAAACAAAAAGCAAAAAAAAAAAGGGGGGGGGGGCGGTTTGTCTGGTTGTTCCTTGCTGCATATCAGCAGGGACTGAATATGATCTGGAATAAACAGATGTTAATAATGAAAGAAGAGATGGATGGATGACTGGATGGATGACTGGATGAATGAGTGGATAACCAAATGACCATTTACTGTGGTGGATTCCTCTAGGCACCTGTGGGGAGAGAGAGAGAGACAGAGACAGAGAAACAGTGACAGAGAAGGGAATGTGTAAGGACAGGCTCCCACGAGGCCAGACTCTTACCCTGACCCCGGCCCACTCAGACCCACCAAGTTAAGAAATAGCTCTTTATGTGCCTTCCAGTAACATTAATTGTTGGTCATAAAACTTCAAAGCAACAGATATTTATAGCTTGATTAGAGCCCTTTTTTCCACAGACCCTCACCACAGCACTTTCCAGCTCAGTTCCCATGAGTGTACTGAAAACAGCCTCCTGCCCACTTCCTGTCGAAGCCAGTTCCTTAACCGCCTGGGTCCCGAGGCTGGCTGCCCCCTCCCTTTTGTTCCAGCATGCAGTCTTTCAGTTTCTCTTGGGTTTTCTCAGTTGGTTTTTTTCTTCTTTTTTTCACTCCTTTTCTCAGGCACCCGAGTCCCCGCTAACACCCCCCTCCCCGAGCCAGCGTGTCAACTGGGGCCAGGGCAGCATAATGGTGTCCTTCTCGAAACATCCTTCCCAGGGAAAACAAGCGAATTCCGTGAAGTTTCACGGTGTCCCCAAGACTAAAATGGTAATGTGTTCACTGTGCCTGGAAGCTTGAGAGATTGGAAAGGTATTGAGTTAGCGCACCAATTCAAAAAACCCAGCCACAGGAGATCCTTAGCTTGAATCTGGAAGGTGGATTCCTACCATTGAGTGAGCGTGCGTGCGTGCGTGCGTGCGTGCGTGCGTGTGTGTGTGTGTGTGTGTGTGTGTGTGTGTGTTTGGTAGAAGCCAGAGGATAATTTTGAATTTCATTCTTTAGGCACTCGGACATTCAAACTGTTTGGGGGTTCATTTTGCTGGGGGAGGGATTGTTTTGAGCCTGGGTCTCTCACTTGGTCTCAGGGGTTCTTCAATTCTATTTCAATACTAGGCTGGCAAGTGAACTCCAGGGTTCCAGCTGCCTCCACCTCCTCAGCACTGGGATTAGAAACACTTGAGGCAATGGACGGTGGGGGGGTCAAACTTGCATCTTCATACTTACTAGCAAGCACTTGACAGATAGAATGATTTTCTCATCTTGAAAAGCATCATCTTTCTAAAAGGCGAATTAAAAGGCAACTTTAAAGGGGGTGTGGGATGTTAGAAGCTGGAGAGATGGCTGGCTCAGAAGCTAAGAGTGCATACTTCTCTTGCAGAGAACCTAAGTTCAGTTCCCAGAAGCCATGTCAGGCAGCTCATAGCCACCTGTAACTCCAGCTCCAGGTGTCTCTGACCTCTGAGAACATCTGTGCACAAGTGTATACACACACACACACACCCCACATAATTAAAAATAAATCTCTTTTTAAAAAATGTTAATAGGTCTGTTGTGCAGCTAGCCCATGACAGAGCTATCTCCCATCTTCACCTTCCAAATCACTCCCTGATAAAACTGCATTTCCACTTTTGGTAGGCCCCATCTTGTCAACTTAGAAGCCATGAAGGTTGACTTTTGGGAGGGCCTGGGAGTGACAAGCTAATTGAATTGATCCCCTGGATGACGGCAGTTACATTCAGGGTATGCTGGGATCTTCGTACTTCCTCCTCGCCTTCAACGTTAGGATGAAAAGTCAACCGAAACACTACACACCAGGAAGAGTCCTTTGGGGGGAAAGTGATCTGTGTGCCTGCTCGGCTTTAAAGAGAGGGGCTTAGGAATTATCATGGGCTCGCACTGATGTCACTGCTCATGGGGGGGGGGAGGGTGGTGAATTCTCCTTGCACACTGGGAGTCTGGCTAAAGGTGGTCTCAGCAGCCCACAAGAGATACTAATTGTAGCAATTAATAAGGGGCATGTGGTTCTCAACATGGGCCACACGTGTGAGGTGATAGACCCACAGCTGGAGGACCCCCTCTGTAGATGTCATCATCTGAGAAAAATGGAAACGAAAGTGGTCTCTAAGGGGCTGGGCTAGAAAAACCTTCTTCCTTTCGCAAAGAAACCCCCAAAGACAACACTGTGCTCCTTGGTCTGATTCTGTCATATCTATAGGGGCTCAGTGGTGTTAGTGGTCTTGAAACCAGCCTTCTAACCATTCCCTGATGCAAGGTGACCCTGCTCATCAACAATGCTCACTGCCAGGCTACACCACAGTGCTTCATCACTTTGCCTGTGTCTCACTCTGGTCTAGAACTCTAGGGGGTCAGGGAAGCACCTCTATAACCAAGAGGTTATGCAGGTCTCCTCTGTATGTTTTGTTACAGGAAACAGCCACGGACTGCCACACCCTGTTTCTCTCTAACCATCGTAACACACACCGCCCACGGGTTTTGGAAAGTAAGTTCAGGAGCGAACAGTGAGGTGAGGGAAAATAAAGTGATCCCATAAGAGATGCTTCCGTTCCAGCCTCTGAGGAAGTCACTGGTACCTTCTTCTAGAGAAGGTCAAAGGCATGAAGAAGAGAGATTGACAGGGAAGAAGAAATGACGACGGATACACAGAAAAGGCACACAAGGGAGACAGAGAAACTAAGCTGGGGCACAGTGTGGTAGAGCCTTGGATTCAATATTCAAACCCAGAACATTCTAGTTCATTCTAGAACACTCATCTAGTCCAGAAGACCCTTCAACACCTTCTACTTCCTTTTGTTTGTTTTGTGAACTGGGTCTCCTCCAGCCCAGGCTGGCCGTGAACTCGTCGTCCAGATAGGAATGACTTTTAAACTCCTGGTCCTCACCCCCTTCCTTCCCAAGGGCTGGGATTGCCTGGCTTCTGCAGTGCTAGCGACCACACCCAGGTTTTTGTGTGTGCTGAGCGAAGACTCCACTAAGCTATATTTCCAGCTGGCTCACTCTCCTGTCCTCATGCTCCACACACCACTAAAGGAACACAAAAGTCTGTGGCACCGTGATTTATTTATCTGTTCCTTTACTCATTTATTTATTTTGACACAGGGTCTCCCTGTGTAGCTCAGGATGTCCTGAAACTTACTTATTAGACCAAAATTCATGACCCCTCCCCTACCTGAACTTCCATCGTGTTGGGATTTCAGGCATGCGTCTCCTCCACACCTGATCCCAAGTCATTCTGAAAAACCCAAGTGAAGACACCAGGATTACAGAATTTGCCCAGGAGTGTTCTGCAAAGTGTGTTAATTCAGCCCTTACCATGGCCCCTGTCTTCTCCTCGCTAAGGATTAAACATCCCTAGGGCCTTGTGGAGGTCCCAGGGATCAGTCAGGAGGCTAGGTCTGCGGTCAGCAGCCCAGCCTTGGGTCTCCCTTTCTTGACTCTTCTCTCGCCATACCCACTCCCAACCCTGGGCCTCCATGGCTCTGAAGGGTCTGTGTAGGGCACAAGATGGTTGCTATTAAGGTATGCTTTAAACTCTAAACCCTAAACTTCATCATCACAGAGTGGGGTCCTTCCTGCAGAGGATAAGGGCATTCTCCTGTTCAGAGTGACAGCATACCTTGCTTCTGCCACAAGTCTCTCTAAGGGAGATGGAGAGCCATATCCTCAGAGTTTGTCACATCATGATAATAATAATCTGAAATAGGAAACTAAAACTCAGATTTGCAACCGGCCTTTGAAATCCTTCATGTTTCAAAAGGAGGTGAACAGAAAGGCGCCCTTGCTGCCCAAGCGAGGGCGCTGACAGTTTTTTGAACTTCTGCTCTGTGATAGAAATCTTCATGTTCTCACTCAAAAATGACAATGTGAGCCTTAAAAAAAAATCTTGAAAAAAAAAAGAGTCAAAACATGAAATGTGAGTTTGGTTTCTTTCTTACTGACCATATTTCTGCTGCTGCCTCTGAATTCCCTTTGACTGCGGTGGAACTGTGGTTAATACGTAATACATTTGTAGACTCTTAACATGTTGTTCCAGGTAGTGATTATTATAATGATGATTTAATTTTGAAATGAAACATGGAAAACTTGGTTCTAGGGCTGGGCTGCAGCTCGGTGGTAGAACAGTTACCTAGTGTGTATGAAGCCCTGGGTTTGATTCAGGACACTCCAGAAACAAAGTAAGATATGTTCTGCGTTTGGATTACTTTTGCTTACTGGTCTTTGCGTAGATGCAACTTGTTGGGAAAAAAAAAAAAACCTGCTTGTCCAATAGAATTTTCAAGACAGTAAGTTGGTTTTCCATGTGATGAGGCAGCAGAGAGGGAAAAAGCACAAGACCCAAGGCTGTGCTTACATCAGCCCAGTGAACTGTGAGATGGAGATGCTTGTTCTCAAGGCTCAGCACAGCAGAGACCCCAAGGGGACCTCCTAGGCCAGCAAAGAGCATCGTTTGTCTACTAAGCACTATGGTTTGGTCCAGCTGCACATCACATTTTTGGTGGTCAGCATCACAATGGCCTAGAGAATAGCTTCATAGCTTTGGCCGCTGGGATCTCAGAGTCCTTTAGAGTGTGTGACTGCGAAGGAAAGATAAAACAGTCAACACAGCTTCCAAAAGTGCCAACAAAGAAAGGTGCCATTGCCGTGTGTGTGCCTCAGCCTTTGCATCCAGACCGACCATCATCAGCTTCTGCTAAGAGAGGTGGTCATGAGTGGCCCAATGGGCTTGAACTTATGTAGGGGAGGATGATGCTGAATTTCTGATCCTCTTGCTTCCACTTGGGGTTAGAGGTGTGCAGTACAATACCCAGTTTTATGCAGTTCTGGGTATCAAATCCAGAGCTTCACACATGCTAACACACTCTACCAACTCAGTGAACTACGACACCAGCCCCAATTCTGCTTTATATCACCAAAACCTTTCCTTCCTTCCTTCCTTCCTTCCTTCCTTCCTTCCTTCCTTCCTTCCTTCCTTCCTTCCTTCCTTCCTTCTTTCTTTCCTTCCTTCCTTCCCTCCTTCCTTCCTTCCTTCCTTCCTTCCTTCCTTCCTTCCTTCTTTCCTTCCTTCCTTCCTTCCCTCCTTCCTTCTTTCCTGTCTTCCTTCTTTTCTTTTCTTCCTTGTTTTATTTCCTTCCTTCCTTTTCTTTCCCATACTAGTAGTTGAACCCAGAGAGACACACTAGACAAGAACTCAGCCACCGAGCTAGATTCCCCAACCCTACTTCTTAAAGCCTTTTATTAAATGTAACCAACTCTTACTCATGGACTATTGTGAGTATTAAAAGAGAGAATAGTAGATATAAACTGTTTTATGCAAGCTGGTAGGTACCCCTATTAATTTTAGGATTTACTCATTTCTTTTGTGGTACTGAGAATTGAACCCAGAACTTTGACCTACAATTGCTCTACACCCCGAACCTTTTAGGTAATTATTTTTTAATGTTGAGATAGGGTCCTAATAAGCTGCCCATGCTGGCCTTTAATTCTCCTACCTTGGCCTCCTGAATAGCTGGGGTGGCAGACCATATAACACACTTGTGAAGGAATGAGTGAGTTTCCTTTCATTGCTTATTCTAGGTAGGTTTTTTTATTCATTTTTGGCGTTGACCATGACATACTGCTTGCATTTCACTTTCTTTGCCTCTCTGTTCAGCACCCCACCAAGGCAGTGTCCTCCCTAAGCCCTTCACTAGGAATAACAAACACATCTACCGGTAGACGGGTCCTTCTTTATCATGGATTTCCACAGGCCAAGTATACCTCAGAGCTGTGGCCTAGCTCTTGTTTGGGCTTCCAAACCTGCTTCTTCCTGTTTCTCTGTGGCATCTCCGACCCTCTCCAGCAGAGTGTAAATCAAGAAGTTTGCAATGATCTGGCTCGCCGGCGGCGCCTTAAACCCCAGGCAAGCGGTTAACCAAGCGGGCCCCCACAGAAACTGCAAGGGTGGGCTCCCCAGCGAGGAGGCAGAAATTCTTTCTATGAAAAATGCAAAGCACGACCTCATAAAAGAAACCCACCGCAGGAAGATGGAGACATGTCAGCTTGCATTAAAACCAAACAGGACGAGGAACATTGCGACCATCTGGCAAAAGACCCTCCCTAGGAAAACAGAAAAGTTGCCAAGGAGTGAGACAAGACCTTAGTGAGAATTACTGAACTCCACATGGCTCCCTTTGCACTTGAGTCGAAACTTTGAGTGAATTTGGGGCCGGGTGTTAGCGATGGGCTGATTGTAGCGGCATGTTCCCTCTGCACCGTGCAAGTCGTCTCTGTTTGGCTTTGAACTTAATTGCCTCATCATGCATTAGAGTTTGTAACACATTTGGAAGGAGGCTGGAGTCATAATCACACATAAGCAGATGAATAAAGCAATGCGGTGTAAAGTTTTATGGCCAGGGAGGCTGGGTTCTAGCCCAAAAGCAAATGCCTCTAACATCTCAGCAACTGGCAACAAAGGCTTGCTCCCCACAGCTGGTGAGAAGACTCAGCGGGGAAACTCAGGTGACCATGGTCAGGCACCTAGGGACGCAGAAAGACAAGAGAGTGATTCCCTGAATTCTGGGGCTAAAAGGGGGGACGGGGTGAGGGCGTGGGGGCAGGGTAGACCTCGCGTTGGCTTTTCTGTTCTTTCCTCCCAGAAGTGAAACATGGCATTGTGTTCAAATTCTACTGGGTAAAGCAAATTATGCAGCAATTGACTGCGATCAAGCAAAGACGGACTGCACCTCTACTCTGGGTCCTGAAGTAGAGAAACCGTGGTGCTTGATGGGAGCCAGAGTGACCACACAGATTCAATTGTGGATGGTCAAATGCATTTGGGCTCCTAATTCAATCTACTATCCAAGCTCATAACCAAGCTGAAAAAGAGTCACATGGATAAATCCAGGATTCCAGCATTCTGTCTTAACCAAAGGTCACAGGGGAGGGTTTGAGGAGGTCACTCGCAGCTCTCTGATACAGAGTTCAGAATTAGAGAGGTGTAACCCTGAACTCCCCAAATGAGTCCTTCTTGAACTCATTGCGTATCCCTGTTATCACTTATGTGTATGATAGTGAACAATTCACAGCCTCCTAAAGACCAACCCGTCCATCCGAAATGCCCTGTAACCGGGCCAAACATGGCAAAATCCAAAGAACCTGCCAGTTGGCCATAGTTCATGAAGTGGTTATCTGCTCCATACATATGAATCCTACGAAGATTGGCCAGGGACCAAGCAGGCAGCGTTTCTGGGCTACTTCCAACCCTTCCGTAGGTCTAGAAAGGGGCCTGAGAAGTTTCCATTTCTGAACACCCGCATGTCCCAGCCCTGTGTAGGGGTTTCACCCTTCCCCACTGAGCCCTCATACCAAACCCCGTGCATTCGGTGTCGTCTGTAGTTAGAGCTGAGGCTACCCCTTGTCAGCAGCAGAAACGGGGCTGAAGCAAACAGACTTTCATATTGCTTTCAGTCTTGTTCGATATCTTTTTTCAGATGACTGTCAGGGAAACAGATGTGTCATAAGCTCCCCAGGGTTTAACCCACCAGCCGACACTGAGTGAAGAGGTTCCGAGGCCTGAGGCTAGAGTTGACAATGCTACCGCGCCACCTGGCCCGGGCGGCTTCGTTTCGACAGACCGATTGTGACATAAACCACACTCTTGTGCTTATGGAATTTCTCACGAGTGGTCTCCCGGCACTTGGCTTTGAATCTTGTATCGACTATCCCTTTGCTGTTCAGCCAAACCTTGAGGTTTCTGCTAAGGTTTCACTCTGAGTGAAGTTGCCAATCAGAGTGAAACCAGGATAGAGAAAGGGGTCTTAACCCACAGAAGTGGGAGGAAGCAATCTGCTTTGTCACTCAAGCATAGCAAAGTGTCTGCCTTAGACCAGAGGCAGATAGACTACATGAGAATCTACTCAGAAAGGCAGTCCCTGTAGCTAGCATGGCCTACATTCCGGGAGCTCAGCTTCCTGATAGTTTTTGCCTGCCTTCCTTCCTTTCTCTCTTTCTTTTTTCTTTCCTTTCTCTTCCTTTTTTATTTCTCTTCCTTCTTTTTTCTTTCCTTATTCTCATTTTCTTCCTTTCTTCCTTCCCTCCCTCCCTCCGTCCCCCCTCCCTCCCTCTCTCCCTCCTCTCTCCTCTCTCATCTTTCTTTTTAAGCAAAGGTCTCAAATAACCCAGGCTGGTTTTGAACTTTCTGTGACGTCAAGGGTGACCTTGAACTTCTGATCCTCCTGCTTCTACCTCCCCAGTGCTAGGACCAGAGGCGTGCATATCCCTACCTAGCTCGTGCAGTGCTGAGGATGAGTCCAGGGATCTGAGCATGCAAGGCAAGCACTTCATCAGCTAAGCCACATTCCCAGCATCTGGCCTTGGCTTCCTGAGCTTCTTGATCCACTGATACAGGTCTTGTTCACACGGAACATGGTGTGAAGAGCCTGGATCACTGAAGAAGTCAAGGGGCAGAGGGACCACAAAGTGTGTTCAGCCCCACGTAGCAGACAACAGAATTGGAATGATTCCAGAGCACATGATCCACCTCACTCTGCCACAGGAAACAGGAACGCCATAATTACCTTAGAAAAAGTAGATTGTTTCTGTCTAGAACCCTGCCGTGTCTAACTCCCAGAGCAGGTGGGAAACACAACCCCTGGAAACTACACCAAAATCTCCTAGGATAAAATTGTTATCAAATCTAGGAGAATTGAAAAAAAAGAGCATGTATGTGTGTGTGTGTGGGGGGGGTGTTCATGTGAATGTCTGCGTGTCCATGTTTGCATGTATGTGTCAGTGTCTGTGTCCAGAGTTTCTGGGACTCTGTGTTTGTGTGTCTATTTGTAGATAAAACAAGGTTTTCAGCACTGTAAAATAACTATATAAGAAAGTTCACTCGAAAAACAAATTATTATGGATTTTATTGTTGTTTGTTTTCTTTTAGTTTTTGACATAGGATGTGACTGTATAACCTAGGTTGGCCTTGAACTAGGGATCCTCCTACTTTAGCCTTCCTATTGCTAGTTTTGTTGGCATGTGTCATTCATTACATCTGGATCAAATCAATTATCGCAATAAAAAGGAACTCATGATACCACCTTTTAGGAGATCTGTCTGTCCAATTCTCACAGTCTTCTTTCTCTTAAAGTAAAAGCTATGGTTGTCAAAGAAGATTCTATCCCCTGACACAGAAAACCTGATCAAAGATACATACTGAGTCCCTATTCATCCTCTCGGAGCCTCTCCAAAAAGAATTTGGTGTTGGAACTCCATGGTACAAGGTAGATTGCTATGACTGGCGAGTCCACAGATAATTGCATACAAATTCAGACTCTTATGCTAAGAGCAACCAGGAGGACTGGCCACTTTCTATGTATTCCATAGGAGCCCTATCACCATTTAATATACTCTGGTCTCCCCTGTACCCCCAAGCTGTTTTAGTTAGGTTCACTTGAAAAGCTTCTATCAGGTGCAGCCTTAAAATCCACCAGGGCATGGGCTGGAGAGATGGCTCAGAGGTTAAGAGCACTGACTGCTCTTCCAAAGGTCCTGAGTTCAATTCCCAGCAGCCACATGGTGGCTCACAGCCATCTATAATGAGATCTGGTGCCCTCTTCTGGCATGCAACCATACATGGAAGGAATGTTGTATACATAAATAAATAAATCCACCAGGGCAATGGCTTTAATATTTTGAACCTGTTGTAATCCCTCGGCTTGGTGCAGTCAGGAAATAAATACTCAACAAATATCTGTGGGAGAAATAAAATCAAGTATCTTAACTCAATCAACATCCCAGTGGGGAGAAGGGACAGCTTGAAGATCTCTTTGCACTTATTTTCAGTCTGCCAAATTTTCTATATTCATGCAAAGGGATAAAGCTGTGCCCAGAGAGGCATATGTTGCAATAACATTTGTGATCAACTCCCACTCTGTCATTCCAAAGACGTGTGCTTAAAAATTTGTAACGTCTGTAAAATAGTGATATAGTTCCCAGTTGCAAAGACTTGGTTTAGACATAAAGAAATGTGTCCTAATAATGATTCCAATCATCACATATATAAAATGTTATAAAATAAGAAACTGAGATGAGTGATGCCTGGTGAAAGAATAAGTGAATTAAAAGTCAAGGCCAAGCAATTTAAAGATTCCAGAAGGTTACAGGGCCACCAGGTGGCAAGAGGAAACTGGGATAATGAGGACCATACAGTTCAGGACTATAGTTGGGGAAGGGGCAAACAACTCAAAGGGAAGGACTGATTGCAGATGTCACAGGGAAGTGTTAACTGGGATGGATGGATGGATGGATGGATGGATGGATGGATGGATGGATGGACGGACGGAAGGCCGGCCATATGGATGAGTGGATGGGTGGGTGGAAACCATGGATAGATGAATGCAGATAAAAGGATAAACTGATAAGTGATACTTCTGTTGTGTCTTCTTGAACAACCCAAGGTGGGGATGAAAGCAGTAGTTGGTTGAAATGAAACAATTACCAACTGGAACAGGTGGAGTCTGATGACCTGGGGTCCAAGTAATGTGTACAAGAGGACACAAGTTACTCAATCAGATGCATCTCACAGCGCATGTCTGTACTTCCAAGCCTTCACTCACAGAACTAATTGACATGACCAAAAACCCGTTCACGGAAATTATTTATGTCTATGGTATAGATGAATTTGCAACAGTCATTATTCGTGTGGGAAAAGAAAGCAACTATTTCATGACTGAAAGGAGGAAGAGGAGGTATCATGCTCCTCTATCACAGATGACTACTACGTCGCTTCGGTCAAGGTTTCTCTCCCATGGACAAGACATTTGCTGGGATAATGTTCCCAGACATAAGAACAAGTCCTCCTGCTGCTATTCAGTGTGAAGCATGACATAAAATGGTAGGGATGAAAGATAGAAGGAATCGCTCTTCCTAAACCTCTTCTTGGAAGAGAGTTTCTCAACAGAATAGACCTACATAGAACACTGAATGAGCATGGCATGCTAAATTATGCCAATAGAGTATGAAGTTATTACTTTTAAAGTTCTTATATGAGCCTAGATTGATCAATGCATGTCAAATGTGTTATTTTTGGGCATCTCTACTGATTTCTCTGTCAAATATTGAGAGGAGGAAGAAAACATTCTGGAACCAATACTTTTGATCTCTGCTTGGGAAAAACCCAAGAGGGAACAGTGGATGAATATTTATTGAGTACCTCTTATTATATGGAGACACTAGGGCTGAATACTCAGGACCATTTGGGAAGATGAAAGCTAGCAAACCAAGACACTTGATTTGAGGTCACATCACTCTGGGACAGAAGTTTGAAGGGTTTGGTTGAAAAATGAAAGCAAGAACTTTCATATTAAATGAAAAACAAATTAGAACATGAATCCTAAGGGATGGACCAAGAATCATCATAGATTATGAACTGTTAAATCCTCATTCATTCTTTGGGTCCTTCATGAGTGTTCGGGAAATTCAGTCCAAGCCAACAAATACTCCTAATGTTTTCACCTGAGGACAGGAGCTGTGTACATATTAGGAAATGTGTTTCTTTTTCTCTTTTCTTTCTTGTTTTATTTCTCTTTCTCTCTCTCTCTCTCTGTATGTGTGTGTACACGTGTGTGTATGCATGAGCAATATGCACCTATATCTGGGATACCTACAGAGGCAGAAGAGGGTATTGGTTCCTCTGGACCTAGAGATACAGATGGTTGTGAACCACCAAACATGGGTAGTAAGAACTGAACTCTGGTCCTCTGCAAGAGCAGCTAGTGCTTTTGATTGCTCAGCTATTTTTTAAGGATATATTTTTTGTTTGTGTGGTTTTTGTTTTGTTTTGTGAAGCAGGGTCTTGCTATGTGGCTTGGCTAACCTGACACATGCAACACAGCCCAAGGTGTCCTTAAGTTCACTACGACCTCCCTCAGCCTTCCAGTTACTGGGCAACCACACTCAGATGAAATTTGCTTCTCAAGGAAATAAATTCTATCTTCCAGGGAATTTGGCCTCTGGAACATGAAATCGTGAATGGGAATGCATGGTTTTATGTGCTCAAGGTTAAGACTGGAGCTTTGAGCAGTGTGCAAAAGATGTCATCCAAAACCCCCAAGTTCATCCACCTTGACATCATAAAAAAAGAAGAAAACCAAAACCACAAGCATATTCTCCTTCCTGGGTGCTAACAGATAACACACAAATAAGCACAAAAGCTATACATGCCCTGAGCAGATCTGCGTGGACAGAATTCTAAGGGACAAAAGCCCAGCCAAACTTATAGGACTTCATCAACTTGTAGAATTCAAGGGACAGCTAAGTCAGCACAAGTGGACTAAGTCAGACGAGGCGCAAATGCCTGAGCCAGTAGCTCAAGTGCTGACTATCTGCTCTAGCCACATCTCTTCCTGTTGTGGGGAACCCCAAGGTTGACAGTTTGCAAGTGTTACACCCCAAAACTT
Organism: Microtus pennsylvanicus; assembly: GCF_037038515.1. Taxonomy (NCBI): domain Eukaryota; kingdom Metazoa; phylum Chordata; class Mammalia; order Rodentia; family Cricetidae; genus Microtus; species Microtus pennsylvanicus. The sequence continues at coordinate 114,725,507 of NC_134584.1, read as the reverse complement.
TCAAAGCAGATGAAGACTGAAGATCCAAATTTCTAGATCCAAAGCTCCAGGGAGTTCTTCCTCAGCATTAGGTAGCTACTTAAAGGGAATTCTCAGGCAAGAATGGTCTCACAGAAGGGTCACAAAGAACTCCTAAGAGCAGCATTGCCCAGAGGCTGAAGAGAGAGCTCAGATGATAAAGCAAGGAACTGAGTTCCATCAGCGGAACCTACCTAAAACATCTGGGCATGGTGGTAGAAGCTGGGAATCCAAGATCTGGAGAGGCAGAGAAAGGCAGGTCCCTGGGGGTGGTTGGCATTGGCCAGGGGGTCTAAATTGCTTTAACAAGGCCCAGGACAGAGAGACCCTGCCTTGGGGAGGGAGAGGGAGAGGGAGAGGGGGAGAGAGAGGGGGAGAGAGAGAGAGAGAGAGAGAGAGAGAGAGAGAGAGAGAGAGAGAGAGGGAGGGAGGGGGAGGGAGGGAGGGAGGGAGGGAGGGAGGGAGGGAGGGAGAGAGAGAGAGAGAGAGAGAGAGAGAGAGAGAGAGAGAGAGAGAGAGAGAAGAGAGAGCTGAGGAATAGCACCTGAGGTGGGTCTCCATACCCACACATTCACATGTGCAGACATATGTATTCTCACACTCACGGGAACATGCACTCACTCACACATAACACAAAAGAATCGCATGTCCAGGAGAAGGGATTGAGAGCCATGTGCTTGAGAAAAGCAGACAGATAACCTCAACACCCCCTACGAGTGCTGTAAATGTAGTCTTTGCCCAGAGAGTCCCTACTGGAGTTTGCAAGATGAACTTCAATATTTGATTTTTTTTTTAAAAAAAAAAGTCCTATTAGCAAGCAATTATAAATCTAAAGAATCTGAAAAATCATTATATATGACCGCTGGTATACGATTTTTGTCAATATATTGTGAAGGATGTAGATCTTGGGGTTTAAAGGGAAAAAAGACTGGGACCATTTAAGGACACTGGGCGAGGCCTCTCTGCAATAATGGAACTTTAAGCGTTTGACAATTTGTATGCTGTCGGTATGTGCGCGTTGAGCCTCACAAACCCCACAGCTGCGTGTTTACAGAGGAGACGTCGCTGTGAATTGCATCCTTATGTGCTGTATTTTAAAAGGCCATTTTCAGCTCCTACTTAGCCTCCTCTCAGAAATACCATTCAAATCAGGTCCCTGTGCATGCCTGCATTTTTTTTTGTGCCCCCCGCCCCCATCCACACGTTGTCAGCCTCGGCCACGGTAATTTTCCCCCATTGTGTTTGCTCTGGGTTCCCTGTTCCATGGTGAAATTCAGAATTCTGATATTTGTCAGCACACAAAGAGCCCGAGACTTGGGTCCATTTAGGAGGTGGGCAAAGGTGGCCAAAAATACAAGAAAAAGAGATAACGGGTTTTAAGTCTCTCATCTGGGCCCGGCAGGGTGCCCAAATATTACTGAGTTCGGTTTAATACTAAAAAGCATGGGTTTAGATGCCAGAGAGCAGATGCTGAAGAAACAGATTCTGCTGGGTTTTGCTATGAGACTGAGGCGATTATTTGGCTGCGGTTGATGACAGCCTACAGTTTTCGCTGGCAAAACAGCAGCAGCATCGAGTTCAGCGTTGTTTCTCACCTCTGGAGATCTCACCTATAAAACGAGAGGGAATACTAAGAAAGCTGCCGCTTCAGGCTGGGGGTGCTGTGTGGCAGAAATGCTCGCTGTGCGCATGTGAGAACACGAGTTTGAGCCTCAGAACCTAGGGGAAAGATGATAGGCATCATGGTAGGCGTAATCCAGGTGCTGGAAGGCAGGGGCAAGTGGATCCCGGGGCTTGCTGGCCGGCCCACCTCGCCTAACTAGCAAGTTGCTGGCCAATGAGAAATCTTGTCTCAAAAAGGTAGTGGATGGCTCCTGAGGAATGACAGCCAAGGTTGTCCTCTGGCTTCCACATGCACATGAATGCATGCACTTGCACACACAAAAGCATACATGCAACCACATACATACTATTTCCTAGGCTAGAATGAGGAAGACATAGTACAACACTGGGAAACCGACCAACGTGGATTTAGTATATAAGTTTCTGCTCCATTTAAGCCACCGCTTTCATCTACAAACAAACAAAAAAAAAATAATCTAAATTTCATAGCAATCAGGCACTGTGCTGGTCAGGAAGTTGAAGCAGGGTGAGACCGCAGATAGCTTTAGATGTCACGCAGCGTGTAGGTGGAGAAGCAAAGGCCTTGGTCTGATTTGTCTGACTCTAAACTCTGTGCTCTTTTCACGTGACCTCACTAGTCATAGTTTAGATACAGCCAACGAACTGACTAGGGTCAAGGAAAAGGTGTGAGCCAAAGCCAGGTCTGCTGGCTTGCACTTGTCACCCCAGTGCTGAGGGGGTAGAGACAAGTGGATCCCGAGTCTCGCTGGCCTGTCACCCTAGCCCACCCTCTTAGTTCCAAGTCAGGGTCTATAACAAGAAAACAAACCAAAAAGGCAGCTGGCGCCTAAGAAATGCCCTCTGGCCTTCACATAAACTAGAATGATTGTGTACATGAAGAGAGGAGTGGGACCACAGGTAGATTTGGGGCCATGGATGCCAGTCCACAGTATGAACTGGACAGCCAGAGACAGCCAGCCTCCATGTTTCAAATTCTCTGAAAGATAATATTAGCTCACATGAGCAGCATGAGACTCTGATGCAGGAGAAGGGTGAGAAAGAACACTCTATGAATTCTGACGAAAAGGCGACATTTGGGGTTTCCAAGAGGGCCAGCTCGATGGTGAGAAATCAAGTCATCTTGTTACTAGGAAAAAGTGATTATTTTACTCAGATTTCTACACAGGAGCAAATACAACACCACGTGTGGTCACGCGGAACCCACAGATTTCACTAAAATGAGACGGTCTGCTCCCTAATGTGAAGTTGGGACATGCTCACAATATCACTTTGAGAAAACCATACTTAGTCCTGGTTGATGCAACTTGTACAAGCCTCGGCGATATGCCATTGGCTCAGATCTTAGGACTAATGATGCAAAGTCTAAAACACATCTTCAAGTAAATAGATTACATGTCAAAAGAGAAATGAAACACTCGAAAGGTATTTGTTTATGTTGTTGAAAACTGGGAACTCTGGAACAACCCAATGCTCAATTAAAGTTAGCTGAAGTCTAACATTTATTGTTTTATACAACAAGAACCGAAACATGATCATTAGGGGCTCAAGCGATGGCTCGGCAGTTGAGAGTACATACTGCTCATGCAGAGGACCTGAGTTTGGCTTTGAGCAGCATCCAGACTTCCTGTAGCTCTAGGGGATATACTACCCTTTTCTGACCTCCACAGGCACCCGTCCTTATATGCACCCCCCCCATCTCTACACAGAATTTTAAACAACCTTTTAAAGACATGATCATTAAAAGCCATTTCCTATGGATTTGAACAGGGTTATAACTGAAGGAGGCTGATGGCCGAGGTGCATATCCATAGAGCAACTTCTTGCCTTGGTTTTCTTGAAGAGGAGTATTGTATGATTGAGGCTGTTAAATACATGCCATCATTTAATGCATTTAAAGAACAAAGACCAGAGCTAAGACCTAAAAACGTTTCTGTTCTCCGGGTGGATTTCATTCTTACTAGTTGTGCAACCCAGTGGCAGAGCCTTAGCTTAGCATACTCACGGCCTAGGTTCAATCCCCAGCGGCAGAGTAACGACCAGCCCTTGCTAGGGGCTGAGAACACTACAGTGCCTGCCAGTCATGTGTGAGGCCACTCTAGGGTCAGTCCACAGGCCAGCAGAAACACACAGACCCTCGCTGATCCACTGACCGAGGCTCAGGCACTTCACACTCTGACCTCGTTAATCCTCATGGAAACTCTGGAAGTATTCACTACTCCGGTTTTAGAAATGGAGTCACCGGGACCAGTGTTGGCTCACCTGGAAGAGGTGGAGTGAACGTTTAGCTTTTGATCACTTTTTGTATCCTGAATCCCGGGCCTTTCTGGGTGCCCATGTTTCCATTCATTGGCAAACTCTCCAATGTCTGGCTCCTTTCAAGTCAGCATGCTGCCCAGCAGGCAAGAGGAAATGACAGGGAAATACGGAGTCGCATCTTTCCCTACATACAACAGCTGGAGGTCTCACATCACAAGGCTTCTCTCAATATACATATTATTTCATTTATGTATGTAGGTATGCATATTTGTACATGTTTTATAAGTGTATATGTGAGTCTACATGTCTGCGTGTTCAGAAACATGTAAAAGCTCTCCACCTTTATTATTCTGAAACAGGATCTATCACTGAATCTGAAGTTCATCTATTACATTAGGCTGGTTAGCCAATGAGCTTCAGGGGTCCTTTTAAGTCACCTCCTCCCCAGTGCTGGGGTCACAGTCGTTCACTACTGATCCAGCTGTTTCCACGGGTGCTAGAGATCTGAACTAAGGTGGTCGTGCCTGCACAGGAGGCCCTTTACCAACTAAGCTACGCCTCGAATCTCACAACAGGAGCTCCCAGTCTATACACAGTGACTTTTCTCTTTGGGTCACTGGTCCCCCCCCCAAAAAAAAAACAGAAATAAAACTTTCAAATTTGTGGGGAAAGGGAAGTTAAAAAGGACATGCCAAACACAGACTTGTTTTCTGTTGTTTTTTGAGACAGAGTCTCCTCAGTAGCCCAGAATGGATTCTCGCTTGACACCTTCCTACCTCCGCTCTTGAGTACTGGGGTCTTGGGCTTGTATCTTCCTTAATGGCATAAGAACTTTTTGAAAGTCAGCTATGTCTTTATTTTGAAGTTAAAATCATAAATGTAACAGATGTGAATTTGATCCTAATAACAGCTACACAGGTTCTTTAATCCTCAGAGACAAAAGTGTGACTCTAGATGTGAAGACCCTATGAACTCATAGACAGAAGCACAAATAATTGGAACCAGAGATGCTACTCCTCAGTCACCAGAAGTTCAAGGGGAAGGCATACATGCTCCTGCTCATGCTCAGAGAGGCACCGTCACCTTGCTGGATTATGTTTGTCTTTGCTTCTCATTAAGAAACTCAATCAAGTTAAATGGATTTCACAGATGGCCGTGGTTGAGTTGGTTACTTCCACTTTTCTAGTCTGGGACAGAGGACACCACTGCTCCTGCATGTGCACTGGTTTAGAGCTAGCTAGAAGTGGCTTCGATACTTTCTGTCCTCTCAGCCAAGATCCATTCCGAAAAAGCAGCTAGCCACATGCTGGTTGTAAACCTGCACATTTCAAAACAAGCAATGAAAGATGTACTCAGCGCAAACACCAAGAGTGTGGTGCACCAGGAATATACAAAAGGGCTCCTGAACTGAGAAAAGATAAAGAGGTTGTCATTGCCCCTAAAGATGGTGCACAAGATGGACAAAGGCATTATAAATTCATATCACTAATAATGATCGTTGCAACAATAAACCTAGCCCATGCCTATGAGACACCAATAAAGAAGGAAAAGGTCATCTTCAGAAACAGCATGTTAAAATTATAGCAGGTTAGAGAGGGCTAGAGAAATGGCACAGCCTTGCGTGGTCCCAGAAAGGACTCTCAGCACAGTGCCCATGGCTGTCCATGCAGAGACAGAACCAGTTCGCAGGCAATGTGACCCAGGCCTTTGCAGGATGGAGAACATACAGATGAGTTTGCAAGTGGGAGAGAGAATGAGTGAGTCCGCCTGCAGTGCCAGTATTTGAGAGGCAGAGGCTGGAGGATCTTGGGATTCAAGCCAGTCTGGGCTACACAGCAATTTTCGGGCTAGTCTGAGTTGGATAATGAGAGCGTGTCTCAACAAAGAAACTCAGAACAATAGGTGAGTGGCTGTATGAACGATCAAGTAAGCCAAACCAAACAAAGCGTGGCTCACCAGCAGCCAATGAGGCCCTCTGGCATACTGGATATGGATTTGGTTGCAACTCCAGTGAGCGCTGTCCCTGGACAGCCGACTTCCCACCAACACACTTGCCTTGGGATGGAACCTGGCTTGACTCACACGTCTGAAACTGTGGCAGCTTGAGTGAGAAACGCCCTCCACGGGCTTGGGTATTGAGCACTCGGTCCTCTACCGGCATTGCTGCTGAGCGTTGCTCTAGGAAGTGCAGCCTTGCTGGAGGAAGCATGACACTTGTGGCAGTCTTTAGATGCATAAACTCTCACCAGGCCGCTTCCACTTCACTCTCTCTGCTTCACGTTTAAGCTTAAATATGTGATCTCTCAGCCTCCAGCCCTGGCTGCCACGCTGCCTCTTGTTGCCACGCCTTCTTATCAAGAAGTCTTAACCCTCTGGAGCCATACACCAAAATCAACTCACTCTCTCTTACTTAAGTTTCTGTTGGTCACAGTGTTTCACCATAGCAACAGAAATGTAACAAATACAGAAATGGAATCACTAATTGTTTCTTTTTTTTTTCCTGAAAGGACCAATTACTTGAAACAATCAAGGGACCAACTTAAGAGCTATGATTATAATTTGAATGATAATTTAGGACTGGGGGCCAAGAAGGACATGAGGCTGGCTGGTTTAGGGAAACCGGCAAAGAGCCACTAATTCCAAGTGGCTGGGCAGGCAGTGGGCCAACGAACGATGCCTTCTCAGGACCTTAGGGACCAAACACAGGCCACGCAGAAGAGATGGGGTGGAGGTATAGGCTGAAGCAGTAATGCCAGTTGGACTTACACAAAATAAAATCTGGTTCGGGTAAGGAGCGGGTGCTCTTGGGCAACAGGGTGAATAAGGGGTGAGAGAGAAATGCATGCCCACTTCTCCATCCTCTACCCTCCTGTGGTTGAAGTGATGCTATATCGGCATCCTTCAACATGGATCGTATAATGGCTGGTCATGATTCTCATGGACTGAGTTGAGAGAGGTCAGGGACGAATGAAGTGAGCCTCAGGACGTGGGGGACACATCTCCGGAGAGAGCTGATTTGTAGGATAGTAACTGAGGGGAAAGACCCACCCTGGATGTGAATGGTGCCATCTAAAAAGAGACTGTGAGCCAGAATGGGGAAAAATGGGGAGAATGGTCAGTCAATGCACACACCTGCAAGAACGTGGATCACCTCCCTGAGCACCCACAGACTTCAACTTCTCAGCCTGGGAGTGTGGATTTAACACCAAGTGTCCATGGAGATCCCAGGCTTCAGCATCACACGAGGACTTTGGAAGCTTCCCACTTCCTGTCCCAGCGGCTGCCAGGTTCTCTGCTTTATAATACATTGATGGCTATCATTGAGATACCCACCCTCCTATGCAAAAAATACATTTTTTAATTTTATGTGTGTATGTAAGAGAGAGAAATTGCATGTATGTATGGATGGATTTGTGGTTCTGTATGGGGTTACATAGCTATATGTGAAGATTCTCATTCTATAGCCTGGGTAGCTGGCCTAGAATTTATTATATAGCCTAAGATAGACTCAAATTTACAACAGTCCTCCTGTCTCAGCCTCCCCATGCTAGGATAGAGCCATCAGACTCAGCTTGGAATAATAACTCTTCAGCAGGAATAATAATAATAAATCAGAAATGGGCTATGTTTATTGATGGATTAGAATCAGATTCTTTTCAACAGGTATGTTAAGATAATTCCAGATATGGACCCTCTGAATGTGGTTCACAACTGGGGCAGACTGAGGGGCCAATGATAATGGCACTGGGATTTGTCTCTACTGCATGTACTGGATTTTTTGGGATTCTATTCTCTTTGAATGCATACCTTCCTAAGCCTGGATGTAGGGCAGAGGGCTTGGACTTCCCACCGAGCAGGGTGCCTTGCCCTCTCTTAGGACTGGAGGGGAGGTGGAGGGAGGGTATGTGGGGTAGCGGGAGGGAAGTGGGAGGAGGGAAGGAAGTGAGAATTTTGATTGGTATTATTTATAAAGTAATAAAAAAAAGAGGAAAAAATAATTCCAGATGTTTGAATATTAATCGATTGCTTTAGATATGTAATACATAGGTTTGGGCAGTTCTTAGTTATATAAGACTGGGGCGGGAGGGTATTGAATCAAGAGGATTTTGAGAGCGTCCATCTGGTAATTTGAGCCACTAAGACTAACTAGTGTGCCCCGCCGCCCCCCCCCCCCTGTCTGCGCTCTGTGCACTGGCACCCAGTTTGCAAGCTTCGGGCAAGGGAGCTGGAGGTTAAAATACATAAACATACACAGACAGAGAGACAGCGACACGGGTCATCCTTGAATTCCCCAAGATTGCCCCCTTTATTGTGTTCAGGGGCAGATTATAAAGAGATAGCCACACTCCGGCCAAACCCACCAGAAACCACTCTCCTGCCATCAGGAACTCCTGAAGGTCTCGTGCTCAGAGCAGCTGTAGGCACTCAGATCAGGGGAAAACAAGTTGTTTACAAGAAATTCAGGATCTGGGGGCTCACTGCTCCCAACCCTAGTGCCACTTACCAAAGCGCAGGCTAACCCCAGACAAGCCTTCCTCCTATTCGATTCCTAACAGCAGAGGCTGCCATCCTCGCTGGCTACACACTGTCTAATTTAATTCATGGCTGCTTTCCTATGTGTACACTGACATTTAAAAGGTTTCTTTAAACTCAGAAGACCGTTTACTTCATAACGGTTGATGATGGTATAATTTCCATTTATTCTATTTAATAGCTTTTTAAAAACTCACATAAAGATTCTTTCCCTGTGAATCTTCTCCTATCCACAGGTTGTGATAAATAGGCCAGGCTGCATTCCCAGGTTTACATAAATATGAATGACCACAGCAATGTGTGAATGAGACAGAGATGTAAAAGGTTTTTAAAGGCGAGTTCCACAAAAAGGTCCTGTCTGTCAATGAAATAAAGCTGTTTTGAATTTGTTCCCACTCATCTGGCTCTTTCGCTGGAAGCCTGTGTTTGCTCGTGGTGATTAATGCGACGCGCGTGCGGCCTTCACTGAGCGTGGACGAGAACTGGCAACTCCAAATGGCATTCATCATCTTCCTGATCAGGCAGGTGCGGCATGCTCAAGTTGAATTTATTCTCCCTGTTCCAGGTCACGGAGTTACCTGGTTGTCCTCACCCTTGCCCCGGGCAGCACCCAAGCCCACCTCCCTCTAGCGCAGCATGTCACGGCGCAGAATCTAGACTCTGTTTTCAGGTGGCTTATCTGCTCAGAGCCTCACTGAAGAAATGACTCAGAAACCTAACAAGCAGACGTGTGACGTTTATAAATAACCGCCTTTCCGGTACACTTCAAGATAAATGGCTGGGCCCGGAGCTCAGTTGGTAGAACGCCTGTCTAGCATACACAAAGCTAGGCTTGGTCCCCAGCATTGCAGAAACCTAGCATTGGCACCTATATTTAAAGTTCAAAGTGAATTTGGCTACATAGGGAGTCTGAGGCCAGGACTATATTAGACCCTGCCACCAACACCACACACACACCATACACACCACCTATACACACACACACACCACAAACACCCATCCATTCCCCCCCACCACATATATACCATACACACCACATAAATACACACACACACCACTCACTCCCCCCCACACTAACACACCCAAACACACCCAAATGATAAACACAGATCTTAGGCATGAGCTTAAAACAACTGGGAAACATTTGGGCAAGATTTTGTTACATATGGGCATCTTCTCCAAAGTACAGCTTCTCATCCTGCCCCGCTCTGTGGAGCTGGCCTGGAACTCACAAACTAACTGGACTGCCATACCCAGCTCACGTTTCAACCTCTTTCCTTAGCTCCTCTCTGGAGCTGTCTAGGCATGAGAGACTTCCAAGGTGTGAGCCTGCTACTTTCTCCACTACCATAACAAAACACCCGACAGGAGCAACTTTAACAAAAGAAGGCTTCAGTCCAGCTCAGGGCTTAGATAGGGTTATGGCACCCTGGCACATGGCACTGAAGGCTTGGTGAAGTTCACGGCCAGGGGACTCATACAGCAGGGAGTTCTCACATCTTAACCCATCAGGAAGAAAAGAGCAGAGAAGGCTCGTGGCTTTTACTCACCATGGAATGGTGCTGCTGAGATTCAAGGTGGGCCCCTCCTCAACCAAACTTCTTTAGAAACAACACTGTATGCGTCTCCAATGGTGTTTTTCACCAATGCTTTTGGCATGTCTTAATCAGTGCAGTAGATGATCGAAATGACCTACCACAAAGAGGGCAACGGCTACGAGGAAGGTGATCATGAGACTCAGATTGTTGGTGGGAGGGGGTGGGCAGAGGCAGTGATGGCGTACCCTTTAGGAACACAGAGTTTTACTACTGACCCCTGAAGGATTCCAGCAAATGCGGCCTCGATTTCCCCATATACATCCATGAAGGGACATAACTGCTCTGTCCCCCAAGACTGTGAGTGGTTTCATGGAAGCAAAGTTCTGAAAGGCACGTGGGATGTTCTCGTGCCTTGGGCAGTTCATAAATATCACTGGTGGCTGTTGCCAATTTTACAAGGGTCACAGAGCTCACACACCAATGGTCTCTCCTCGGGCACCTGCATCTCATTCCACTAACATAATGGTATGTCTGCAACCATCCCCCGCCCCCCTTTCCCCATGCCTTGGGTGCTTGCTTACACAGCTGACAGTCCCGGGAGGCCTGTGGCCGTGGCCAATTCTAAGATCCATTTGGATGTGCAAGAATTGTGCTTTTGTGTAGATTTCTGCCGGGAGACAAATTCTTTATGGGTACGCTTGAGATCTTTTGCCTGGATCATAGGTAATCCCAGGAGATGCCATCTGGTGAGGCTGGCTTTGTTGCAAAATTACCAAGCAAGGATTCTCTATTCGAGCATAGCTTGCAATTAAGTAAGCCGTGCTTCGTTCCATTCAGCCAGCCCGGTGTCGACTGAGTACTTCTGTGTGTTTGCCAGGTCCTGATGCAGGGATGAGGGAGATGGTGTGAAGGGTTTACCTGCTAGGAAAGGGGAAGACCAGCCCATAAATACAAAATACAAAAAAAAAAAGTTACATATGAGATAATGTCAGCACTAAAAAGAAGCAAGAGAGCCAAAGCAGGGATTCGAACCTGGAGATGAGGAAAAGGACCGTTTTAAGGGTTGGCTTCTGAGATGATCTCCCCAGCAAAGGGAGTATCTAATAAAGACTCCGCAGGAAGGATGGTATCACTGGCTGGATTCCAGGAGGGTTCCCAGACAGAGGGAAGAATGCTCACCCATCAACTCTGCCACCCAGATAGCCATCTGATAGAGATGGCCGTGATAGATTACAGTGGGTGCCAGCGGGTGCTGCAACTACCACGGAAGTTAGGATGCAAACTTGCAGAAGCAAGAGTAGAAAGTGCTGACAAGCCGCAAGTATATGGTCCCTTATTTGACTTGGGATGTTCATCACAAAGCAAAGCCCTTCTGGTGGGGGGCAGGAGGTCCCTGGAGCTGCAGGCACATGAATACTTGCTTAAGCAAGCCCACTGCTAAGCTTTGAGAACCTTGACAGCTGCAGAGAGGCGAGCCTTCACAAGGAGAGCCAAGGAGCCTCTCTCTCCCTGGAAGTCATTCGTTCTCTTGTTCATTTGTTCACTAATCCAAAAGACCCTGGGTGGAACTCAGCAGTTAAAGGGGATTCCCCCATACACAACGGGGGGGGGGGACTCCCTCCTGGACCCTGGGTTAGGCACAAACAACATCCAAACACCTGCTTCCACAGCAAGATCTTTTATTAAGTAGGGAAGAAAAATTAAAGTGGCTCTTTTCAGGCAGAAAACAGCAGCAAATGACCTTGCAGGTGTCATTTTTAAGAAGAGGAAAAGGGGTGGTCTGTGTAACATGAGCCAAGATGTGGTGGTAAAGGAAATGGATAGTGGATGATAGGGAAGGGGACAGAGGATGAGGGAGAAGGGGAAGGGGACTAGGCAAAGGCGCCAGGGATATTTGTCCCAAAGGGACAAAGGATGCCTCTGGATAGAGGGGAGACAAATGTAGCCCATAGGGAAATGGCGATTTATAGAGGTGCAAGGGGAAACCCCGAATTAGGATGAGGTATTTAATTTTAATTGGGCATGTTAATTGGGTGAGCCAAAGGGGACTTTTGTTTGCTGGACTTTGGTAGTCTGCCTCCAGAGGAAGAATTGGCCAAATAAGGGAACAGACCTTGGGGCTAGCTTTAGGAATGTAATCTAATGGTTTTTTAGCAAGGCAGAGGGAAGCAGAGAGAAGGCCAAGACCTGCCAGAGCCATGCTCGCCCCTGTGCTCAAACTGGCCAGAGTCCCTTCAGTAGCGCCTAAGCATACACTCAAAATGCTGTCGCAGTACTGAACATGAAGCTCTTTCCCTGACCCTGACAGAGACCACAATGTTCTAGTGGAAGACACAGATAATGAGCAAGTGACAATTAAAACAATTACTGCCTGTGATAACTGTGACGGAGGAAAGAGTGTGCGGTGATTGAGGGCAACTGGAGGAAACCAGCCCTGCGGTGTGGTGTGGTTGGCTGTGGAGGAGGGCCAGGTCAAAGGCAAGACGCTGAAAGAAAGAAGGAGAAGGTAAGAGCAGGCCTGGAAGCGAAGCCAGGATGAACAATCAAAGCACCAGGAATCCTGATGCCAAGATCAAGCTTGGGTTGGAAGCTGGGTTCGGGAGGGGATGTCTGAAGGTGGCACATAGGGTAGAGATGGGAGCAGACGAGTATTCTGAGGCACCAAAGAGCGGTGCCGTGGAACCACGGTGATGAGAACTAAGGAAGGTTCTGAAAGCTTCATAATTTATTATTAATTAGTTAGTTACAATGTCACCAGGTTTCTACTGTCCTTCTGAATTGTCCCATAGTAAGAAACAGCAGAATCTTTAAAACTTTGTGCTTTCATTGCTCGGGACTGACTCTCTGCAGCCACCTCTTTTATTAGTGGACACCCAGACAATTGCTTCCCTCCAAGTCTTCCCAGGAATAATAGGTGTCACCTATGACAAGTCCCAGAAGAACCAGAAGCAATGGTTTCAGAGACGAGCCATGTATTCCTACCTCCCTGTCCCCAGGCACAAGTCTGGTCTATCACAAGTGTGTGACAAAGACGATTACTTCAGGTGTTGTGACACTTGTTCTTCATGTGCTATCTCATTCGATCTTCAAAACCGCCTTTGGGGTGATGTTTATTCTTCCAGGGAGACAAACTGAGAGTGTGTGTGTGTGGGGGGGAGTACACTAACATCCAGCAGTTTGAACCACGGTGGTGCTCTTGTTCCTCTATTCAACTGAGTGAACATTCTAAAGGACGGAAGCCATGACTGCGCCATTTTGCTTTTCACCAGCACCCCATTCTTGCACACCAATTTCATATGAAGTGTATCTTATAATATGCATTTGCCTCTGATGAAAGAAAGCTCCTTGGAGCTAGATCGTTTGCAAAGATCATTTACATAAACACCAGACAAGGGGTTGATTGTAGCGCCTGCTGGAGAACTAGAAAGTTCTGCCCACTTCTAAGACTCCTGAAATCCACAAATATTTGGCAGCTTCTCCTCCAACAGCCTGGCTAGGGAAACCTCCAGGAAAATGAGGGTTTGGATTCATGCAACATTCTAGTTAACTGAGAAGTGCCAGTTCTTTGCTTTGGAGTAAATCTTGTTACCTTTGACAAATCCCACTTCAAAACTGATTTCGGCCCTCATGGAACACCAGCCCTCCTGGCTAATTGGGTTGTTAAGTCCTTGGATTTCACAGAGAAGCGGCCTTACTCCCCTGGAGAACTATTTTTACTCCTGGAGGCTGTGGGCCCCTTTCACCGAGGTTTTCTGGGGTGCTGGCATGTCGGACACTGGAGGAAAAGCAAAAGCAACAATGTCATAGGTGTGCTGGACTTCTCTAGCCATGGTCACATGGCCAAAATGGGCCACCCTTGCTTCTAAATCAGTGTCTGGAATTGCCCCTCGCCTCTCCAAACATCCCTGAGTACTCTACACCCTTGGGGCTGTCATTTGCTTTTTATTTCTTGCTTTAACGCTATCCTTATTGTTCTCATAAACCTTGCTCAAAGTGCATAACTTTGAGCTTGCATTTTGTACCCAGACTGGCAGCCTCAGGCTGGAACTGGGTCTGTCCGAATGTGAAGGGGCCAAGAACAAATCCAACAGGAAATACTCGCGTTTGGAAACCTAGCTAAGAACATGCTGGAACCTTGCTTTCAAGAGCATAGGGCAGTTCAGGCTGGGTAACCAGATCTGAAAGTAAATGTTGTTCCTTGGACAAAGTCCTTTGAGGTGCCCTCTCACGACGTGAGCTATGGGAGCATTTCCCACTCCCCTTCTTCTGCCAACACGAATCCTTCTTCATGAGAAGTGGGGAATTAGCCCAGCCACCCCGGACAGATCTGGTAAGGGTTTTGGCATCCACTCCTGGTGTTAAATAACATGATGGTTTATCAAACTCCCACTTCCACGGTGCATTCAACAAGCGGGGTACCTGCCAACACGCAGTTAAAAATACCCTGGGCATCTGCACAACATCATCCATCTCTGCCTGGTGTGGGTGGGTGACTGACCTCTGAGCAGGTGGAGAGCCAGGAATTTATTTTTTCCTGGACTGAAGCAGAGTTCACTTAAAACAGATGTTCTCCCAAAGCCGACCGGGCACGTATAACAGGGCTACTTATGGGAGACTGTTTGAGCCTTGTTCTGACCCAGGCTCAACAAAGCAGGGCTTCTTTGAGAAGAGCCCCGGGGCTGAAAGGGTTAAGCCACCTTTCTCCCAGGGTTGAAAAAAAAAAGAAAAGGGGTGGAGGTAGCCAGAACAGACCGAGACAGGAAGGAGAGCTGTCATTTTGTATTTTC